>NC_134280.1:3591388-3915000 GCF_949628215.1 Phalacrocorax aristotelis | reverse complement strand
CTATGTTTGTAACAGGAAGCATCGGATTAGTCTTACAAAACCAGTGCTGGCGGCACCTTTTTTTCCTGCTGAGCATGTTTGTTTTCTCACCTTAAATCCCGGCTCTCCCCAAGCTGTGAGCATTGCCTGGTTTCTTATTCCATATCCCTCTGTAAGACTTTACAGGCTTCATATATAAATTACAATTCCCCTTTATTAATCTAATTGATCGTTTGGTTCCAAATGCATATGCAAGATCTTTTGAAACCTTTTAGACCCCTGTGGTTCAATATCAATCTCAAAATATTAAAAGCATCTTGTGGAAAATTAGAAAGCAGATGAGACACTTTGGGACTGGAGATGCTGTAGAAACTGAAACTTTTAAAGCAGCATTGACACAATTATTGAATGCTGTCATTGCTCAAAAGGGCTTTTTATTTTATTGGTTTTTCTGTAATTGTTTTGTACTTTTGCTCTATCTGTGCAATGTTGCTGCCACGAATTCATCTTAAATGAGAAACAATATTTAGATGAAACCAAATTAAGCCCTACATCTTGGAGGTTTTGTTTCAATCTTCTTTTTCATGCCCATTTACCAGGCCCAGATATTGCGCTATCTGAACTTCCTGGAGCATTGTAGTCTTCTAAGACCTAAATATTTTGGGAGTACAAGCTCTCATTCCCAGCTGATGAAAAAAACACTTTGAAAAACACAACACACACGAAAAATGGAATACAGCTCTCTCCCGTGTGGAACGCTTCACTAATTTCTATTTGGTTACACAACTTTTCCCCTGGATTTCAAGCTTTTTGGGGAAGAAGTATTTCTCGTGGTGACTCTGTAGCTCTTTGGGAAGCCACCCTCACTGGGAAAGAGAAGACTGTGTTCAGCAACATACAGCATGCAGAGTCGTGACTGCAGGTGGCATGATTGTTCCAACTGAATTAACGTAACAAACACTGTTATTCAGATTCCTTGCAAGGATAGTAGCGGTTTCCTCAAGGAAAGTAAAGGAAAAATATTCCTCTGCTTCTGCTCCTTTTCTTAGCTCTTTTCAAAGCGCACGTTGGAAAGGAAACATGTTGAAAGGAATCAAAACAATCACATGGCCCATTCTAGCAGAAGAAAGCAAGAATAAAACCAGATCAATATCACAAGGACTTTTGTTCCACCCATAAGAGAGAGTTGCTGAATTAGAAACATCTTCCTAGTGTCTTAGTGAAATATTTAGCATTCTGAAGTGCAACGTGTAGCAACATGAAGCTTAATTTAGTGTGGAACAGTGTGAAGTACCAGGGCATTTTGAGAGAAAGAGGGTAACTAATTAGCCTGACAAAGAATTTTCAGTCATCTTTAGAGGCAGATTTTAAATATTTCAATTTTTTCAGTGGAGTTAGGAGACTTTTACAATACATAATGATACTAAATGTGGCATTGCAAGTGAGTTATTAGGAAATACAAGTAAAACAACTTTAGAAGCAACTTTGATTTTTTTTAACTAAAGTTCTCTTAAAGATTTTCAGTGAGCTAGATGGTAAAAGACACAAAACCTACCCAAAGCCAAAAAACAAACCCCCACCACAAATACAATCGTGTGAATCTCAACAAAAATTCTCAAACGACAATTATAAAAAAAATCAAAATTACCAGATACCATTTGTTAATATTCATCCATCCGTTTAAATGGTTTCGTCTATAGGGGCCTTTCTGGCTGCATCCTATATGAGCTGAGTTTAAAACTGGAGAACATTGGGCAGAAGACACCAGTGAGTCTAATTAGAAGGAATACTGAAAGAAGTTTCGCCTGGGATCAGGAAAAGTTACAAGGGCATGTGTTATGGACGCTGGCAAAGATGGTATTAGGAAGATAAAGTAGTTGGAAACAGAGAAATTAGGAAAACTAAAGAAGAAATGTGCAGAAGAGTAAACAATTTAGATAATAAAGTAGATTTTGTGAAACTTTGCATCATTTATTTGAACTTTCTTCTTTACTACTTTTTCCATTACTATTTCTGTTTTAGACGATTTAGTCATGCAACTAAATGTGTCTTATACTTTGTAACTCCTTCAGAGTGTAAATGGCTATCACTAAGCAAATCCTCCATATCCAGGCACTCCAAAAAAAGTTTCCATGAAAACTGTCAGTCTTCATTCCTCAGCTGTGGAGCTCCTCCAGTAAAAACCGAGATTTATAAAGATATACAAGAACTGGGAATATTCACCAGCAGATGAGCAGGAAGACAGAAATTGCAGACATCAGCTGAAAAATAGTTCTGCGAAGGCCACAGCTGTCTGTCTTGATCTAATTTAGAGTAAGCCTCAGAAGCTGAAAAGGCTACCTGACAACACAATCCTAATTCAGCAAGGGAAAAGCGTTCATAGAGGAGAATCATCTGCCTGCCATGATCATAAAGAGAAGACCGACCACTGTTCCTACGTAGGGAAAATATAACTTAAAACAAGTCTACTCATCACACTGTAAAGATGTGCAAAAGACTGATTGAAAACCTTTGAGAAATCCAGCTTCTGTTACTCTGACTTTACCAGCTGTCTATTTCAGTTCAATAAAGAGTTAATGGGTTAAAAAAAAAAAAGCATTTGGCATGAACATTTTTTCACCAATCACCATACTGCTCAGCCTACATTCAAAACCTCTTTCTTCCCCATACCTGAGGGCTGTGACCTCTTCCCATTCCCCTAGCTAGTATTGTCCATCACTTATGTAGCAGGACTGTTTATTCCTGAACTATCCCCCTACCACAGCCACTGGCCACATCAGGATGTAGCTTACTTAACTCCACCCCATTAACTGGCAACTGCCTCACCCAGTTGACTCATCCATCTATTGGCCCATCACCATAATACACCTAATATATCTGAGTTTTTCCATTTGAGACCCCCCACCCCAGGAAAGCCCACAAAGACTCTGTTGTTTTCCCAGTTCGCAGGTCAGCAATGGCAAAGGCCATTACTTGAGTGGTGATTCATGAAACAGTGACGACAGCTCCCCTTTATACCCCTTTGCAAGGATGTTGAATAAGACCACAACTGGATAATAAGATAAACTTTCCCAATAAATCCTGACTCAGTGTCACTCTGCAGCAAACCACAGCATCATTCACCCGT
Organism: Phalacrocorax aristotelis; assembly: GCF_949628215.1. Lineage (NCBI taxonomy): Eukaryota > Metazoa > Chordata > Aves > Suliformes > Phalacrocoracidae > Phalacrocorax > Phalacrocorax aristotelis. The sequence goes on along the minus strand of NC_134280.1, from coordinate 3,911,894 downwards.
AAATCAATAATGAAGATGTTAGATGGATGTAATTTGCCCACTATAGAGTGAGAAGAAGCCAGGAGCTGCTTCTAAATAAGCTTTTTTCCCTCTACTGCCTTATAAACTGAGGTCTGGGCAAGGGTCACTTACTGTTCTCCACTCATCTTCCAGGATCAACACGCTATCTGCAAATTTGGATATCCACCTTGTTCTCAATATCTCCAGTCAATTACAATCAGAAAAGACTCATATTCTTCCATTTGCTCCCACATGTCAACATTATGATCAAGGCAAAGGTCATAATGCTCCAATATCCAAAATCCAGTTAATTGATTCCCTCTGGGTATCAAATCCCTCCAGCACTGCAGTTATTGCTGCATCAATCATATTGCTATTCATACCAAAGAATGAGAAGGATGTCCAAAACACTGAAATTTCTTGCTACTCCTACCCTCAGCTCTTCCTCCGGCCATTTCTAAGCACACCAATTTTCTTGATAACACATTTAAAATTCAATTTCCCTCATAGGATTTGATTGTGCCTATAAATCTAAGCCTGGACTCTGATCAGATCCCCAAAACGGTCCAGCCCCCAAATTACTCCAAAATTCCCACCACATTCTCATTTATTTTATCCATATCTTAACAAAGGACCATCTGTTTTGGGATTACTATGTCCTAGAACCACTGATAACTCACATCAACTACTTCTACACTGTTCGGATTTTCTTTACTAGTGTATAACCTGTCTACTTTTTAAATCTCACTTCCAAGTACATCAACTTTTATCTTTTTCCCCAGAGAGACTACTAATAAAATCACGAGGCTCCCACCCACAAGGTCTTTTTTTTTTTTTTTTTTCCCATTTCAGTAAATAACAAATCCATTCAAGTAACAAGGTCCTTCCAAGACCAAGTCTCGGAGTCAGTTATTTGTCCAAGCAACTGCTGCAAGCTTGCTGCTTACAAAATATTCATTCAAGTACAAGCAGAATCAGGTGCTTCAGCATTATCTTAGACCTGAAAAAAAACCCTCCTTCAAATAAGACTGTATATTCAAATATAAACAAGGATCAATACAGTAATTTGCTGATGAATTTCTGTGGTCAAATACAGTACCAATAAACTCTCTCTGAGTTTGAGAGATGGAAGCCCTTGAATGGTAAGTTGAAGGACCCAGCCTCTTTCTCAGCAGTTCCTTGCATTGATTTTCTTCTACTCAGAGATATTTGTTCTCACCCTTTAGGTGATTTTATTTTTAATATGATATTATTCTTATTAAGTACTCTCCCACTAGAAGGGAATTACTGGAAACCTGGCCCCTACAGAGGGACCCTGATATACCCAGGGAGACCTGAGTTACCTTGCACAAACCTGTGACAATCATGACCTCTCACAGCAAGCACTGAAAAACTGAAGGTGGCAGCATCCCTCCCTGTGTGATTTTCAGCAGCTCAGGTTGAAAGGGAAGCTGCTGTAAGGTACCAATAAGCCTTTTATGGGGTCCCATGGAAGGATTAGTTAAATAGTAAAACATGGTTAAAATGGTCACTAAGTAACGACAGCTGGGCAAACTAAAAAAAATATCTCTTGGCCTTAGAGGCAATCATTTTAGGCTGAGGTCAGACGTGGCCAACCTACAGATAGAGCGGGCACCTACTTATGTCTAATGCCTGTTGTTTCCATCCTCTCTTTCACGTTCATACATACTTCTTCAGCTGTTTCCAAAGATGATAAAAACAGTTCACTGCAAAGGGTGCAGTTTCTGAAGAAAACAACCCAAAATCATGGAATTTTGAAATTGAAATGTTCTCCGATCACCTGGTATAAAGTATGTCAATGAACTTTCTTTGACTAATCAGAGAAGCTCTTCAAGCCAGGGATTGTGCTTTCCTACGCTGAGCACAGCGATAGTGTCAATAAATAATAATAATTGCAGGGTGGATTTAACTACAGCTTTTTTATTGCTGAGGAACTCCAACAACAGACAATGCCTGTGCATTTATCAAAGAGAAAGCAACACAAGTCCACCGAGCCATCCCAACCCTGTGCACTTATTTTAAAATAAAAATTGTATGTAAATGTATATGCAAATTAGGTGTGGCCCTCAAGCGCCTGGAAAGTTGCCAAAAAAGCCTTCAGTGTTGCAAAGTTGAGTATCCTGTCTGCCATATGGTAGTACCTATCAATCTCGGAAGGGAAAAGATACCAGCTCCTCACACAGATGGCACCCATCACAGTACCTGTAAAAGGTTTGGGGATGTAATGATGAAAACAAGGCCTTTTCAATGTTATGAAAAACATTCAGCTTTCTAATCGCAGTTTAACCGTTAATACTACAGGAGTATGATGTAAAAAGTAATACTGAACTATAGCTAGCACACCTACAATTCTTCCAGGAGGATTTATTCACCAATCAGAGACAAAAAAAAAAAAAATATTTACATGGACCTTTCTTTGTTAGTTGGTGAATTTTAACCCTGGGATGAAATAGGTACATCTACATTAAAGAGTTCCTTTAGATCCCCAGTGGTCCTTGCTGATTGCTCCATGATTTGCATTAATAGTATCAAGGCTCCAAATGAACAAACTGGATTTCTTCTGCATGAAACTAAACCAATTTCTGAATCATTCATAGGCTTCAGCATCGTGGTTTCACTCTGCGTAGGGGTCCCGCTGCCCCACACTACGGTTGATGTACCTGTACCCAGCAGCAACCAGAACCTACAAGAACATTGAGAGCTGGCTTTGCTGCAGCAAGTACACGCATGTCACAAAGTATCTCAACTTTTCTCCGTAGTTTGGGGGTTCGCGCTTGTCTGAAACAGAGTTTGGAGAGACGGTTTTCGCTTTTGATATTGAGCAGTCTATGCCAAAGAACGTTCCCGTTCTCCCATGCATACCATTAGCACAGTGTACATCTGAAAAAATGTATTTATATATCTCAGAATGTGAAGTGCTGTGTAATTAGGAGTTTAGATGAGAAATTATCGCGGAGAAACAGGACTTGGGAGTTCTATCATCTGTTCGGTGCACCGCTCGCGCGGCTCCGCGAGGAAGTTGCACGTACGCTGCACGGCGCTTTCCCTATTTATAAAATGCCGAGAACATCGCCGCTCTGCTGCGAGGCCCACTCAGTCAAGCTGTGTGAATATTTCGTAATGAATAACTCATTTGCAAGTTTTTGACTCTTTGTCTGTTTACATACTGCTATTTAACTGCAAGCTACTCGTTCCCACGGTCTGCTCGAGCAAATCATGCGCTGGAGCGGATGGGAGGTTCCCTTGCTATGGGCAGAGCATGGATCTTATGATTTGGCCCAGTGGGAGCTGAGGGTGCCTGGAAAGGTCAGGCTCCCAGGAAGGGAAAACAGTTAACATTGCGTTGACAATGTGCCTTGGTTTGATACGCTGCCAAACAAGATGTATAGATTTTGTGTAGTGTTGCCTGTAATCAACCTACTGTGGTATAATTAAGGGACTGGTTTAGTTTAGATATAAGAAATGAATTCTCTTTCTCAAATGCAAAATTGGTCAAGGGGTTGGTTGTTTTTTGGTGGGTTTTGTGCTTTTTTTTTTTTTAAATCTAGCTTATTATCTTGCAAGTAAAGAGAATATTTATAATTTTTGTTCTTTCTGTTGTAAATTGTGCAGCGCCTAAAGTTAAAAAATATCTGGCGAGCACACTTTGCATATTGCACTCCACATGATTACCACAGGTCTGTTGGTAACATGAAATCAGTTCAAACAATGGATAAAAATAAATCATTACTAGGTACACTAGATTTGAGATGGAAAAGGCACTAATGGTTGTTAAATGAGGTATACTGCATAGAAGGATTATATTTTGAATGGTATTAAAATTGCTTTGGGAGCGAGTATTCTGACTAATATTATTATTTGTATACTTGAACTGCAGTGTGATGGGGTTGTATTCCTGAAGAGAGTTTATGAAAAGTACAGATAGATTCTCAATGCCTTTTTTTTTCCTTTTACATTTTGAATAATAAGAGGGTAAAATACACTTACAGTGTACGAACTGCAGCTTTATCTATTTCTCACTATGATTCAAGCAAGTCAGAAATTTTCTCAAACACTTCTTACTTTTTTCAACAAAATATGCTGTTCCATCAACACCAAAGGACTTTAGAAATGTATTGATCCCCATTTAAGCTTTAACAGAAGAGCATCTCAGATTGATGTGGAATTTGGGGAGAGAAGAAGGGATTCAGAGAGAAGGACCGTCTCATGCCATGAGTAAATATTTCAGAAAAATTCTATTTCCCCAAGACCAGCAAGAGAATTTTTATTGGAAGAGTGCAATAAACCAGAGAGTGCCAGGGTCCGACTGCTGTTGCTGTCCTTTGCAGCTGGAAACAGATTGGGGTCTGTCTTTTTTCAGGAGCCCCCTTGACCCAAGACGATCTCCTCGCACGCTTCCAAGTCACTATGTAAATATTTAGTAAAAGTTTACATATGGTTAAAGCTTAGTCCCAGACTCACAAGTACAAGCTGGTTGGGTATTGGCTTAAAGCCTTCATAGTAGCTACATGCCTGCTTTAACTATGCTTTCTAGTAAGTCCTTGTGGCTGCCATGGAGGGGACACAAGCCCAACCTCTGGCTCTCACCACCTGCCAGCGCCATACCCATCTTTTTCCCTCCCCTGAGGACACACACATTTTGCTCCACCCTGCAAAAGATGCTGCAGGAGATATCCTATTCATTTCTTATCCTACCTCCTCTTTCTCCTGCGTTGTTTGGGTTTTTTTGAGGATTTTTTCCACTTTTACCTTTTCAGTTGAGAAATTATTTCTGAAATGTGATGCTTTTCTCCACTGTATGTCTCAGTTTTGGTACTGTGCCATTGTTGAAGGCAAGCTGGCAGACTGTCAGATTGTTTTCAGTAAGTTATACCGCATTCAAAGTTAAAATGGGACCATTTATCCATGTTTGTGTTTCTGGGATCATGGTTTGTAGAAACAATTCGTTCCAGGAATGGAACTTTTGTTATCATTTTCAGAGGAACATTTGGCAGGATAGGCCCATTAAAAAAAAAAAAAAAATAGTAGTCTTGGAAAAAAAAAGAGAAAAACCACTACTGTGCTTTTCCAATTCTCCCATCTCTGGGTTATCAATGCCTACAGTTAATGCTGCCCTGATATTCTGATAAAATAGTTCCTTTCCTTTCCGATCCACCTCTTCTTTCATTACAGCCTCTCTCATACATAGATCTAAGCGAAAGCAAAGATTACCTAAAATTTTCATGTGGTTTAAATCTTTTTGGAATAAAAATAGTGCGGTGATGAAGACTGAATGAACATGTGATGGATCCACCCTGCATGAGGGCACACGGCAGCTCTGAAAGGCTTCAATTGGTGTATTAGGACTGGGGAAAGGATGTAATTTACCTCAGATCACAGGCTCAGAATTCAAACTTGCTTGCAAACATGTTCCTTATTATCTGCCTATCAGCTAAACGATGGTTGTTTTGTTGTCCATCCCCCACCAGCCAGAGTAGGGTGAATGAAATTTTTATCCAATTACTAGTACATTTCACACACACACACAAAATTCTGGTAATTAATGTAATCACAAATTCAGACCTCATCTGATAAAAGGGACCACAAGAAGGACATTTTCCCAATATTTGTTTGAAATGAAGTGTTTCAGAAATGACGTGTTTTGCTTTAACACTTTCAAAGTGGAATTTGTGTCATTTTATTTTTTAAGTGAAATTTGAAAAGAAGTAGATTCAACGAAAATTAAAATGTCAAATAATTCAAAACTAATCAAAACATTTCACCTTGTTCAACTATACCAGGTGAATTTAGATTTTAATAACTTGAAAGTATTAGTAATTCTTATTAATCTTTTTCTTTTGCTTTTTGTGCCAAAAAGTCCTTATCAATTCTTGTTTAACTTGTCCCTTCTCAAGTTTCTGCTAATATTTGTATCCTCACCTGCAACAAAACAAATTCGTTATTTGCCTAGCTCTACCACAGACCAATGAGCTCCGAAGTGAGCAAACTGCAGTAACTCCACAGATTGTCTCCCCTTCTTCTTTCAGCCAAATTTCACAAATTTACCTGTCTAGTCGTTTGTATTAAGCCTGCTACGTATTTTGCTTCTATTGGACTAGAAAGTTGTAGTCTCAGTTAAAACTTTCTGGACTTTCAACGGTAGAGTTTTCTGATGACCTGAAAAGATTCAGTACAAAATTTGAGGTCTGTTAACTCTCCTCTGGTGTAATCTTTGCACCATAAAAATTGCCAATTTTCACTTGCATAGAAGTCTCTCTGTCATGTAATTATTAACATCGAATGTAAAAGGATATGATTTTATACTGCTTTTACATCTTTGTTCCTCATCAGTTATATTCCCCTGCAATTTACTGTAATCAATAATATTTGAAAACTTGCTTTTAGTAATACGTAGTACCCTGTAATTTTTTACATAAACATCTGTGGACCTAGAATAATTTCTAATATATCCCACCACTAACCTTCCTGGCTCATACAGGGTCCACTGATTGCTGGTGTTCTACACTTTGTTTTGTGTTTTTTATCCAATTTCAAATCCATTAAACCCAACTTTCCACTTCTTCTGTGGCTCTACACCTTAGCATTAACCTCTTCTAGGAAACCCTGTCAAAGGATGTCTGAAAATGTAAGTATAGGATGTCTCTTGCATTGCCTTGGCTATCCTGGCAGAAATAACAACTATAAAGGGTTCCTCTGTCAGACATGAGGACTTTCTCCCCCTCAAATTAAATTTGCTTTCTCCAGGCAGGCAGTACTTGTCCCAGTGTACCTTTCATTTGATTCCTTAAAATATTTTCTAGGACATTCCTCTCAGTTTATGCCAGAAGATATGTTCTTTCCCCATATGTCCCTGGACTGTTTTTAAATAATCCTTTTCTATTAGATTTTTCCAGTCTTCACAGAACTGAAATTTCTAATAAAGAGTCTCCTATTTCCCTTCTTACTTCCTTTGGCTCACTTGGATGTATTTTGTCTGGTTCTGATGTCCTATCAATTTTTTTAAAACCCTCTAATCTTGTAATAGCCAGTTAGAGTGGTATCTGCATGCTTCCTAATTCCTCATTTCCAAGCTCTTACACCTGGTGTAGGATTTATTCAGACGAAGGGGACAGGTGTACAGAAATTATCTCAGAAAATTTTACTTTTTTCTTTTTTCTTTCTCCACTTTACTATTTCTGAGAATGCTTTGGGTTTTTAATCACGCCACAATGACAGTCAACCTTAAAACACATTTAAGATTCTTTGTAGAATATTTTTAGTTTAAATTTAATTTTGTGTGCCTACACCATATTTATGGTATTACAGTGATACCCACTAACCTTGCTGGATTTAAAATTCTGCCAGCATTTCCATCCAAAGCCAGTGCTGCAGTTGTAATTTAGCTGTGAAAACCAGCCCCAGGCTAAAATAAGGCATTGAAAGTTTTCTCCAAAGACTGTTTGTTTGGGATTTTTTTTTAATGGTTTGCATTAAAAAGAATGAGGCTTTTTTTAGTGTATGCTTAATTTGAAAAAAATAATAATAAAAAAAACTTCATAAAGATCTTAAGCAGACCATTAGTCCATAATGTGGACCAGACTTTGTATGTGTGCGTATCTTTTTGAATGATTAACTGCAATGTGAAATTATTAGAAACAAAAAAAGTTGGCAGAAGTAATTCTTTTTCAAAGAACATTTTAATGAGGCTGGAGTTAAAAAAAAAAAAAAAAAAAAAAGAAAGAAAAAAAGGCAGCCTTCGTTAGACTGGAAAGCTGTTTCCAAGTCAGTGAAATTCTTGCAAAAATTCAGAAGCACCCCACAAGGTGCAGTGAAGGGATGTCTCCTGCTACATGCTCGGGTATTTGCCTCCGTCTGGTAAGAGCTCCAGTTCTGCGCCCACACCATGCAAAGCGCTCAGGGCATCTCCGCTTTGATCAAGCCACCAACAGCCTCAAAACACCAGAGCCAGAAACCCAGAGTCACCCAAATCATCTCGCGGTGCGCTGACGACTGCACCTGCAGCTGCTGCATCTGTGGTCCTGCGATGCGGAGTGTCAGACCTCTACAGGCTGCGCCCCATGGTGGGGACGCAGAACCCAGGCTCGTACAGAAGTTGTGCGTCCAGATTTCAAATTCTGGTCCGAGGGAAAACACCATTCAGCTGGCCCTACAGCTGTCTCAAGGCTTTAGATGCTGATGGAGTGGGACAAGACTCATTTCACCTTACAAAACCATAGCTCAGCAAGTGCTATTTTTATTTAGCTGTTTACGGGTGCTCTCCGTTACTCTCCTGAGCCGTGGGTCAGCCTTTTCCCTCAGACTTGTAATTTGAGGATTTTTATAATGCATTTACATTAGAGTGACAAAAAGTGCAACTGAAACACAATAGTTTATGACTAACAACTGATAAGAAGGACCAGCCCCATAAGTTATAAGAAATTTGTATTCCCAGAGATTTCCTCCCTGTTGCTACTGACCTCAAAGACACCTTGGTTCATCCACCTGCCCCATCATGCCTCACCAGATAAGAAAGTCAGGGAAAGAAAGAAATCCCCTGCTTTAAGTATATATATAGTATATAAATATATACAGTCTATTTATATGTATATACTTGTAAAGTGAGGTCACTCTCCCCCAAAGTGCGTATCCAGAAACCAGGAATTAAGGGGGGAAAGCTGAAAAGTTCCCACACACTCAACATTTCAGGAAGTTTGTATGGTAAAGAGCGCCAAGAGGACTGAATGTGATCACAAGCTGCTTCTGCTTTGTGAAATGCCTGCCAAGTGGTGGAGTAGCCATGCAAATAACTCCAAAACAAGAAAATTGTAAGGATCAGAGTTCACATTCATAAGCATTGCCATTAATTTGTCAATACTTGATAAATAGAAGTACGACCTACGCCAATTCAACAGCTGAAAATGTATTTCTGGGCTGTTTTATATGTTGATTTCCTTCCCACCAAAACCAGCCTCTTCACCTCTAGAAACTTGTGGCAAGCAGAAGAGGCATAGACCTGAGAGCAAATCACCTTGCGGTGTGAATGACTTCTCAATAAAATCAGTACACATTTTTTAAATCTTTTTTTTTTTTTTTTTTTAAAAACCACTCCAGAAAATTAAATCCATGTGTCCGTTCTTCTGTCTCCATGTGCCTGTCACGTCCTCACTGGTGCCATCGGCCGTGCACAACAGACTTCAGCTAACAAAACACCTCAGTCTCGATTAGTGTTTCACAGCAGGCAACGATTTGCTCAGATCCAAAAAGCAGTCGTGTAGCCGATTTAGCAGAGTAGACCTCAGGAAAAACATCACCCCCTGACCCCTTATCTGCAGGGTCCCGAAGTTTAGGGCAGCTCCTGAGAAAGGGCAATACCTGAGCTCAAACCTCCAGCCCCGGTGTCTCCATGAAAGAATCTGACTCCTGAGACTGGCCCCCTGAAACCTTCTTAGTGAGCTTGCCTACATCAAATAAAGCACGTTTATTAGGTGAGGGAGCTTGTTTAACAATCAGGTTACGTTCGCTCACAGTCACCTGGGAAACATAGGTTGCAGCCCTTCATATAATAAATCATTATCAGGATTTTGAACACATTTAAACACATGGGATGTTTTGCCCCATGCTGCGTTTTACACAGAAAGACCCGAGCAGTTTGCATCTGGATCTAAATTGCCTTTAGGTTTTTTGGAATATTTGTAACCGCTGTTTCAATGCAGATCTAATACACAGCGCTCTCATGATCTGCTTGGGCAACATCAAGATTTGCTTCCTAGCTGTTTGAAGTGTATAGATTTACGAATGAGAGTGCTTAATATTAGCATAAAGAGAAGAACCAGACTGAAGCACAGACGCGAGGACACTGAAAACTGAAGGTGATGTCATGGTGCTTCATTCATTCAAACTTGAATGTCACAGATTAGATAAAAACAAATTTATATTTAAAAATAAACCAAGGCTTAGCGTTATTAATCTAAGTCATGCTCCAAGGTAATTTTCTCAAAACCGCCTAAAAAATGTCAAGTCCCAGTAAACTTCGGTCATTTGAAAACATTACCTGCAAAATACTAGATCTACTCTTCAAAACATAGAGTAGCCATAGCTGTCACTTGTTGTGTGGACTTGGCCAAATATCCCTCCATGCCATAGGTTGCTCACTTTGAAATATGTTTTGTTACAAAGAACGAGAGTCAGACAACCTTGCTTGCATTCATTACACATGTAAAGTCAGTTTATAATAACACTGAAAGTTTCTGGGTTTATTCTTTTACCCGGACACCTAGGGATTGTAATCGTAAGGACATTTAGACCTTTTATATATCTGTCAAATATACTGAATTCTATCCTTTTGGTGCCACCTGCTCCAAGATTAGCTACAACATATTTCTGCTTTAAGAAGAAACACATCACACAATGTCGTAGCATTTTCCGTGAAATCTCAAGTAACAAAGTCTGTGTTCTTCAAGAAGTGAACCAACGGGGTCTGCGGAGGTCACAGGCGTCCACCAAGTCACCCACCTGAATGCTATAAATTTACACATCGGAAAGTCTAAATAGTTGAAAGCAAATCTGTTGTTGCTGCAACACTGGAATATGTTGTTAATAGGTATGACAAAGCGGTAATAGCATACCAGCATTTTTTGTATTTCCACTTCAAACAGCAAATCCGACTGAATTTACCTAATACTTCAGTAATCCAATTATAACACTTTACTAGCAGAAATCATCAGCACATAAGCCTCAGAGTATGTTAAATTAGCACTGTGTCGAGCTGCTCACCCAAGATGCATTTCAAACCCTGGCGATCAAGTTCCTCCAAGATCATCGGGCTCAGCTTATGCCATCATGTTGGCTGTAAGGAGCCAGCATAAAAGCACCACTTCAAACAGGGCTACCAAGCTAGTGAGAAATCCACGCCAACCAAGGCAGCAAAGCTAGGTGCAGGACACCGAGCAACACGGTAAAGCTCACAGTTTTCAAATCAGACGAGAATACAACCAATTTCTCAGTTTGTGACTTGGCAGAAATGGTACATTTTGATGCCAACCTCAGAAACTGTTGATTTATTGATGAAAGTCCATTTATACTAAATATTGTGTGTTCTAAACACAAATAGCCAATGTTTTTTCAATACTGGAGGATTTAGTGCCCATAAGCATAATTTCGTTTATCTTTTCGCAGTCATATCACTTCTCTTTACTCCCTTACACCGTAAATCTGCACTCAGTGATGGCGGTTCTTGCATATCAATCTAACGCCCTTTTTCCCCGCGTGTAGTATTTATTTAATGGATCAAGGGAACTATCCTTCAAACAAAATGGGATATTCTATTCACAGTTAGAACATTAATATGTCAGTAAAGTTACTTTCCTTCAAAGTAGGAGAAAATAAATCTTGAAAGCTTAGATTCATACAGGCCTGTTAATGAGCAACGATGGTGTGATTTTTCAAAAATTACGTGACCTAGTCAATTCCTAAAATTTAGACAAGGATTTCAGTCCATATTTTAGTAATTACAGCAGAAATACCTTATACGATCAAGATAACAAATAGCTTTCTGGGTGTCGAGTGTTCATGAAAAGTACCTTGTTACTTGAGGAAGGCTTAGAAATGCGTGATGCACTACAACCAGAAAAAGCCTTGTGTCAAAGACATTTCTGAGTCCCAAAACGTAAAATTAAACCACAGATTAAGTATTATCCACAGAGTAAATATTGTTCTGCTTCCCCAAACTGGTGTCTGCATGCAGATATGAGTTTCCTCAGAGCATCAGATGTTCAAACCAATAATTGAGCTGGGTCCACCTCTAATTTTTTCAAAGAAATGTATGGTTAAATATCAACAGCAATTAATAGAGTGTTTTGAAAGACAGATTATTACTGTAATTTCTACTGACATTTTGTGTGCGGTATGTTTTTCTTTACTAATTAAATACCATGAACTGTTTCCTGAGGGTTAATACATTTCACAAAATTTCCAATTTATAAATAAGTCAAATTCAGAATATTTAGTTGTAGTTACGTGACAACATAAAACAGAGATAGGATAGAAGAGGTAGACTGGATAAAAAGAAACATAGATTTTTTTCTACTCCATGTTTGGCGGTTGGCTGTGGAAAATATAATCCAGCCATAAATCTATGAACCAACCTGAATTTGTATTGCATTAGTTTTAAAATAATTACAGCATTTTCACATTCCCTAAAATGTGCCATAAATACATAAAAACTACGCATATGTTATATATCTTGGAATTAATTAGTTACTTTTCACTGTACTGTAAAATACAGATAAAGGAACTCTACCCAGAAAGTTAAAAACGCCTTTAATAGATGCCTTTCCATATGCATAAGAAGGAATTATTGCACTAAGGGATTATCTAAAAACTGGATTTATATGACAAACAGTTAAAACTGGAATTCGAACTGACGCTTCTTTCTCTGCAAGAGCCTGTTTGGGTGCTCACATCTGGGAACAGATGTGGACATGGAGTACAGGTTGTCTGTGCTGACAGACCTGGCACAGGTTACAGTGCGGCCCCCAGACCAAACCTGCTGAGAAGCCCTAATCCAGTGGTCCTCATCTTTCCATAACAGGGCATTTAATAAGAGCTAAATTCAACCCATATCAGTTTAAAAAATATTCTTCTGATTGTTTAGGACAACAGCATGCAGAGCCTCACGTGTAAGGTCTATGCACCCTTTTGCCTTGTCAGTAGAGAGGACAAGACCTCCGAGAGAGAGGGAAAGAAATGAAAAGGAAAATCACTATGGAAAAATTGAGATTCTTGTAACAAAGACCTTTTCAAACTCATTCATTCTTTAAATATTAAAATATTGGATATTCTTTTCCAGTAGGGTTTCTAGCTAAGTTTAAGAAAAAAAAAAAAAAAAAAAAAAAAAAAGAAAAAATGCTAACACAAAACTGGAATATCTTTAAAGATAATTAGAACAAAATCAAATCTGCCGATTCCCTGTAGCCCATCTATTTAACCACATGTTCCTCCAGTTACCATTGCCCTGTCCCTTGCCATCTAATGCTTTTGCTATGCTAATTTGCTAAAAAGGATACCAAAGTGGTATGTGAGAAACTGCAACTCAGAGAGTCTGGCTTATATCAGCTTGTCGTGCCAAGGCCAATGCCTGGAGCCCCCCGGCTGCGGCGGAGCTCGGGGAGGGGAGCGCGCAGGGATGCAGGTCTAGGTGATTACTCACCCACAAAGGGCAGGAAAATGCCGGGGAGGAGAGAGCGGAGCAGTTAAAAGCCCCAAAGTTTAAATGCTAAATATCTGGAGGACAGCTGGAAAAGATTTAAGGAGTGTTTCAATCTCTCTCCAAGCAAGGGGTGCCAGCAAAAATCAAACGTAGTGCTCTTTCTATATATTTTTCATTACAAAAGCTTATTCTCAACTTGTGGATGCTTTTAATATTTAGACAGAAAAACCTAACTCTGAAAAGATATCCAAGAAGTGTTATGAAAAGGGAAGATTGATACTTCAAAAAACAGAAGGGACAAATCTGAAATCACAGCAAAGCTGCGACTGATCCAAGACTAAGAGCCAACCCCCCGCCCCAGTCCCGAGGTTCCTACTAAATCTTGGATGTTGATGAAATTATGGTTGTGCCCTGACACCAACATTCCTAATTAATCCCTGCAAAGCAGTTATAATTTGCAAAGGAAACACCAAGGCCAGGGTGAAACATATGGACGGTGAATGGTGAACCTATGATGGTGTGGATAGATTTGGGAACATACAGTAAAACAAGAAAGGTCTGATGTGAAAATGTTGTACAGAAAGTAAGAGACCCAAAGAAAATAGCACACAGAAACCTTCATGCTGTGAGAAACAACTTGTGTAAGGAAAGCCCAATGTTCGGGAGAATGTACAAGCTTTTAATGGATTACCCTGCTTGGGTAATTTGAGATTTTAACCGGACGTAAAGAGAGCAGTGTGAAGAAATAGGACAAGCAGCATCACTGCCTCATAGAAATTTTTCCAAAGAGCCAATGAACACTACAAGAGTGAAAAAACAAACCACTGAAGTGTGACAGGTATTAATCCTATAGCGAGTACCTATGTCAATAAGGTCCTAGACGTAGACAGGGCCAATCTAGTCAGCTAGTGTGATCTGAGCTGCTAGAAGCTACCAGCGCTTCCTACGTGCTTAGGATTGCACAAAAACATCCCAGGTAGAGCCAGTGCTAGAGCAGCTAGACCACCAGCTGCCAACTTAATGAGAGTATCGGGCCTCATGAAAGGAGCCGCAGTACACCTTAAATTGGGATTTTAGAGGCTGCTAATGGTATGTCCGCGCCATGCAGAGGTGACACCCCAAATTCCTCATGCATAGAGCCAGACCTACAAAGCACTTAGAGGAGAAACAGCATTTGTGGGAGCAAAACACCAGCACCTGTGTGAGGACAGCATCCAGCTTCGCAAACTCCTTTAAACTGATATAGTTTCATCTCTAATTTTCAGTATGACAGCAACTCTTCTTGCGAGATGCTCTACGAGCAGATCCTGACATTACCACACAAATCCATGTTTTTCTCTATCTAGAGACCATTTTCTTTAATGGTGTGTTTGAACAGCGCCAGGCATAGGTGAGGTCTCCTTGGTTGGGACCTTTAGGAACTTTTTCAGTACAAAAAACACAAACAAGGAGCTAATAGCAATCGATCACATCTAAAATCCATCCAGTAACCACTCTGTGGTGCAGCCCTGCCTTTTATGCGGTTTGTTAAATGTCTCGCCCAGTGTGTTGCATAAGTAATAAATAATAATAACTAATATTTGTAATGCTCTCATAACAGTGGCTAAAACACCAACATGCTGACTAATACTGTCTCATTGACTCCCTGTACTGTCTGCAATCTATCTGCATTCATCTCGGCTCCTACACAAATGGCTTACAACCCAAGTGTAACAGAGGAGAGGCCCTCCTATGGCAAGGTGATAACGAAAATGACAAGTTAATAATATTAATAATACCTTCGTGTGGACATGTACATTGTTTTACAGTGGATCATGCCTTTGCACATGTGCTTCCTTCATCTGCCCCTTCCCAAAGACATAGCCCTGAAATTATTTAGCCATGGAGTCAAATGCGTGATTCACCTTAGAAAGTCAGGAGCCAGCCCTGGGATGGGAATTTGGGATTGTGCTTGTCTTTAACCCATTAGTGCTTGTGTCTGGTCCTATTTACATGTATCTGCTCTTTCCCAAGAAATCAGGTTGGGCTTCTGGATGTGGACTCCAAGAGGACTGAAAGCAAAGCAGATAGAGGGGAAAGGATAGAGGGAGTTGAGGTGCAACAAGAAATTACTTACATCGGCACAGGGAGGTGGAAAAGTCAAGAGGTTTCTTACCATTCTGTCGGTCAAGAGTGTTGACGTTCAGAAAAGAGCAGGTAAGATGGAGGGAGTCACCTATGACTCCTGCATCATTGACAGGTCCTAAAGGATCTGTCAAAATGCTCTAAATACGTCTTTTACTGCACCAATCTTTGCGAGACTGGAAATGAAAGACAAACCATGATCTGATTTGACACCTTCCTTTATCGCGGGTGGAACCAGGCCCCAGATTTTTAATACTAATGCTTTGGGACACTTAAAATCTACACGTGAGGCTTGGCTCTCTCCCTGCTGTTTACATGATAAAGTGACATTCTGATTCAGTCTCTCTCATCAAATTCATGATTTCAGAAGTTCCTTTAAACACGTCTGCGACATCGTGCTAACTTTTCAATACCTCCATGTCAATACGTGCCAGTTGCTTAGGGTTATTTTTTTTTCCTGCTGGAAAGAAGGTCAAAACAGCAATGCAAATATATTAGGGGGAGAAAAATGCATTCAAGTAGTGTTACTTGTTTCTGGACTCAAGATGCCAGTCCATCTTTAAATCACACAGTTGAGTATTCAATTCACAAATACAATGAGGGTACTTTTAAATTTTAACTGTCATATTCTGTTATGTTGCCTGATGTTAAGTTGCATTGTGCTAGCAGTGAATGGGATAGGACAGAACATAATTCACCGCATTATAAACAGCATAACATAACTTGACAACTGGAATTTAAAAGGAGGAAATTCTTAACCGTAGGATCATATTGTATATTCTTATACATTTATAAACCCAGCAGCAAAAGTTCCAAGCATAAAAGCTGATAATATACCTACTGCCAAGAAACAAACGTCGTCTCATTTGTGTGGCATGCAAATAATTGGGGGTAGTTTTCTTTGCATTTTAATTTACCGACTGCACAGCTGCCACTTTCCTTTCTGTGCTACTTAGGGAGGTACTTGGTGGTGGTATCATCTGAAAACTTCTTTCATACCTAAGCCGCAGAGCAGCATTCACTTTTACGGAGGCTGTTTTGTTTGCTCTCCTGGGCTAAAATAAAGAATGAAGTAACACATTTCTTCAGCATGAATATGCTAACAGCCATAAATCTGCTCCCTGGCATTACTGTAGAACAAACCATAGTAAATGTTTAAAAATGTGCTCCTAAAATAAGCCCTGACTGAGCTTTGATGTCACTTTATTTAATTCACATTGGCATTGCATACACAGCTCCGTTTACCAGAGAGGATTCATTCTTTACTGAAGCATAATTACATTATCAGATATTCAGTAGAGGTCATAAACCACAAAATGGAAATTAGACCGTCAATGGCCATTTTATACTACAAGGATTATTGTATTTTAACATTTGTGTTGTCAACCACTGTGCTGGCAATCTAGCATGTGGACCCCAATTTTCAACATCGCTCTAACCTGAATAAAATTTAAATATGTGAACGCCAAATTGAACAATCAATAACAATCTTTTAAGCTATACAAGCTTCTGACTGGCAGCAAACTAAGCAAGAGCACAGAGGCAAATCAATCAGGAAGCTCTGATTTCCTTCCTAGTCCTATGCGTTTCAGGTGGAGGGAAACTTATTTTGGTGCATTTTTTCCCCATCCTCAATATATTTTTTTTAAAAAAAAAGTGACCTACAGCTTTCTCTTCATTGCCCACTCAGATTTGTAAATGGAATTTATTGCACGCAATGTCCTCTTATAGATTAAATTAATGTTATTGTAAAGAGGTTTAATGCTCAAAGATATTTATGGCTCATGCTGAGAAAGAAGCTGTACTCAGTTATGATGATTAATATAATTTTCCCAAGTTCTCACAGATGAAATTGCTCCATGTGCATATTTTGAGTACAAAACAGATAACTATAATTCTAAGAAAAGGCAGCCATGATTGTGTTACTGATACATCATTTGGAATTAGCAAGTTGCTTGCAGAGCGCAGGAAATATTTTTGTTGGATTTGGTTTCTGCTTGATAGGCGACGGGAGAAGCAACGTTCACATCATCACAACCTGTGTTTGTGTTTTGATCTTAGCATAACAAAAGTTAGTGCTCACAGACAGCTAGCTTTTATGCCCAACCACTAATAAGACAGTCTGTGATTTAAAACTTATATCCTCTGTCCAGAATAAAAACCAAACAAGATAGGATTTGACAATTTATACTGAGAAAATGAAGATTTACTAACTCCTCTGGCACACAGGTTTGAAAATGGTGCAATCCCTACATTGTTGAAGTTAAAGTCTAAAAATGGCTCACGCATGTCTGATTAGAAGAGCTCTCCGATGGTTTTGCAAGGTCAGTGAAGATTAAAATAAGCATCTCCGCTCCTCACCTTCTGAGGGTCAGCCCTCACCAATAATAAAGATTACAAATGTTCATTCAACATTCTGCCTGCTATGGACTTAACTTTACTATAATTAGATTGAAGTGCTGTGGCTATTACACAGTCCACTTTCAAAATGCGAATTTTCCTTTCATATTTTAGCTAACTTTCTGCTGTCATGTGAGAATAACAAACTAGAGTCTGTGCAAAAAACGGGGAAATTCTAAAGAACTGATAGACTGCAATAATAATAAAAAAAATTTCCTGCAACAGAGATGTGTTGATTCCTAGTAGTTTTCCTTCCTCTTGGTTTTCTTTATATTATGCCTAAGAAGCTGGTAAACTTGCTGGTCTAGATAAATCAATGTTAAATATTACCTGAGTTGAACTAATCTTATAATTTAAGTTTGAATGATTGTCTGTGCACTGAACACCATAAATGTTATAGATGTTAGGGACTGAATACTCTTTCTGCCAAAGACAAAGGCTTCCCAGCCTGGGTCAGAGAGGACTGAATTTGGTCTGAAAGTGCAGTGAACAGTGAATAGCCATAAAGGGACGCACAATATCAATTCCTGCTGTTGATGGATGGATGCATATTATGAAAAAGCACAGTCATACGAGTTGACTGAAGTGCCAAAAAAAGCTTCTCCCAATTTTTCATATGCTTCTAGTATGATGAAGGTGAAGGAGGCCAATTTTTCAAGAAAGGTTTAAAGTGAGGGCCTCCTGCCTCCATAGGTCCCATTGAGGTAGGACACATGCCTCAACCTTACTGTCTTTCTTCGGGCTCTGCCGAAGGCAGGAGAAAGAGTATACGGTACGAACGCTTTGTCGAGCGTTACTTCAGTGGATAGTGAACAGCTGATGCATTGGAGTTAAATCTGCTGCTTAAACCTTCCTTTTTTAAATTTTTTTTAAGTGAGATTTAAGATTATCTTTATAAACAGCTTTGGAATAAATGTTTCTCAGAGGAAACACAAATATATTTCTTTCTCACCTCATCATATCATTGGCCCCATGTTTCAATTTCCAGAGCCCCTTTGAAAACCACATGCTATAAGTTAATTGGTTTAATCTGGTTGTGGGTTATCTATTTTCACGTGAGTCATATATGAAACAATTATATATATGAAATATTGATTGCTCATTAATGTGGGGGATATCTCCCTTAATACATTTGTAATAGTTCAGGGGCTTCTAGAGTATAGCAATTCTGAAGAGGTCTAGGGAATTTTAACTAGCTTTTCAAGTTGTAAATGTTATTTCAAACTGCTTGGCAGCTGAAGTCAATATGAAGGTGTGAAATATAAAAAAAAGGCATAAAAATGCACCTAACGAAAATAGCAACGTCACCGTATTAAGGAATATATGTTATAATACCTATAGACACTCCTTTCAATTTCTAGCTAGTTACTTGAGAAGAATATAGTACTTTTACAAAGGTATTCTTTTTCTGTTGGCTTCTCTGGAAGCCGGTCCATACGTGGGATGCTCATGTTTATCCATTGCTCCACATGAAAGTGTCAAATAATTCATGGCACAGATACTAACAGCAATAAACACAATTTTCTACAACGATATAAAGTAATACCAACATAAATTTTAAAACAAGTAGTACTTAACTACAGTAACTACAGCTTCAGAAGTCCAGAAAATTCTCAACTCCCAAATCACTTCTGTCTGAAGGCTGAATACAAAAGCACAGAGAACATAAACCAGGTGGAATACAGTTCTCGGAAAGCATTGAGACAATTTGTAACAACAGTGCAGTTTTCTGCATTATCTGTGCTAATATAAACACTTAAATTTGTTTGCAAAGGTTACTGCTGAGAACCATGTGATGTTCCGACACAGCTATCAGGCTTTGGGACAAATCTTGACCACAGCGGGATTTCTGATACTTCACTAATATAGAGAGATTCCATCCTTAGCAAAAACAATTTACAAGATTTAGAAAAGCAACGTACGATAATCAGGGTTTTTAGGAGAATGTTGTGGAATGGTTGAAGTTCTCCATGGATAGTATACACAAACTCAAATCCCTTCAGCCTGGAAAATAAGCTGTTCTGCTATCCCACCACTTGCAGTCTTAGGTGCCAAATCCCCTTCAATCGTAAAAAAATCGAGTCCATCATGCTGGCGTTTATTCACACTAGATGATACCAGATGTTTGCAAAGGTTAAAAAGGGCTTTTTTTAGGGGTTCTATTAAAAACACATTGAATTTCTCCAAAAGGACATTTGAAAAATTCTAACAATGCACGTTCTTCTAAACTAATGCTCATTGCTATCGAAATCCATGCAGTATATCAAATCATGAGACATCTATACATTGCATCCACCATTTTTCTCAAGGCTTACTATGGAAGATCCTAGTCCAAAAGATTTCCCAGAAGTCTTCCTCCACTCAACAATTCCTTCCAGTTTCCATCCTCCTCCCTCTTTACGATAGCTCTTGTCAGCTATCATTATAAGTGAACAACACAAAGGCTTAAAGACATCCCCTCTGGTTAAAAATAAAAAAATAAAAAAATTCCCACAGCTTTCAAGTGTGAACCGGATTAATCACACATAATAATTATACAAAGTGATAACGCTTATTATAAGATCACATAAACACCGTTAAACGAACAGTGGCAGTAACCTTTAGGAAGGAAAAATAAAGCTACCAAAAATAATAAAAATCAAAGTTTCTACTGAAAAGACTTTCTGGGTAAGGCTTCTCTGAAACCCTTAATGAAACTAATGTGCAATATTTCAAAGCAAATGACAGTCACAGTTGATTTACGTGTTCCATACATCTTCAAAATGCAGTGTAAAAATATACATACAAAATACAGGCGGAGAAAAATTACTGGTCCCCAATCTCCTATCCTTCAGCAGTCCTCAACAACGTAAAAATCTCTTTTTCTAAGCTTGTTTTCTAGATCGTCAATGTAATTATAACAACAATTCATACTCTACATATTAGCAATTCTTTGTTGAGCTTCACGCAGTTCTAAACCAAGGCTTTCAAAGATTTTTTTTTTTTTTTTTTTTTATTGCATTAGCTGTGGCTTCAAACATATCAGCCTTTTCCTTGCAATTGCTTCGTTTTTCTTAAGAAACTCCACTCTGTTGAAAGTTTTGTTTTGATCTCATATTATCACTCATTTTCATAGTTCCCGCTAAGTATCTGAGGAATAGTTTCCCAGAAATTCTTCATTGACAACCACACATTCTTCAAGCACAAGCAAACCCTAGTGAATTCTGGTACCAAGAAGATTTGTTACGCCAGGTTACTGGGTTAACAGAAGATCGTGAGGCACTTCCACAGTGGCAGAACATGCCCTCACATGGGACCTTTTGGATAAGAGCATAATATAGCCCACAAACCTGCTACGGCTCCCCCATTCCAGGTCATCAATATTAGAAATTTTCCAAAGGTGCATGGGGAATCGTGGAGGGGATCATAATCTAAAGATAAAGGTCAGGCAGAGGGGAAAAGTGGGGGAAGATGCAGAGTAACATGTAAGCTACAGAAGTTTAAGGAAGATGGAACATAAGAATTTTTTCTTTACAGGTAGTTGGACAAAATATCTTAAAAATTTGAAATCTCTAAAAATACTCAATGTGCGAAACCATAAGATGAGGAAGCATTATTGGGAAGACAGACTTAGGGCATGGCAATGACTATATGAAAGTACTGAGACCACAGACCGCGTTTGTGTTAAAATGAAAGCAAAATAATTAGGGATGATTCAAAATTCTGTAGGTCACAACCAGAAGGGCTTTTAGGCAATATTCTCGGTATTGCAGGGCAGAGAGTAGGCACGAACCTGAATCGAGGGCACATGGTGTCCAGCATCACAGCGAGAGCTGGGATGGATGTTCGTGAAAAGAGAGGAGTCTGAGCTGATGACAGAGCCTCTGACAAGCGAGACAGCAAAGAAATCACAGAAATTCTTGGAGAAATCTTCACCTTGCAGAAATTCAGAAATGAAAGATTACCTGTCCGCTGCTAAACGTATGTATAATTATAGCACTAAAATGAAGTAGCTTTAATCTTCGTAGTAATTAACGGCATGTAAGCAGCTACTGTAAGAAAAATAATTGAAAACATAATAAATGAACAGCTTGTTCGTGGAATTTTTTTCCTCTCTTCTTTCAGATGAGTGACATTCTGTTATCCGCTTATTGTCCAAGAAATCGTTTGGGATCATTAAATATCTAAGGGGCTCAGATATCTATATTTCACCTTTATGTCAAATACTTACATGCCATACATAGGACCTCACCAAGGAGTTGCGATTAGTTGCCAAGAAGCATCAAGAAACAAATGTGGAAGGTGTCCCTGACCATGGCAGAGGGGTTGGACCTAGATGATCCTTAAAGTCCTTTCCAACCAAAACCATTCTCTGATTCTATGATATGATTCTATGAAATACAATTGTTAGTGTTTAAGGGTTTTCCTGTTTATCTCTACAAACATACAGGATAAACACTGTCAGTCCAAAGTAAATTATACAGTACATATTTTTTTCCAGAACTAAGACCCTATAAAAGCCTAGGATGGTTGATAACCACATTTAAACCAATTCATTCCGGTGACTAGTACCATGCGTGAAGACTCAAGGATATTTCATAACCTAGAGACCTTGTTAACTAGTTAAAATTATCATTAAAATGCTACCCTTGCTTTAGACCTAACAGTTGATGAAGATCCTCCTAAACATATCAAAGAATGTGGTCAACATTTGGATCTGATCAAAGTAAGTAAACCAGATATGGGATATAGTTTTAAGAAACAAAACCTCAAATTCAGCTTAGGTTTAAAGAAAAAAACAACAGCCCAGCAACACATATGTACAGTATCATAAAATCTAAGCCACGACGCCAGGGACTGAATTTTGAGTGACATTCAAAAGATTTTCATTAAAGCATCCATTTGTTTCAGTCATTTGAGAACTATTTAGTCACTTAACTCTCCCAGCTGAATTTTTTCAGATGCCAATTGACAGAGGAAATTCATTCCAACTAAAGATAAATCCCTACTTTCACTGCCAAGAGTTTTCCTGCCATAGACAATTATTGGTCTAGGGGGGACTTTTTCCTTCTTCTTGAAATTTAGCTCCTCCTAAGAAACCTATGTAAAATTAAGTACTTCATTAAACTGACAATCTGGTAAGTCTACCTTTGTGCTTTGTTTCTTCCAAGGCAAAGTTAAAGAATATATGAAATAGAAGAAACAGTCATATATAGAGATCAGTAAAGAATTTGTTCTTCAGTAGCTAGAATGGTAAAACGGGGGGAAAAGAAAAAAATACAGTTTACGTCAAACAAGCACTCATTTTCCTAAAGGTTTTAAAAAATGAAAGGCAGTCAAAACGGCAGCATTTATTTCAAAACAGATCACGCACAATTAGTTTCAAAATTAATTAACTACATTAAATCCTTATATTACTTGTTTTTAATTTTGTCTCATTCCATGATATCATGTATTCCATGCTAGACAGACCTTTTTCTAAGTATGCACGGTCTTTGAAATCTCTGGGTGTAAAATTATATTTTAGAGGCAATGCTTCCATGAGAGCTCATGGCATCAAACATCTGTTTCAATGTCGTGTTTACAAGTGAGGACAAAGCTCTGAGTTTACGAAGGCTTTTCAGATGAGATATATCAAATAAGTCTGTTCACCTGCCACAACCACGGATCAGAATGACCTCACTTTTCATCAGGTAAGAGCATTAGCAGCAGGGCCACTTCTCAGATGATGTCCAGACAGGTGAGTTTTTCGTATTTGAGGAAACCCAAATTTTATTGTGTATTCGATCTCCTATCTTTCTGTTAGTTGCTGTGCTATTGATTACCACACACCATTATCCAATAAAGCACTGAATTCATCCATGTTTGTCTTCTGTGCTGCGCCCTGGTGAGCTTTAAGTGGCCAAAATATTATGAAACATCTGAAAATGTCCTCGCAAATAAATGACAAGAAAAAGGGCAGAGCAGAATGAGAAAGTTCATTATTTGAGAGACTTAAAATCAGAGTGGCAGAATAAGGATAATGGATCAAAATTGCTCAAAATTAGGTCGAAAGGAGACAGAATTTGGTTGGCTGGGAAGTTTTCAGAGGATCATCATATTCTTGAAGAACAGGATAGTCCAAGCAAAGAGTAAAACTATAGTGTTGAAAAAGAGAAACATTATAATACTCTACTACATACAGTTAGAAGCTTTGTTTAATAACACCCATAATGTAATATATCTTTCAGTAAGGACTAATTTAAATGTAATTTAAAATATAAGGTGAGAGCTAAAAAAGGGTGTGTCATTAGAAAACGGTAAGAAGGAATTTGAAAACAAGGTTTTGCTATATTCATTATTCACAATTACATCAAGGAATACTCGGTCACTGAGGTGATATGAGAAAAAAAAATAAATGGTTATGTAGAGCAACAGCCAGTCTGCCACACGGCTGGACAGCGTACATTAAAATGGTCCTAAGGAGGTTCACGAGATGTATTTCCTTTTCCCAAGATCGTTACGTCACAAATAAAGGCTTCAGCATTTGTGACCTGTGCATCTGAATTATTATATATCAGAAATTTTTGATAGGACTGCGCTCTGTGTTGATATTTACATTTTAAATACTACTCATTGTACTGTAAGAAAAGAGCTGGAAGAAAGTTTTAGACCTGTTGTGTGCTTTGTTCCTGCAGCTGCCCCACTGGCATCACGCCATTGTTCATCTCAAGGAGGAAGGGGTAGGAGGATATTATTTTACTCGTTATTACCCAACGTGTGCATCGTATGAAAACAGTTGCCTTAAAACCAAGTTCTCACAAGTTCAGGGTGTCTTCTCCATTTTTTGGCTTAGAAAGGTTTGCTCCAGAAAGCGAACGTAATGGTGGTGTGCTGCTCTTTTAGATTATGCCAAAAGAAGTCTTGTGAGGTCAATATGAGAGCCCATGGTGGTCACGGGAAAAACTCATCTTGACATCGATAGTCTCTAGATCAACTCAAGGGAAGCAAAGCGAGTCAGCATCACCCTGGGACACATGCAACACCGAGCGGCTGCTGGAGCTTGTCTCTCCATCTGAGAAGGGGCCCACTCTGTCCCCAGTACTATTTAAGAATTGTCATTAATGGAAAGCTTCATTTTTCAACAGTTTTTTCATAGTAGAGGAAAATAGATTAGAAGTGCAAGAAAAAAAACCCTGTGGCCTAGTAAGATTTAAAGCAAAAATAGGGTTCAGTCCTAAAGCCCTCATGTGCCTGGAAATCCCACTGCACTTTTCCCATTTTGGTGCTGAATAATTAGTCATTAACTCCTGTCCTGCAATGAACAGAACACACTCATCTACCACTTACTTGACAAGATCGGGCTCATGTTGATTATTTTAACAGACTAATTTAATTCAGGTTTCTGTAGTTTCTCTAGGAATTTGCCAAGCAGAAATTTATCAGATTCCATATAAATCTATGTCAGGGGGAACTTTAATGGAAATTACTACATTAAGAATTCAGGATTGGGCCCTTAATAGCTGCCATAATTTATCATCTTTTTAATATGGAGAAATCAGTAAAATGAAATATTCTAAAGACATAAAAGTAATAACCCAATCATTTAATATGAAAGAATAACTAGACAATACTGCCCTGAAGAACTATAGATAGCCTGCAGGAAAGGCACTGAATATAAAAGCCAGAAAAGCATCAGTATTAATTTTGGGGGGAATCCTGTATTCATGTAAAAAAAATACCAGCGAAAAGAAAGCAAACCAGTCAGTTCTTCCTCATCCTTGGTACCCTTTTGGAGGCCTTTAGGCGTGGCTTTGAAACAACACTGGCAGTGGTGGCATGATTGCAGACAGAAATCATTGTCCTTGGCTAAGAGCATGGGAGGGAGAGGGATGATCCAAGCCACAACCAAAAGGAGCTGAATTCCCTAGGAAAATTTGGATTTTTGATGTTTTACAAGCAAGAAAAAAATCACAAATTTGCAGCAGGTAACGATTAGCTGCTTTTTCATCCATAGCCTTTGTAACTCTATAAATACATGTTTTGAAGGTAGTATAACCCAAATAACAACTCAGAATCAAAGCAAAATTGTATGAAAATGAAAGGCTGTCATCTTAGCGTGAATTTAGTATTTAGTATGAATCTAGATACAAATTCTAATAAAAAAGAAAATACAGTCTGTTTTATAATTGTATATTTGCTTTCAATGAGAGATATCAAATTACTTTAAAAAGGAGGATAATACTTATATCCTGCTTTTATCCGAAGGGAAACTGAGGCACAGAAATTTGCCTACACTGGTCTTAGAGGCCAGTGGCTGGGAGCTGAGCAGTCCAGTAAGCTGGATCTTAAACTGGGCCACCAAAATTGTGCTGGCAGGAACAGGCATAGAAAAGTGCTACAGGTGTAGGGACACCCTGAATCACAGCTGGTCACTCCATCTTTGTCATTTAACCGCAGATTTACTTTCCTTTCAGTGATGGTTGCTGACTCCCAAGAAAGAATGGAGAGCTGATTTAGAAGCTTGATTACTTTTGTGGATTTCTACCACTCACAAGGGTCCTGAAGGTTTTACCCTGCTTTGAAAGGCAGCGTAAAGACAAAAATCTATGCCTGGCTGCTGCCAGAGTCCAAGAGACGCGGGGTTCTGGGCACCTCCGAATTTCCATTCATATGGCGGGATCCGCACATGCACAGGCCCTTTGGGATCTGGCCTCAAATGTCATAAAATCTATAAAAAAGGTGACCTTTTGCTAGAGGCTGTTTTCAAAGGGAAGGTCCTTTCCACTGTGTGGTGATAAAAGATAAAGGATTAAAATTAAATTGATTAAAAAGCAACCAAAATTTCTTAAAACATAACACAGAACAGTAATGAAAGGCCTTTTTTAAATTCTGTAACAGGAAATCACCATTTGCCTTTTCTAGTATTACATGAACTGTGATAAATTAATCTTTATGTGCCAAAAAAAGGAAAAAGAAGCTCTCACCCAATTAAACGTGTGTGTGTGCTTCATGCCCACTGCTACAGGGACAGGATGCAAACTTCTGTCTGTGACTGCCAAAAAAAATGGTTGTGTAGCTCTGGAAATGCTTTACTGAACTACAGTAACACCATTTAACAAGTTAGCTAACTGATAAAACTAAAAAAACTGCTAATTCCCATTTGTAATATGCTAAATTGCCTGCAACTAATTTAAACAATAAGTGAGCCAGGCTGTGAGTTGTTATCTGTGGCCAGTTGAGCAAAATTCTTTATTTGCCATCTCTATTACTTTGTAAGCAGGGGGTTTAACAGATTAGCTCCAAAAATGCATTCTTCAAGTGGACAGCCTGTACGGCCTCAGAACAGCTACGCTCCGCAGAGAATTCACTACCTGAACTTGCCAAACTTGCCATTTCCTGATAAAATAAATTTACACATGGGCAAAACTTCTGGCTTTAAGCTGCAGGTTTTTCTTCTTCCTTTTTTATTTTCTTCTAAAGCTTAAAAGTTTCCTTTGGGTTCAGGTATTTCTAAACGCACAATGAAAACACAACCTCGAAACAAACAACAAAAAGCCGAAGCATATGATATGCTCTGGTAGCTTCCTACAATGCTAAAAAAATTAGCTCAAATCCCAAGATCCATCCTCAGGAGCTTAATTGCTTCAAAGAATAGGAATCTTGTCAAATTCAGTCCAAACAAACATAATCAGTAGCTTTCAAAGCTTGTTTGACATTGAGGAGGCATAGAAAACAACACAGGAACCAAAGAAACATACATCGATGGTCTGTCAAAATTTTTTGTTAGACATGATGCTATTATCAAGGCACATCAGGATGAAATAAAGTGACCTAGCTGACCACAGGCTTACAAATGTCTTGGGAAGGAAGGAAAAACGGTGAATCAAAAGGTAGCTTTGTTGAACGTCCCCCCAGGCCGTCTTATTGACAGGGATGACAATGGTCCCAAGATGCACCATTATCTATGACCAGCAAGCAGACATCAAATGCTACCGAGCTGTCTCTGTCAGAATAGAAAATGCTGCTCAAAATATACAGGGCTTGTTACATTTTGTTCAGCAAAGGTTTGTCAAAAGCCAGGGTCACTCTGTGTGTGCACTGCCCTGAAGGGTAATTTTAAAAGGCAGGAGAGATGCACTTGATTCTTCAGTGTTTCTCCTGGAAGGAGACTTCGAATCTGTGGATGACCAAAATGTTTTGAAAATCAAAGAATGACTCAGAAAAAAAAATAAAAAGAAAAGAAGAGAAAGTAAAATAAAGCAAAGCAAAGCTAATAGATGTTCATTACGGCTGTGTTATTAGAAGGCAAACCACTTTTCAAAATAAACAGGTTAGGGAATGATCCCCATATTTAGATGATTTTTTTTCAATAAAAATTCAGTTGATTTCTAGTACATCAGGGGTGGATGCTACCATAAAGGCATGACTCAAATTGTAGTGCATAAGTACGCCCTCTTCAAGTATCTGTGTTGTACCATTATGCAGTTAATTGCAGTAAAAATATTTATACTGGCGAGAAAAGAATTGTTAATATGGTACCCTTTGGAAAGAAATGAGAGAGTCTGTATATACAAACTCCAACCTCAGAAATGTTTGGATAAACTTTGTTTTTCTGCGAACATCTGCTAAGCACACACTGAAGAAAGAAAGTCCAAACGCACTTTGCTAATTGACACAGAAATCTTTGTTTAATAACTGTGTTGCTGAAAAAATAAAGCCACAACAACAACAACAACAAAAACCAACCAAAACAAGGGTGAAAAGAATATTTCAGGGGGTGAAAGGCATTATTGATACAGACAAGGCACGATGGAATTTTTCCACTGGTTCTTGCTTATGGGGCAGCCCTTGCTTTTCCCCTCAACGGTCGCCGCTGCAGTACAGATGGGCATGGCTTCTCCGGCAGAGCAAAAACTCCCCGGCGCTGCCGTATACAGAGCAGGCAACGCAGCACGACCCTCCGCTGTCAACTTTACAGTCGCATCTTGCCCGGGCAACGTTAATTAAATGGCATATCAACCTTTCTGGCCGCACCTGCCGCACCTGGGTGCTCGGTGGCATTTAGGGGGTCTAATGCTCCCCCACGCTGCTGCTCACCCCTGAACAAACTCTGTGCATCCCAAACGCATCGTGCTCGCTCCCTTCACTCCTCAGCTATCCAGACCCATTTCCCTGCTTGCTTCTGCTATTGATTATTGTGACTCCTCAGAGCATGTAATTGCCTTGTTTTCTTTCTTTCCTTTTTCAGGACAAATAACGGAACAAAAAAAAAGGAAGAGAAAAGAACAAGCCAGTTACAGCCTTTTACCTCAGGTTTGCGGCTCCGAGGTTACGGCTGATGCTCCACTGTCCATACCCGTATGATTTTCAGGACAGAAATTAGGATAATAGTCTATCAAATGTACTTTCTGTCATCCTAGGCCAATCTCAAGATGATAGATATGATCCTTCTGCGTCTCATGGGACGTGCTCTTTTGTCCCCAAACACAATGCTATTAATTCAATGCAATAGTTTCTTTCTCCTTTCACTGGAAGTCACAATATGCTGCGAGTAAGGCCGACTCGTCTTTCCTCCCGTTGGAGGACTTGACTCGTAAGTGGCCTGAGAGTCAAGGGAGACTTTGCACACCAAGTATTTGCCCACCAGTACTGCTTTAGCAATTTCATCAAAACCTGTATGTATTCTACCTTGCCCTTTTTTTTCATCACTCACTATTTGGACTATTTTGGACTCCTATGTAACATCTAGTTTTCAACGGGGGTGGAGTGGTGTCCTTTGGTTAAATCCTACTTCTCATTATTTTTTCAGCTGCCAATTATTGATATAGACATAAATGGAGGGGGGGAAAAACCCACAAAAACCCAAATATGCACCTCATCAGTAAATTCAATGTTTGGTTAAAAAATCTGCATTAATATTCTTGTATATTCTAGCTCTTAAAACCAGGAAATCTTACTAGTGACTTCCGTGCGGTAATGCTCCGTGGGAAATTTAGACCTTTAAGGTATCTTTAGCATTTTGACATCAAAGCCTTCACAGAAAAAGTGTTGCCTGATTCCATCTGGAAGCGAAAGAAGGCACAAATATATCTACAATCCCTTTTGCCCATGATTCATTCTTGCATGAAGCAGCTCCCTGAGACCAGGCTCACTGGACCAAATTTGTGTGTGCAATGTGGTAGGTTCATCCTCTCCTGAGCCAGGTTCCAAATAGGTATACCATGGAGGCAGAATAGTTTGCAACAGTTCATCTCATAAAATCCTATTTATTAAATGAACCCTGTTCTGCTCACCACACTACTCATTTTCGTCATTTCTGACCACAACAATAAACTTAGCCTCCCGTCCTGTTTTCACAGTATTTCACCTCTGTTTAGAATCAAATTAAATTGAAAAAAAAAAAGCAGCTTCAACTCTACTTCATAGCTGTTCGTCCCCAGGGTGATCAAAACAAACAACCTAAGGCCAACAGATCCACATCACAACAAGGTTACCCGGTGTGTAATGGGATAACACACTCGTGTGTGTTACATTTCCACTCCAAAGTAAGGAGAACAACATCACCTCTGGTTTGTTGCCATCAGCAAGAAGTCTAAGCGGTACCTGTGATTCTGCAATATTTGTCTAGCGCTGCAATAGCCATTTTAATTCATGAGTAACGGAGGGCTTACAGCTGGGTTCTTGCTTTAAGAGCAAGCAAATGAGTATGATTGCAGATATTTAAGAGTAAATGTGAAAGGAAAGGAGTGAGCATTAGAAAAAAAGAGTATTGATTCAGTGTGACTGATGTGAATGAGTTAAATGATTGACTATGAAGTGTGAATTCAAATTTACTGTGAATGGAATTTACTGTGAGTGGAACGGAGTATGCATGACCATGACTGAGTGTGACTAGGTATCATTAGGAAGAACTAAGCGAATATGAGTGGAAAGCACTGATTATCTCCCCTGTAATCTATAAATAAACAGTATTGCAGGAAGTTTTGAAAAATGTATTTAATAAGGGATTTCCACTGCCTGAATAAACTTGCTGAGGCCAGACAGCCTGATCTGGAGGAAAATGTATCATTTTACTCAAAGCTCTGTCATGTAATAATACGTGAGCTCATATCTGACAGGAACAAAATAGGCCTAAATTTACAGCAAAATAGAATTGCTGGGCTTAAAATAAATGTCTTTCCAATTATCAACAAACAAATTTACTAACTCATATGATATCAATTATCCCCTCTTCTACTTATCGGTATTTTCCCAACATACACGTTTGAATTCAGAAATAGGAACATTAAGGACCTACAAATTTTGGAACTGGTGCTGCCTTCCACAGTTCAGTATAATAGTTTTATTACCACGAAATAACTGCCCTTCAGCAGAGCAACCAAACAACTGAATTACCACCAAACATCTGCCCTCGTGCAGAGTAACAGAACTGAGCCTGACGTTGCTCCAGTTTAATTCAAAGTGTGGTTTACATCCCCGAGTCTCAGACCCCACATGTGCAAATGCGTCTGTGTCTTCCCAGCTGCTGCCCTTTCTCCACAAATATCTCTGTTTACTTCAGCGAGTTTTAGTACAAATCAGACCAAGAGTCTTTGTTACTAAAGATCTGTGCTAATAAATGTTTATTTTAAAGGTGGATCCTGCCAGAGATGAAAGCTATGCCAAAGTCCTAGATCCTGGTCCTACCAACATGGATTTTACAATTTAGTTCAGTTATTTGCCTTGCATAAGTGATTTTCTTCCCCCTAGTTCTTCTGCAATCATTACCAATCAAACAATCATCAGAATTTACTGGGATTTTTTTATGTCAGCCTCTACGTCCACTAAAGAAGAAAAGATGAAAACGCTGAACTCTGTGCTAACTGCGGTAAATTAATAATCAAAACCAAATAATATGAAAGAGTGGAAAGGCCATTTCAGCGGGCCTTGGGAACCCTGCACTGCTCCTCTCCTCTGCGAATACACTGGTGATTAATTCACTGGTGTGAAGAAATTCCCCAGCCCTGCCTGAATTAGCTGGGACTTAATCTAAGCCACGCACACAAGCATCCTTGAACCTTGCGGTTCTTTGAGTTAGAGGTATTTTAAACTTATGTTCAGTGGGTCTAAATCTGTATAGCTTTACATGCTCGAAGTTAGCTCTGCCAATTAACAGTGGCTGAGGATGTGGCCCGAACTTTTGTGCGAGCTTTTGTTTGCGTTTGATTTTGCTTCTAGGTGATTAATAGTGCATATCTGTTTTACAAAGGGTAGGACAGAAACTGTTACTAGTTTACTTCTACTGCAGTTTCCGGAATCTGAAACAGAACTAAAAAAAAAATTTCCACTGAGAAAAAAAAGGCTTACCTTAATTCGTTAAATCAAAGAACATACATTTCTCGAGGTAACGAAAACTCTCTCCCCCATCCTGCTGAACCCCCGCACGAGTTAGGCCAAAGGCGGGGTGTCTGCACTATCTGAGCAATCCTCTCTAGATGTGCTTCTCCCAAGGAAGACAGAAAACCATTGACAGGAAACAGTGGGTAATTTACACCACTCGTGCCGAAGCTGCACGTGTTCTGTCGACGTATGTCGACTTAATTCTTCGGGATGGCAATTCAGGCATTTTAAAGGGCTTCCTAATGAGGTAAAATTCACTAAGGAAACACGGAAAAAAGGAAAAAAACCTCACCGTCTTCACTTAGAATTACCAAAGCGCAGAGTAAGTAAATCCCCAAAATTTTCACAGCGTTATATAATAGACATTGGTAAGAACGAGATCATTAAGACTTTGCATGCTTTTTCCAACTCAATATGAAAACCCACTTATAATAGCTATGCTGAGTTACTTTTACTGCCATAAAAGACTTGCTATTAAAGAAAAGCACAACTGATGTTACTAATTCCGCTACCTCGCGCTTACAAGATCGCTAACGAAAGTATGCCCCACCTTTTTAATTTTCTGCACAGGCACCATTACCAGAGCCCCTTGGATTTAACGCAATCACAAAGCTGCTGGCCGCTGCAAACTGATATGCTGCACAGTGATATCTGCTTATTCTCATTGTATTTCTTGCGCCTTCCAACAGCCTTCCAGTAGCTCACAAGTCTTGTGTGGGGCAAAGACCAGGACCCACGCCCCCTCAGCTCTACCAGTGATTAATACACCCTTGCTCCTATTTTCAGCCTGCGAAAAATGAAGGGACTGTCTGGGAGGGGTTTTTTTCAGATTTTTTTCTACCTTGAACAAAATGTCTTATTTCTGATTTTCTAAACAAATATTTGCTGATTCTAAGGCTCTTTCTACAGGTCACGGAAAGGTCAAGTATTGAGTGGACAATTAGCACTCAATATGCTGAAAGATTTTATTTTTCAGCTAAGCCCCTAAACATTGAACTAAAGTGAATATTTCCACTGCTTTCTCTCCTCCTACCTCCCCCCGAGTTACAAAATCAGCTGGGACTACATCTGAATTGCATGTCATGTTGATGAAGGACACAGTTTCTAATTTGCAGCAGGACAGAAAGGAAGGATGCTATGCTAAAAGAACAGTTACAGGCCATTTTTAACAGTCAAACAAAATATGACACACTTAAGTATCAGTATTGCCTCAGTAAAGCCAGGTTGTCTGTTCACCTTACATTATCCTACAAATTCTTAACATAGCTTTAGGTTATCCAGCTTTATTTAGCTGCCGACAGAAGGACTTTTACTATTGTGGATCAAGGCAACTGTCTCTGGAATTGATCTCATTAGCAAAGTTTCCATAGGAAAGAAGATTAGAGAAAGCGACTGATTTTCTTGACTTGTACTGGTATTTCTATGGCAGCGAAGCAATTTCTTCTTCCTTGGAGGCATTGGTTTCAGGTCACATTTTTAACTGTATTTAAGAACTCTCATAATTCTAAAGACAATCAAGAATAAGTGACCACTCTCTGCTACAGCAAAGCAAACGTTCAGCATGGTCAAGCTGCAGCTTTTGACAAATGACTTTTTTTTTTTTCCTAGGCTTTTTATATGACATTCAAAATAAATATCATAATCTAGATTTAAATGCATACTCTATACCTCCAGTTTAAGATTGACAACAATCCAGTACACACATCCAAAGATAAAATATGCCCCTAAGTTTGGCATATGGAGTCCAAAAATTTTTCAATGCCAGAAAAGAACCGCTTTCTTTTTAATAATTCTGGGATGCTAAAGAAAGGAATATTATAATGCTTCAATTCTGTGTATATATTGGGCAATATTTCTAACATACATTTTTGTTTTAATATGTAATTTAAACTAAAGTCTAAATCTAAAATTTGAACAGAAAAATCCTTTAATAAAATCTAAAGAAATTCTTTAATTCCGCAATTGGTAAGCTCTGGTTTTTCATTTTTCCAAAGACAGTGTCTTGCCCCGCGTCAGAGACAGAGCACTCTGGATCAGCCAAGAGAAGGAAAAGCAACGTTCTCTGTGTCTCGCAAACAGAAGTACGAGAATAGGGCATGGACAGGAGAAAATTAATGTGGCCATTCGGAGGATTCACTGTTCTAAATCCCCTAGTTTGGAGAGAACTGAGGGGCTTAGTAATATCTATAAAGTAGCTATGATGTGCTGCTGCCTGCTGCAAACAGCATCCGTGCAAATCCCCCTTCCTGCAGGCTTGATGCAAGGGGCCAGATTTGGCCAGCAGTCATTATTTTTGTCTCCAGTTGCAACATTTTTTATTGAGGTCGCGTTCATAGTTGAATGAATAGTTGAAGCTGTCATCCTGAAGGAGAAAATCATGGTCGTTTTTGTCCTATATATGTATGTTATATAATTCTATTGTCTCTGGGGCCTCTCTGCCAAACTTTCCACCATTCCTTCTCTGTTAGGTCTCAAAGTTATCAGAGTCAGAGTTCATTTATACTTCTGATCGCTGGCTAGACAATGTCCCCAGGGTTGTGAAGTCTAGTATGGCAGAACACAAACATAATTTTATGGCCGCTATATTCTAATTCATTTAATTAGGGGTTTTCTTGAATCTCTGGGGTGTGTGTCCTTTCATGTTTAGAGGTTTCTAGAGAAAATCTATCCCCATTCCAGAAAGTCACCAGGAAAGTTCTCCTGCAATTGTAGATCTTGTTTGCTTTCTATCAAATTAATATTCATCACAGCAGCAGCAGAATATACCTTTCCATGTTCCCTCTGCCATTAATAGCTTTGAGGAAGAATTCTTGCACAGCCACCCAGAAAGAAATGCACATAATTTAGATATACTAATAATGAAAAAAACCCACTCATTTTACTGCATATTTTTTAAAAATGGAGACAAGATTTGAATTGAAATGGTTAAAAGAAGCAGACTGATAAGAAGAGTTCTAATTAAGAAACATCGAGCTGCTAAAAACGTGAACCTTTGCACATATTTCATACCTCAGGCAGAGCTCAAGCAGAGGTAGATTGTATCTTCTTCTTCAAATAAATGAAAAAGGGGGGGAAATATATTAATCCGCGTTGTACTAACGTTGATGTGCCCACAGCTGAACTTCCACTTCATTGTGCGACGTCCCCTGCACAGATGTAGCACGGGACTCTCTGCCTTGAGAAATTTTCCGCTGAACTAAGAAAAGGATGGGAGAAATAATGTGTTATCTTCATTTCACAGAGTCACGGGGAGGTTACGTGATTCCTCCAAGTTGACGCACGAAGTCTCTGGTAATATCCAGATCTTCTGAGGTTTTTTTGGGTTTTATTTTTTGCTTCTCTGAGTTGGTAGGTACATGCAGGTGCACACACAGTGAAACTGAGTCCAAATGTTCTACCTTGTCTCCAGTGTGATGTACATGAAAGAAAGGAAAAAGAAGGAGGATTTCCCAGCTAAATATTTAGTACTTCAAATGTAACTACAAAAGTACACCTAAGTGCAGACAGGAACATCACCATGCGCTTCCTATGTGTAAACGAGAACATATATATCAGAGCAAAGAAAATTATGTTAAATGGGAGCTAAGGTTAAGAAAGCAAATCAGTAAAATATTCCAGTTTTAAAATGAAATATTTTTAATACAGAAAATTGAAGGAAAACATTTAAATCCAAATGTTTTCTTTACCATGACAGTGATACTTTTACCTTTCATTTTTGTGAGAATATAAGTAACAATAATGAAAAAACCATAACTCCAGGTGTTTCATTTGTAATTGTTTTGTTCTTTTTTTTTTTTTTTCTTTAGAGAAGCTACTTTGATAAACTCTGGTTTGAGAGCTCTGGCAACAAAACAATTTTTAAAAATCCAGACTTGCACGGAAATGTCTGCCACCCAAAATCTTAAGTGTGTACCCTAATGATTTCCTGCAAAAATCATTCACTAATTTATTATTAATGAGTGATAGTGTTTATACACTTAGCTAAGAGGAAAGAGATTTTTTGAGGATACTATATTCTCTTCCCTCATTTACCGTGGTATAATTACAGGCAGGCAAAGGCTTTCTAAATCAATTACAAATCATAGCTGGTCATGTTTCTTGTGGCATTCCTGGCCACAGTGTCTAAAGGCAAAAATGACTAGAACAGACCAAAGTTAGTATCAACTTATATATCTGAAAAAGACCCTTGTATAATCCTGGAACAGGAACAAACAGCGGCTGTGAATTACTTCATTTCTGACATTTCCAGCCCTTTCTGAGGATAGGAAAAATAGCAAAGTACAGGGCATCCTCATCACCTTTTCCTTGCCAAACCTATTTTGGTTCACAGAGTAGGTGAAAGCCAAATTGCCCCTAGTAGTCAGTACAAGTGGCAGTAACATTCCTACCAAGGCTGTGGTGGTTAAAAGGAAGAAAAACATAAGGAAAAATGGGATCTTCTGAATAAGGATACCGTGCTAAAATGAAATACTCAGTAAACTAGCTCTATTTATGAGATTCATATAGAAATAAAACTGATGACCCTTAATCTACTAGCATCAGAGAAACTCCTCCAGGGTGCTCTCATTACAAACAGAACTAGAGAAATATTATCTGGGTAGGAAGAGTATCTACAGCTTTTCTGCACTCCTAAGACAACTAGAATCATAATTTACACAAATATCAGGATGCAGAAATACCACTCGTCATTTTTCCTTTGTTTGGAAAAATAGTAAGAAGAAACTGTGGATGATGTTAACTGGTAATGTGACAGATAGGCAGATTTGCCTTCTTTTGCACGTTTACCAGAGCAATAAATCTGAAGAGAGATTTTTTGGATTTGCCTATTAAATAAATAAATAAATAAAGCTTTTAGTGATTTTTAAGTTTGTATAATAAAAATGAGGAAAGATGTTGCATTGTTAATTCTAATTTTATTTTTATTTTATTCTGGGTACCCAAATTTGTTACTTCTCCAATTATATAGATAGACAGATATAACTACACTTATATATATTCTCCACTTTCAGAATTAATATTTGCCTTTGATTTTGTTTTGTACCAGATTTCTACTATCACTGTGATAATGCCCCAGAGAGGGAGGAGTGCTTACAAAACAAGGGGAATGAATGGGCACAGAATCACGCTTATTTTTGCCTACTCTGATGTAACAGCTATGCAACGGCAGGCGAGCACCCCAGCACGGCTGAGGGCATCCTGGAACCTCAATCAACTTTTGCCCAATCCCTGTTACGTTGAGACGCTCAGACGTTCCAGATCCCAGCATCGGCTCTGGCATTTAAGCTGGAAAGAGTCAAATGGCTATTAAACCCCGTTTTTATCATCCTAACTATTACGTCCTTATAACATCTTAAAGTCATTTCAGTGGGAAAATTGTTCTACAGATGTTTGCATTACTAGTAAGGCAGCCTTAGAGGACAAAGCTATTTTAAGGCAGATCTGTCCCACAAGAGTCCTCCTGTTCTTGCGTGAAACACCCCTCTTTTCAAGTTCCTTTGCCAGTATTAGGTAAGGAAATGTTGGAGAAACAGCAATCCAGCTTCCACCGCTAGCCGTCCCACTGACCTTGGGAGTAGATACCCTGATGCCAATACTGGAGCCACCTGCCGTAACTCCGTCCCTGACATGGAGCCAGCCAGGTGATCCAAGCGTTTTTAACCATGATATGCTCTTCTGATCTTGACTGTTACTACAAGATGAACTCATCAAGTTGTCCAGCAAGAGCTTTTTCTCCTGTCAAGAATGCCTCACTTTGTTATTATAAACTTGAAATATTCACAGTACAGGGTTTACGACCAAAATCTGATAATTTAGCATAAAGATTTTAGATGCTTAATCATATAACCTTAATAAAGAATTATACATTCACTGACTGACTGAGACCGATTCTGATTACCTGTCTTTGAGGAAACGGACTGCTTTAGAAAATTATTTGGGTTACTCTACTATTGTACCTGTCATACACTTTTAATTAAAAATGTATTGATGCATGACTAAATTGCGCACGGTGAAAAACAGACCTATTGTAGTTCAATTGCAATAATGTACACATAACCCAATGAAGTAAGCCCATACAATTATAACAGGAAGACAGCCCCGGCACAGCTATACTTTTTCAGGTCAACCTCATACCAGATGTATGTGCTGGGGAGCAAATCATCACAAATCAATGTGGACTCAATCAGCACAAATGAATTTACTAATCTACTCTAAATACCTGTAATGAAGTCATTTCACTAATCTATTGTAAATTAAATATGTGGTGAAATGAAGACAGAATAATGATTAACACTATTTTATGGAGCATTTCTTGACAAAGTCCGCTAACTAAGGCAATCTACACCCAATATTTTAATACAAGAAGTACACGCAAGCAGAAATACATCGGTTATGTTCTGTTACAGCTAGAGGTATGAAATCAATGCACTGTTTACAAAAACCTGCTTTTTGAGGCCAACATCCTCTGTTAGAGGAATATTGAATTTAGACTGATGAGGGGTAAATGTGTTCTCAGTTAAAATTCACTGAATAAGGGTGGGAATCCAGAAGAAAATAGTTATCACATGGGACAGAAGTAACACTTATATTGTTACAAAGATTATCCTAAAATATCCAATTTGAATTATTTTTTAGGTTTTCTATGACATACAAGACATTAGGATAGACGTAACAATGTTTGTTTGCACATAGGGCTTTGGAGCTTCTTGAAAAAGTGTTGATAAAAGTGTTTAATGATGAAAGACTAATTATAACTACGAGGAATAACATCATGATTAGGATTCTGAATATTTGATAGATGGACTTAAGTTCCTCTCTTCGCTAAAGGGTACCTGCCCGAGAATAAAAGTCATCCCCAATTCATGGAGACACGTGCTAAGGACTGAACAGGAATCTGTGAATTGCTTAGACACTGCAGAAATGGGAAGTCTAAAAGTAGTTGTTTTTTCTAGAGTATTGTTGTCCAGAGAGATTTTTCCTCTTTTGTAATCTGGTATTTTATTTCTGCAATTGAAATTTCATTGACTTCACTCCCCAACCCCTCCTTTGTATCCTTTTCCACGACAGGAATTCTACACTGCCATTGCACTTGCGTCACCCACCAAAACTCTTCCAGCAACAGACAAAAATAGTTAAAAAATGCAGACAGTTTCTTGAACACTGTGGGATGAATTTCGTCAAATAAGGTTCTTTGCATGTGAAAAAAAAAGAAAAAAAAAAGGTATTAAATGAAACAGTCTCTGCATCACTGTTTTCATTCTTTCTGTGTTAAGTGCATAAAGATTATTCCAGCAAAATGTTTTTTAACTGAAAACGCCAAGATGCTGAAATCAAAACTTTACACAGGAATAAACCTGGAAAGTAACGTACTCGGAATCAAATTTTCACCAAAATCACAGGCAGGCATATGGAGGACATGGAGGATCTAGCTCCTCCTCACCGTGCTGCCTGACTGAGAAAAAGGCAAGCGCTTAAACGACGATATTCTTGGCTCTCCTGATGTGTGCATCAACTTTCTCAAAGCTGTGAAAAATCCTCGTAGCTCCCCAGCATGGAGAGAGACCCTTCTTCCACTCTCCTCACCCGGGTGGCGCTCTGCCTTGTGTACAAAGACACCCCAGAGGAAATTTGTATCATAGCTCCGTTTCATTCTAAGGGGCAGTTTTTTAATGCACTCCTCAGTTTTCTTATTAAAACATAATTTTATTCCCCCAGTATAGTTCATGCAAATTGCAAAGAAGAACAAACATTTAATTTTACCTCTCTTAACTGAACTGAGGAGCAAAAATATGGAAATCGTGTTTTTAAATATGGAAATCTATATTACACAAATTACTAATAAAAATAACCACTTCAGAAGCTCATATAAATGCAGCCTGTATTTGGTCCCAGTCTGAAAAGCTATAACAATTTGACAAAATGGTTCTCAAAAGGAATTCCACTTAGTGGTTTATTCTCCAGAGCGACCAGAGACGAAGCACTGTAAATAACATCACTCCTTGTTACCAGATCTCTGCTACAGTGAGGAACAATGCGATGAATTTTAGATGTAAATCTGAATTTCATGACCTTTCAAGTCAGATTCTTAAACCTCATTTGAGCAGCATTTTCTCTTTATGAATATGCGGTTGAACTGAAGACCCAGAACAGACTTTTTTTTATTTTATTTTCCTCATTTTTTGGCCCTTTTCAGGTGCAAAATAGGCCTTTCCATTGTCATCTTTACTTACGTTATGCTCTACAAAGTTAGCAATCATAATGTTATATTTTCGGTGCACTACGTTTAGCTGTTTATGTCTGATAGGTAACACTTTCACTTGAACAGAAGAGACAGGACAATTGTCAAACCACTGAAATAAAAACGAATACTAAAAAAGATTCTCAAAACAACTGTACTCACTGGATTTTAAAAATGTTCAATATTTTTAAATATAAAGAGCTTCAATGCACTTTGGAAATATAGCGTGTGTAAGGAAGTAAAAATAATCTTTAAAAGAAATACTTGATTTTTATTTCATTATAAGCTATGTAAGACAAAAAATTTGAAGTATATTATATCTTAATTTAAAAATTTAAGGTCACAGAATCATTTCTTTAGGGATGTCACTTATAATAACTCATTACTTTCAAGGGCTTTCAGCAGAAATGACTGCATATTGCTATCTAGAAACAAATCTCACAAATATATGTGGGTCATCCTATAACTATAATACAAATATGACCTAAAAAGTGACGAGCCGATGTCATGCTATTTTCCTAAATACACCACGTTGTAAAAATAATAATAAAAAAATTATAATCTCCGGAGCATACAAAGCAGGATTTCAGGTTTAGAAGCCTAAATATATCTGGCTTTGCAAAGAAGACAGTGGCAAAATGCTAATACTACTGTATGTCACTTATCAAAACGCACAAACTGCCAAGCAGTAATATGCTATTGTACAGCTGGGGACGGTTGCCAATTGCCACGGTTACTCCTAATTCACTCAGGTGCCTTTAAAATCTTACCTCTCACAGAGGTAACAACAGAAGGATTTTTGAACTGTGCTCACCCTGCTTTTCAAGACTGCCTCTTCAGTTACAAATCTCTCCTTAGTTAAGAAAATTCAGAACCAACTTTCTTTTTTATTTAAGATTAACATATACATTACATAGAGCATCTTACTACTGAAAATAAATGTATGATCTTGAAAAGTAGTACCAAAGCAGGGCTTGAAGATTATAGGGGTTTTTTTTCCATTTCTGAAAGTAACTTATTTTAAAGTCCCTGAAACGGGGTAACATCCATCACACTATATTTCATTAGTCTTTAAGGCAGCCTTAAATAGCTGGGGCCTAAAAACAGATCTTGGTTGATATGGC
The DNA here is from genome assembly GCF_949628215.1 of Phalacrocorax aristotelis. Classification (NCBI taxonomy): domain Eukaryota; kingdom Metazoa; phylum Chordata; class Aves; order Suliformes; family Phalacrocoracidae; genus Phalacrocorax; species Phalacrocorax aristotelis. Next base: position 3,870,463 of record NC_134280.1, on the reverse strand, counting down.
AAGTATCTAAAAAAGGGTAACTCTGAAAATATCCTCTGCTGGGTTCAGCTTGGATTTTGCCCAAATAAATTCAATCACCTCTCATTATGATTGAGGAGAGGAAGGGGAAAAAAAAAAACAACCAAGAAAAAAACCTCAGGAAAGCAAAGTGCAGCTCTGTTTAATCCATATAGACATGCCTACCCAAATCCCTTTGCTAATGTATTTCTAATTCAGATAGGCTAACTCATCCTGTAATAATGAGAGCTCCTGTGAAAATGTAGTGCATTTTTAGTATTCTTCAAATGTATTAAGAACTTCTATACCATTTTTGAGGGCTTTAGCAGAAAAAAATAATATATATATATATATAAAAACACAGCTTTCTGAGGTAGGCAAGCTGGTTTCTTTCCCAGTGTAATTGTGAGGCTGTTTAGGAGAAATGAGTACCTGCTGGACAAAGCCACACAATAAACAATATTTACTACACAGGTAGAGATCCACAAAGGGCATTTCATCTCTTCCCCTGCCCCTCAAGCATCCTGTATGCCTTGCTAATGTTGACAGCTAGCACTAAGTGCTAAATTCTGACTTTTTACAGCTGCAAATAGATGCACCATACCTGCAAGGCAAGAAATATCGAGGAGTACTTCAAAATATGTTGTGGTTTTTTTTTTTTTTACCTTCAGATATGTATTTTTTTCTAACCTGCTTCATCCTGCCAGTTGTGCATGACAATTGAAAATTGAAAATTCAGCCTTAGCAACAGAAATATAAACTGAAATTAGGAGAACCGGAGCTGTGGTGCAGCTGTTACACTCGCTTCCACGTGCTCGGCTCCGCGCTCGTTACCGCTTCCCAGCTCTCCTCCTGGCTCACAACTGCCATTAACTCCCCACGGCAAAGTCCTGCAGCCCCAAACCACACACTGCTAAACCAAATGCTTCAGCTACATGAATCAGGGCTTTTCAATAATCACTAAGGTAGAATTTTAAAAAGCATAAAACCGCAATCATCCAGTTTCTGAGCCTTCACTGTCACTTACACCATGTTGAGGGTTTTTTTAGAGTTTTTAATGGAGACTTGGAAGGGAGGAACCTTGGTTTTTTTGGTCCCCCCCAAAATCTCGAACAGTAAGACTTTTGTGAACACAATCTATTTAGGTAGCCTACTTCAGCCACAGCTCCATTTATCACACAGCGTATAACAAAGTAAGATTGAGCTTCCAGCACGTGTCCTTCTGTCCTCCTGTGTCCTGCTTGCTCCACCCGCTCACCATTTCAGAGCCGCACCAACCTCACCTTAGCAGAGGCTGCGTGTGACCAGATTCGCTACCATACTCCTGTTGGCGTCTATGGTGTCTTTGCATGACTTGATGTTACATTTCATACAAAAGCAGCTTTGATTCAGTGTGACGGCCATATCAGTGAATTTTCTCATTAGAAAATATATTATTCACTAATTAGGACGCTAGCACCCCAGGGTTCACCTTATATATGCCCTTGCTTTTTCTATTACAACCTACTCTCTTCTCTCACCCATTCTAACCTTTTTTCCCCGCCCCATACATTCCTTAGTTCACATTTAACTGGAGAACATCTTGAGAACCAGTCACCTGTGCAAGTCCTTGTGTTTCGGACATTTGTTCTTGGAGGCAGACAGAGAACAAACAGGTCATCGAGAGCATGGCAAACACCACACCCCCAGCTGCAGGAGCCTACTGACAGGTTAGGCAGGAACTACGGATCATGCGGAGGGGTAAGGCAGCTCACAGCACGCGAAATAAACCGGGTGAGAGGGGTAAATGACAGGGATCCTGTTAACATGTGTCACTACTTCTTATTTACCTTTGATTATTAATCTTGTGATTGCATATTTCTGGTAAGATGCTAGCCTTATGCTACTAAAAAATTTAAATTATATCATAATCATGTAGAAAAAGAACAATTTTCCTCTATTAGTAGTGTAGCACACGATAATGAAGTATGCATGTGATTCATGTTTACACATGGTTCACCAGACATTTTAACTGGACTTAAATTAGCAACAGTGATATACTGGCACTTCTCGTCTTCAATCACAAGCACACAGAGACTATATTTTCTTTCTAAAACTCAGGTGCCTAATATTAACTAAGAATAATTAGACTTTGAAGGTCACAGAACAGCTGATGCAATTTGCATCCATGATCAGGGAATGAATATCCCATAATCTGATAACCAGTACAGATGGACTGCTTTATAACACATACCACCATGCTTCCTTTCATTCATTTTAATCTGTCATCATTTAGATGCTTTAAGTAATTCTGTAACATGCAAGGAAATGAATAACGCTACTTAAAGATGGAATAGGAGTTTCTTGTCAGAGAAGGTATAGCAGAAGATTCTGAAATGAAAAATTAAAATTACATGGAATTTCCTCCATGAAACGCAGAGGGAAAATATTGCATTCAAATGATCCTATTTAATAATTTTACATCACTGTGACACAATAAAACCATCAAGACATTTGCTCCTCCAGTAGAAAGTATAACACCTCACCTCCCTCGCAGGAAGACACATTACTTGCGCTACAATATTAACTACATTTTAAGGGCTTATCATTATATAGGTTACAGAAGAAGATTTTCTGAGATCACGTAAAATGAATGATACAGGAAGAAGAAAAGGGTTCCACATTTAGATGGATCTTTGGAAAATAACGTTATACGACTCATGGATACACATCTCCTCTCTGCAGACACTTTAGCAAATCAAATCATGGGTTTACAATAAAATTATGGCTATTCATTACTACTCTCATTTTAAGTGCAGTTGTAATGGCATAGATATTAGTGGTGCTTCATACATTTGTGAGTACTAAAAGGTGCTGGGTACTTACTTTTCCAGTGCCACACAAGCAGCAAGGATGTATGCGGCTTTCTTAGCTCCCCAGTACTACTCCGAGAATGTAAAATCGTGCACATACTCATGTCTCTGTGCGATCGGGACATAGTAAATCTTACTATTAAGTTAATGTCTTCCCACAAAACTGGATTTTAGAACGGAAAGGCAAATGGACATTTTAAAAACCTCCTCATACAGAGAGGCTTAAGCACATGCAGAACATTAAGATACAAGGGTCCTAAAATTGAAAAATGTAAATAAATATTAGCTGCTTGACCTTTTTAACTGACAAATATTTTTCCCAATTTAAAAATACGCAGACACCTTCCCGTTTCCAAGCTGAGTCCTCCACAAAACGCTAGTTTTAAAGGTTGTATAGTTTTTAATGGTTCAGTAACGATATACAACACCATGAAAACAGGGGTTTATAATGGCCTTTAGCTACAGTGATGTGAGTGGCGCCTCTACGATTTTATTTGGTTCAAAAAAAATACTTGCTCAAGTGATGTAATAGACCTTCCCATCAAATTTCCTTTCCTCCTTCACAGAACTGCACATGTATTGTTTTTTATATGCCAGTGAGTTCATTGGTGCTAAAATGCTGCCAAAAGCTGTCTTTGATGAATAGTAATAAATTCAAATGCCTTATATTACACTGCACATTTTTTTTTCTTAAGGAGAGAAGGGAAACATACAAATTCATCATAACTCACGCTATCTATTTGACCCTGTAAGTATAAGCCAAAAAATCATAGCATCAAAACCGCAACAATTCCAGCTAGTCATCCTTTTTACTTCTGATACTGCCAAACATAAAGATATTTAACACATAGATTTCTTACCAAAAAATAAATGATAGTACATTTATGCTTGTTAAGCTATGAAACATAAATGGGAAAATAAAAATTAAATTACTTTGCTTCAAGTCCCCTCCTTCCAAATGAAAGCACTATGGCAAAAAGGCCATTTGCACTGTGAACGTTTTCTAAGGGCTTGGGTGAAAGATAGTCACCCCCAACAGAGAAGCCTGAATTCAGAGTGTACCTCCTGTTATTTGGAAATGGGAAGAAAGAGGATTACCTAGATATTAGTTGTTAGAGTTGAGATTTGGAGAAAAGGATCAACTCAAAGGTAGTGACATGTCCCTCATTTCGTTGCTGACATTGGCCAGGCACAATACTCTAGCCCCCACTTTTAAACTATTATTTTACAACTTAATGCTACCTTATTCACCTGATTTATCTTCACCTTCCGTTTTAAACAAAAGCTACAGAAAGTATCTCTGCACACAAAGAAATACCACCACACCATTTTCTCCTACAAATTACTCAACCTAAGTTCTTGTAGGTGATTTTCAGACCAAGCTTTTGTGTTATTTCTATGCAAGATCTTTCTCATTTGCTTCTAAAATTATGCAAATATTAATGAGCTCCTCTAAAAAGGCTTGGCTCATATACACCTGTAGCATAAGTGCTACATATCTCAGACAGGAAAGGATATAAAATTGTTCAGTCTGATCCAACGTTTTTTTCCAGACTCACCGTCGATACAGCAGCAATGCATGTGGCAGATTTAATTGCTCAGTACATCAGAAACGTTTCACCGTTAGATGTTTAAGGAATATTAGTCAGTGGTGTGGTAACAGTTTTAATACTTTATTGACTGGCCATATCTTAAAGATGGACGAGTGTAAATTCAATCACAGATCCTGTTTCAAAATAACCATGAGACCTGTGCAAATACAGTCCAGGAGTTGATTTAGACTGGGAAATAAGTATCCGGTAAATAAGACATGCTTGTCAAGGGTTATTTGAAAACAAAACCAGCAGCTATAACATGGACTGTCATAATAGATGGACTTTTCCTCATACCCCATGGGGATCCCCTGATTAATCCCCTGTACGACTAAGCATAGCGTGCCTTTTCGACAGCCTTTCTGTTACCTATTTTTATCAATATTCACTACAGGTGATTGTGATCGGTACCCCTTCAACTTTGGCAGTTTTCTATCTCACACGGCAGCTGAACCTGTACAGAGGTCATTAACAGCAAATGTGTGAAACAGCCTTTACCATACTTCCAGCGTAATGTTCTAATTGCTTTTCTCTCGGTAGGTAGATACAAAACAGTTTCCTTAAAAGAGAATGGGAGAAATACAGAAAGTGCTCCTGTTTCTTTCATGATTTTTATTGATAGTTTTGTTTTGCTTCTATTTTGGGCCTGAATCCCACAGACTACCACATCTATGTCGGCATTTTAAATCAGTAATTTATGTCATAGGTTGAATCCCATAATAACGGCATTTATAGTTTATCATACTCACATAGCTTTCTGGGTGTGTACCTCGGAGGCAAAAGAAGCAAATTTTTATTAACACATGTTTATACATAATTGACCATTTGGGAAGTAGGAAGGAGAAATGGCTGTGATTTACATAGTTTAAGAAATGTCTTAGAGCACCTCACCCAGTCTGGAGCTCCCACTGTGACAGATGAGCAAATGCCCATGGGAGATGACAGCATGGTATTTATGGTATTTCCTTCTGAGACAATTAAGTAACATATGCCAAGACCATAGGGATTATCTCTGAGCTACACAGTATGCAACTCTATCTTAAGAGAAATATAATATTTTATGAATTTGACAAACCATAAGAAAGAAAAAAATTGATTCACCCATTTTAATAATGCAGTAACTTTTCTGTGACTTAATCAGACGTTGCTTGATATTTTTTTTTTTGCAACAAAACAGTGACAAGCTAACATCCCACACACTGCTTCAGAGCTGTTGTGCGGGGCTAGGGAAAATCTCATGCTCACACACAAAGTATACACTGCTATCCCATGATTAAATGATTTGGCAACCCACTTGCTCTAGAACAGCCCTGGTTTTACAGCTACAGTGAAGAATAATGAAAACTTTAAAATCCATACACTTTTCTTCATTGAAGGCCTTTGATGCCATCCCCAAAATAAAAGCTAGTATTCTGTTGCTTAGAAAAGCTCATGGGCCTGGATCTTCACTGATTTTTACATTGTGCAGCCATTTATTCTTTTGCAAAGTGGATGCAAAATGTAACAGTAATGATTTGCTATTGTCTTGCACACGCTTTATCTGAGTACCCTGCATGGGACAACAATTTATTTATTTATGAATTCACTTTTATCCTCTATTATGCCAACATTCTGCATCCGCGGGACCAGTAGGATGCAGGTTATGGCACCACAGCGTCTATATGTGTTAGCAACAGCGCAACCATTCCAAGAATTCATTTTTGGGTTCTTGTTTTAATTTTCTTATCAACTTTTTAGAACAATGGATTTTTCTTGTCCTCCAGGAAAGAGAATTAATTCAGAAGAGTGTTTAATGGCTGCATCATTCTGCAGAAGTTTGCTTTACAAAGCAGTAGAAGAACACATTTGTTCTACGTATTCAGAATAATATCAGGTATTAGGTGAATGACTACAAGTGAAATCAGATACGTCATAGCATGTAAGATGTCACATGGACCTCTTCAGAAACCCTCACAAGGAAATCTGAAATTTCTCATGCTTAAATAAGAAGGGAACGGATCAAGAAATAATAAACTTCCGATATACTGAAAGATCAGGTTGCATATAATCTCTTCACAAATACCAAATATGCTGAAGAGTATTACTTCACAGGTGCAAACTCTTTCATTTTTGATATCATTTTTTATAAGTTGAAATTGAAAAATCCAGATTTTTATGAAAGTTGCAGCAGTCCCCATTTAAATCATTGTATGTGCTCGGGCTGCTCTTCTGCAGCTCCTGGTGTAATAGGGTATTGGCTCGTGGTTCTAACATAATAATATTACTTTTCCAAAATTTACAGTCAAATCTTTTGTTATGTGTCATGCGTTCAGAGAGTTAATAACCTTTAAATCATTGCTGCTTTGAAAGAAAGCACAACTCTCCAACAGTGCTTTATTATTTCGCACAAAATTTTTGTTCCAATTCACCAACCTATGCCAAATTCTGAACTTGTGTTTTTAATTTTATATTTAGTCCAACAGACTTCCATTAACATGGAAATAGGTATCAGGATTTTTATTGTAGAAATCACCTAATGGAGAGTGAAAAAAATCCCCAAACAAACAAATTGAAAATAAAAATCCCAGCAGATATATTGATTAATTCCTCTAATAATTGTAAAACTTGGGTCAAGAACATAATAAAGGCATTCATTACAAAATAGCCAAGATGTCAAAGCTACTTTTTCTTTCAACAGTCACGGGTTGAAAGCTTAAGCTCCCCTGCTACAGATGTCACGTGGTAAGCAAGCAATGCTCCAGAGAGGACATTACTGAAAGTTATGGATGGACCAGTTTGGCAACTAATAGATCCTTAATGGCTTTCAGAAGTAGCCAATAATCTCTGGTAATACCATCTCTAGAGGGTCTTCATGATGTATTATGTAATAATTGTAGTGCTTCTAAATATAGTTTGTGTTACACTGATTATTGTGCAATTAAATTTTTTTTGTGAGATTATAATGGAATTTCTGGAGTTTGTTCTGTCAACACTGAGAACTTTTACAGTTGTTAATGTTTCTTACTATGACATTAACTTTATTTCAAAATACTTGCAGTGTTGATTATTTTGTGAAAAGGGAAATATTTACTTTGAAAGGAAGTCTGGTTTTTTTCTTACTGTTCTTCAAAAGCTGATTTTTATACTTAAGACAAGAAATCAAAGGACGCTGAAAGCAGTTGTGGGTGCTACCACGTTGTTGCTGTTCAGCTGTCCCCGCGCAGCGCTAGAACTGACGTTACACATCCTCACCCTTTTTTGTTACCCTTACAAACGTCTCAGCCAACCGGCCTGGCTGCTGGGTGATTTTTATGCAAGTTTGGTGTTCTCAGCACGTAAGCGAAACGGAACCCAGTGGTGGGTTAGACTTTGATTCACACAGTAACTCAATTAATCTGATTTCACCGCTTGCTCCAAGCTGATCTGCTCTTGCAGGTTCTGACGCCTTTCCCTGCGCAGGAAGGGGCTCAGCACAGAGCAGGCACTTGGTAGAAGCATCCAACCTCTGCCAAAATAGCCCTAGGGCAGGAATAATCCTCCCAGCCATACCTTCTGTTTCCTCCTCTCCCCCCAGCTCAACAGACGTCAGAGCCTCCCAGACGCACACTCCTCACTCAAGCACCAAATATACAAATAAACATAAATGTGGATCAGCCACAGCCTGGCTGAACCACACCGCAGTAGTGACGTGCGACGGTCAGAGTGCAGAAGACCTTGTACGCTCCCCTATTATTGTGGCTAGCTTCACCGTAAATGAATGTATTCAACTGTAATTATGAAAGTCAGATCATCTCTTTTGCATATTATAATCATGCTATTATTTTAGGTCTAAACAATATTTACAAAAGACACAAAACATGCTCTGTCCTTAACCACCCTACCCTCACCACTCAATTCACAAAACCAATGTATATATGAATGTGTTGCACTTTCTTTTTTGAAGGATTGCTCCTTTCACGTGAATATACACAGTTTGGCAAAGTAGGAGGACAAGCATCCATTCTCACAGATACCCTTTCCAGTTACAAGCCTATTAAATAAAACACTGGCAATATATACTTAATATATGGAATATCTTCTTCTATTGAAAAAGCTCAGTAGGCTTTTCTGTTCCGAGCCGTGTGCTCCCCACCCCAAACTCCTCTTTTAACGCTTTCTGAACTGCCATGCATTTACGTGGTGCAAACTGATGAATACTGAAATCACTAAAGCAGTATCCAAAAGTGTAAATGCACGAGGCAGTGATAAACACGCACGAGCTCAGTTGCCTCCTGCAGCCACCCAACGAAAGGAGGTCCAGATACCAGAACGTCTTGCTGTGAGTCTTCTTGCTCTACCTGTGAAGGTGTGGGATCTGGGATTAGTCCCCGTGTATTAAGAGCTACACAACAATAGTATACATGAAAGGTCAGAGCACCACAACCTCCCGGAGACTGGACAGCCTAACTCTCCACGCAAGCCAAGGTACGTTCATCCAGAGCAGTGATGATGTCAAAACATGACATAAGATTTTATGCTAGCCTGTTTGTTTTCCCTTTTTTCTTTTTCCAAGAACAGGAAATAGGAAGTGAGTACTACTGCAGAAAAAGAACCACACGTTGCTATTACAGTGGGGGGGATTTTAGGATGAGTGCAATTACATCAATATTATCATAATTAATGATTACATCATGCTTTAGAAAAGGAGTACAGAAAAGGTTGGTATTAACATGCAAGACACAGCAGAGTGATATCAATACTCATTTTACTGCTCAGGTTTTTTTTTAAAAAGCTAATAGCTGTCAAAAATACCCATTATAGGCTAGTCTATAATTTGTAGAAGTCAAGTAATACATTTTTTCTGAAGGTATAATGGATGCTCCATGGAGCAATTATTTTAGAAAGACAACTTCATCTCAGCTGTCTCATGCCAGCAGAACTATTTAAGAGCCAGAAATGCATAATTCAACATGGAAGAGCTGTCAGATTTGAGAATACCTTTAAATTATAAAAACTTAGCACCACTAGTCAGTTATAATTATAATGGAAATGTAGTTTTCTGTCGTTTTATCATAGCAAACATCTCTTAAGAAGCAATTTCATGTGTTAAAATATTTTGGCAAAGTGACTTTTGATTCTAAAGGGATACAGATTATCTAGTTTTATACCTGAATATTTTTTCTTACAAATTGAATGTAACAGCTTACATCGTACAAGATGGTAAGAGCAAGAGTATTATTAAAATCCCATTGGAAATTGTTACTATGAAACAATGAGCAGCATAACTCACTAGGACAGGTCAAGTTATGCACCAAAATATTATTTTATTACAAAATATGACAAGACAGTTTTTCATCAGACAGTCAATTATTTTATACAGCACACAGCCAAAATACAGAAGATGGTTATTCTTTTGACTTTGGCTTCTTCTAGTAACTAGAAAACCAGATTGTGAATAGTTGAATAGTTGAAGTAGTCACTTGAATGGTTTAGGGATCAACAAAGCATACTAAACGTGCTTTCAGAAAATTAAAGTGATACTTAAATCCTTTGCATTTTCTTTTTTGTCTATGATATTGCAATGGCAGTTCTTTTCTCTTTAGGCAAGGCCAGTAAAATAGTCTATAGCTGCACTCAGGAGCAAGCCCACTGACGTATAAGGTTATATCTGACACCGAATGCACGTTTTCTTCAGTTCCCTCCAGGAGCTGAACCAGATCCACACACGAGGGTCATGGGCAATATTCCAGGTACCAGGGCTCAAGTCCACTTTCCTTTCTCACCTCGTTTGCCGAGACGCACAGCAGCTCCCAGGCACCTCTTCTACAGAGGAGATCATGAAGTCTGCAGTTGCTGTTGTTTGTTTTTTAAATGAGTTATCAAGAATTTTATAAATTTAACTTTGTTCAAATCAAAAGAAAGTGGCTTGGGATTTTTTTTTTTTAATATTCACAAATAGTTCGTTCCCCAACTAGTTCTAGTATTAATGTCATTGAATTGCTTTTTTGAAATTCTTAATGAAGACCTTTGTATGGCCGTTTTTAAAACTAATTAGCTTTTTGATGATGTTGTCGTTGCTGATGACCATTACACCTCCCAGATTCCTACTGGCCTTTCGGCTCAGCCCACACATGCAGCAGCAGAAGAGCACTTTTCCCTCATGGGTGATTAGTTGTAGACAGTTGGGTTTATTTATATATTAGCTACCTAAATGCCCTGATACTGTACATATTCATCTATATGTTTAAAATTAAACAACTTACTCATCTAAGGCACTCCAGGTAAATTTTAAGCATGTTTGGGATGAAAAAAAATGTTGACTTTTATCATTAAATATAATGATCTTGACAACAAGATTTCAACATATTAAGCTCTTGTATTAGCAGTATCGCCCATCATCATAGCACAGGAAGGCAGGAACGATGGCCTCCTTTTTTGTTATTTACTCCTTTTCTCCTCCCACAGCATAAGAAGACATTACATCCAAGACATGAAAAGTTATCTTATTGTTCGCTCCCTAAAGATACTAGCATATTAACAAATTGCCGAGAAACAGAAGATCTGATTCAGAAAATATCAATTTCTTGTTTCTATGGATGCAACATGATGTAGTATTGCATAACATAATACAAATTAAGGAATTAAATTGGTTTCATTTCATCTGATTTTCTGGCAGACTTTAATGTGTTAAGTATTTACTAAAGAGGCAATTGGAATGCATACAGCACACAGAATTATAATTTATTAACACATCCTCAGTAGTGGCACACATTATCTTCCACAGTCTCACCTGTAAATTTCTGGGTTAAATCAGGTTCTATCCCAATAGCCCAATAAGTCTCAAGACAGACAGTAGTGTATTCAACCAGCAAATTTCCAGCATACTGTAAGATTTACCATTATTCTGCATCTTTTTCATGTAATACACAGATGTAATCGCTTAAACAGAGCTTTAAAATTAACACTATAAATACAAATTTGGGTTTTGCAGGACATCGCACCATAGACTTTTAATGAGTCAACAAAATTGTAAGTTTGCTACTCTATAGTACTCCACATGAAGGCAATTTACTAATAATGAATAAATATATTTTAATAGCTCCTCCATTTGCTCTGTCACATACTTGATTTAAGTGTAACACGGGACTCCCCCCCGTCCTCTGTAGGCATGGCTGCTAAAGGTTACCAAAGGGGCTGCTGCTGGTGAGCCATTGTTTCAGAGAAGCTACAGAGATTTTCTTATAAGCAATGTTTTCATCTAATTTTTAAGTCCACACAGAAGGAGTAGTAATAATGCAACGCTGCAATAACTATTACATTTTCCATCACATAATTAAAATCAGCAGTGCTGGGACTCCACACTTGTGTGCCATACAACCCAGGAAAAGTTAATATTGCATGATTTGAGACAAGAAAAGAAAAACCCCTTTTCACTTCCCAGTTCTTCACAGCAGCAGACATTTTTTGAAACCCAGACGCTTAGTTCCTCTCAACTTCAATGGGATTTGAGCAGCCCTACAAAACCACTATATTGTGTTTGGGACTCAGGCTGGTATCTCTGTACCACAACATATAGGAACCAGGTAGTCCATGCAAGCTCACCCACAACCACGCTGTGTTGCAATCCACTGGGCAACAGGGCTGTACTCAGTATGCAAAATGAGATATTTTAACACATTTGTATTGCAGCAGATACTTCAAGTACAGCATTAATAGTTGGTTGAATTTTTTCTTCTTCATTTCACTTGAGAGTGAACATAAAGATGAAGAAACTCAAGGGCATATTACCTCCTGGCTTCCTTTGACACAAAGTGTATTTACAGTATGGCCTAAAAGTTTTTAGTCCGGTTCCTCAGTCCAACACTCCTGAATTCGATTAATGGAGACATTCTAGCACTTACGTCAAGTTACGCTGCATATAAATGGGGATAAAAGGATTACCAGGTTATAAATCAATTGAGAGCTTCGGGGATATAAATCTCAGGGACACTAGGCTTCAACGTTAATGGAAATGCAGAATTCCATTGGCTAATCACAATTTAGATTGCTACCAGATACATCACTGGATTTCATGGGTGTCCTAATAAAACTCCTTAGAGCAGTGTGGGGAGGTGGGAAAAGTAGAAAAAAAGTCTTTGAAGGTGGCCCACAATAATCTGCTTCCATGCTAGCCATGGGTTTTTACAGGAAACCGTGCAAAAAAGGATCATTTCTTAGGCAAGGAATGAGCCACATCATGGTGCTGTTAGGAGTCATTGCTCTTTTTTTACATGGGTAATGAAAAAAAGGAGGCTATTGTCCCTGAATTAGTCTCTTAGAAAGTAGGCTTTCTTTTCTCTTAGAAAAGCAGGCACAAAGGTAAATATAGAAAACTATACAAGTACAGAAATGCTCAAGCCCTATGACAAAGTTGTGGCACAGCTAATTTAAACAACGATTTGAGGCCATTAAGTAACTTCAGCTTTGTAGAGGTACAGTTTTCATTATTGCATAGAAAAGATAATTTTCCTTCCCTTTGGCAAAACAGCACAGGATGGATGGCAGACCTCAGTATGCAAAAAATATAATGGAACAGGTTCAAGCACCCTACTTGGTTCTTGCTGAAAAGGAAAGACGACAGCTACAGATGAGGCAGTTCAAAGGCAGAAATCTCCAATGTGGTGCTGAAGAATATGTAGAAAGAGGGAGTAACAGCTGGGAAGATATCTTTGCTTCAGCACAACTAGGGAGGGGGGGAAGAATTTCATGGGAACACGAACACTCAACTTTCCTCAAGGGTATGATATCTTCTGGCTGTGTTTGACAGAGTGCATTTCTGCTGAACACTATAAGAAATAAAAACCAAGGAGACACTATGGGAAAGGGAATGTTCAGCTGGATATGCAAAAATGTAAAGGATGGTTTATACCCAAAGGGTTCTCTGCGAGTTTATAAATACAATATGTAATTCTTAGAACAAATCAGATACAAACAAGTTAAAAACAACTCAACTCATACCCTGATTAGTTGACGGATTTTGCAGAGCATGATATATTTTAACCTTATCTAGCGCCTAATATTATCATGAAAATGACCTAATGTTTAACTAAGCATTGTCCTATCTTCTAGATACAACTGGGTGGGGGGGAAATCTATTTTAAAGGCATTCCTTTGTAAGAAAGTTGTCATATTAGAAATCCCTTGACAGTTGTATTATGTACACAACTTATCCAACAGAGAAAGGCTCTTGTAGTTTCCCATAAATACTTGCTGAACATCAAGATATTCTATTGGAAATAATGAGAATGCGCTGAGAAGGCATGACCCTGAGCAACTTGAGTGGGGAGGGTGGCATGGAAGATATTAAATCATGCTTTCTTTTGTCATTGCCAATTATATATTCAGGTTCCATGTCAATGTTTAATATATCATCATAGCAATGTATTACAGTTCCAATGTGTACTGCACAATCACAGGAACATCACTCTGATGTCATATTAGACACTGGCAAAGAGCCACATTATGAGTAAAAATTGGGGCTTACCAAGAAATGTCTACAATATTATTTTTTTCTTAAACACACGATTAATTTTAAGCCAAACCAAAGAAACAGCACATTTGAAGGAGTGGAGGTCATTTCCAACTGTTACTTCATAGTATACTTTGGCTCAAAGCCAAAGAGACAGAAGGGGAGACCCTGTAATAAAATATCTTTTACTAAGTTGTTGGGGTTTTTTGTTGGTGGTTTGTTTTTTTTTTTTTTTTTAAATAGTGAGGCTGAAGCTTTAGAAGCACTTTGGCATTTTCTGATGAGGTTAGGGGCTTCCTGAAATTACCACTATTTCCCATTTGCTAGGCAGCCAAGTGTATACACCATAGTGCAATGCATTTTAAGTTAAATCATCAATCGTTATCCAACATATCTGCAATGGCACGGACAGGTTTCAAACTTCATTGTTTGGGGCATTTTTATGAAATGCTAAACGTTTTAGTTGTTATTTGGAAGGTTCTTGGAAATCTGGAAATGTTGACTAGGAGAAGAGAGTCACACTATTAAATTTGTTCTGCCACAAGAAGAAGAAACAAAGCGTAAGTGGTCAAATTTAGATTTCTGGGATCTATTCCTAAATTAGTTAATAACATGCTCTGCAAGTTTAACTAAGTTACTGAATTATGTTATGCTCTCTCACTTCTCCCATCCATAAAGACACACATTCTCACGTTTGCAGATACAATGCGTGCATTCATTCGTTACTGTTCATAAGATGTCCTCAGAAAATATTATAGCAGTGTGAAGTATTATTATTTTGTAACATGTTCTCTATGGTAATGACAAATTCAAGACCCCAGCAGTGTATTGCCTTTTTTGTAGCCAGAAGGGGTAAGGGTAGTATTAACTCTTTTTTTTTGTTTTGGAGGAAAATAATTTTCTCCCATTTACCTTAAATTTGAATTAATTGGCTGCACCTTATAAGTAAATAAATATCTTAAATTAAAGTGAATTTGCCACAAGAACCAAATTTTCAGTCAAAAGTGCCTGCCCACCAAGACACGAACAACACGCAGTGTGTGTCAACTGGGCTGCAATTGCTGTGCCCCATGAGGTTCAGTCATAGGGGCTCATCTTTCTGCGGCTGATGATACATGTGGAAAGAAAAAGTATTCAGAGGGGTTAAGTTGATGTCGCTGAACTTCTTTTTCCCCAAATACAAAGAAGTCATTAGGAGATTTCAGCTACATACTTAGCAACAGCAGATTTCTAAAATCAATATGCACAGTAGACCCCTGGCCAAGAAACTGCATGCAAAGCTCAAGTTCCCTCCCATTCGTGCCTCAATAAATTCAGCTCTTGAGCCCACGAACAGCAGTAACCCTGGCCATCCAAGGCTTCCTTTTGAGATAAGATTTTTTCTGTTGAAAGCACGAGCAATATTTTCTTACGCTTCATCCTGTAACTTGATCACAGTCGGCCTCTCACCTCCTCTTCAGGCAATCGACCAGAAAGTATTTCTGATAAAATCCCATATCACTGTTCCCATCAATTTGAGTACAATAAAGGTGGTGTTACCACTATTTTTAAAATATCTTACAGTAATGTTGTTTTTACAATATACCATGTCCAATGTCTCATTTAATAACAGGAGAACAATTGTTATTACCTATTTCAGAACTCTGAGATCCTCGGAATACGCTAGTTAAATATCTCTGATTTTCTTTCCCTCTGCACAGTAATTTTAGTAAGTACAGTGAAGCAAGTGACTATGAAGGCAAATTTTCCCCAGGTACGTAGCTCTAACAGGAAAAGCTCACCCTAAGAATACGTCTTCACTTTCTCACGTTTCCCCGCATTAATACATTCTTTATACAACCGCTTATTATGGGACAGACTCAAAGGCCGCGTTTATTGATTATTGACCTCAGTCAACAGGCACAATCCATGGCTTTCCCCATCTATGTCAAACTGTGTTTGAACGTTCAAATAACCTGTAACAGAACACAAAAAGTGCCTTGTACAAAAGCATTAGCACTAGAATGAAAATAAAAGTTGAAAAGGAGGTCATTGTATGTTGTAATGTTGACTAAGACCCAAAAGCTTTGTCTGAAGGGAAAAGAAATTAAAAAAGAAAAAAAAAAGACTTTTTCCTCGATAATTTGATTTTATCATTATTATTCATAAGGTTTTGCAAAGGATAGCAGCTACTTGTTACAAATAAGATTAAAATGAAAGTATCTAACTATAAAAGATGCCTAAAATTTAATTTTTAAGTACCTGATTTAGTCCTTTTTTGGTCCTTTTTTTCTGTATTCAGCAGTATGTTTTCTACATACACATGCAAAAAAAAACAGCATGCAAAAAGCAAATCCACATCTACAGCGGCAAAGAGGACACCAGTAAAAGCTCTATTATACTCTGCTTCCAAATTTATTTTACTGGGAACACGGCAGAGCGGAGGTGACTTGCATTAGCACGTTACCAGCAGAAGCGTTCCTCTCTCAAACGACGGGGTGGGGAACTGCCGCTCATACCCCAGACCACTGGAAGCAACTATCAACGTTGGGAGGTTTTTTGCAACAGGACGGGTGAAATAAAGCAGCCCTCAACCCACCACCAAAGGCAGAAGCTAACGCACGGCACTAACACAAGGCATGTGCATGCTTTTTAGCCAGATGCTCACCACAGAGGGTGTCCTCCCAGAGAGACGCTGCACAAAACACCTCCCTTTTTCCTTAGAAACACCAATTACTGGCCTTAAAGGCAGCTAGGTGAAAGGCCAAAGTAACCTGGTCTGTGTATCCCAGCACATCCCACAGCCGAGTCGAGGCTCGAAAGGCTGTAGAGGTGGTTCAGAGATCCTTTCTATCTGAAAATGCTCTTCCACTCGTCACCGTTTAGTTGGGGCCACTTTGCGACCTTCGTAATGTAGGTGTACGGCGAGGAGGGGCGATTGGTGCTAATGCAGGGAGAATCTGCCTCGTACAGCTACAGCATTTCACAGTAATGTGCTTTATAGTGTGGTCCAAACCTGATCACTTGTGGAAAGGCAAATAAAAAATGAAAGCAGACGCTTACAAAAAACCTACAGAATAAATGAAAAATACGAACTGTGTGAAACATTTCATTCAATTAATGGAATGAGGAATTGTTCAGATTTTCCTTCTATAATTATTTAATTAAGGAAGGTGCAAATACGGATACGTTTTCTGAAAACATGAAGATGAGGAGAAAGGGTCTGTGACTAGCTTGACATATATTTACAACAATTCAGATTTAGCAAAAATGTTCATCGCTGTCCATATATTTTTACTCTTCTGAATATTGCTTTTCATGATTCCAAACCTTTTTGTAGTGATTTTTAAAAGTAAAAGTTAAAAAAAAAACCTAATACTTATTCTTCTATTTTGTTACTAAAACTTGGTAAAATTTATGAGAAAATGTAAAAAACCCAGCCCTTAAAACTAAATTAACATTTGTAATAATAAAGTCATTTTGTTATTCATACTACAATAAATATGTGCTTCCTCAACGAAGTACAAACAGCTACCACCTTTTCTGGAAAAGAAATTAAAACTGGCCCCCAGCTGATGAGGAACTGTCAGGATAAGGATTTAAACCTAGCTCTGAACCCCGTGCATCCTCACCAAGACTCATCACTCAATCATATTTCATGGTGTGAGAAGGAGAAAAAAAAAAAATCTTGAATTTTCAGATTGAATGTTAGAATTTCAACACTGGGGGCAAGATAAAAAAAAAAAAAGAGCTGCAAAAAGAGAAGGTGACTACAAGCTGGACTAAAAAAATCCTTCTGCACTGGAAAATCATGTAGGTTTGATCTGGAAGTTACCAAGATACAGTGAACATGAAATCATCAAGGCATAGTACTTCAGAGAAAAATTGCAATTTAAAGCCAAAGCTGGTTCCTAAACATCTACCTGTGAAATCAATACTTGATTCGTTTTAATCTTTTGCATACGTCTTTAATTGTGACACATCCTGATCTTTGATAGACAGTTTTCAGTAAATTTACTTGATTTCTGCCCTCTGCCTGCTGTGCAGCATGACTGATGCAGTGAAATTCAGTGCAGCCAAATACAATTCCGTCTATTGAAAGAAACAGTTTCCATTAATCTTCCTTTTGTCTTATTGCAGTATCTTCTTTTTATATGGGAAGAAAAGCTGTCCGTATGTTTGTGTGCATCTCTGTGGATGTATGTGCATGAAGTCTTAGAAGTGTATAGATGAACAAATGCATTTTTCTTACAGGTTTTGTAGAAGTATGCACACACACCCCCGTAAAATGCACGTATATTTACATATCTAAATACACTTTTATATAAGTTTATATTACACACATGTTTTACCTCTATGTGTTCATATATCTGTACGTATACACACACACGTATATGTCCCTCTGAGCTCCTTGCCTCACCATGAGCTACAGCAACTGTTTCAGTGAAAGTTTCAAAGTGCCTGCACATTTATTTCTGGATAAAAGAAGCAGCTTGAGCTCCTGACCACTATTCTCTAACAAATAATTCTTTGTGGCTGTAATTAAGATGGCTCTGAAAGACTGCTGGGATGTCTTAGTGGTCTGGAGAGCACTCCCCCTCCCCTGAAACAAAATCCTTTATCACATTTTTGAATTAATTATAAAAGTTAAAAATTAAATCTTTCTTGTGTCCCCCATAATAATCCTCCCAGATCAGTTTTTGTCCATATTAATGGAGAACACATCCCTAGTAAGATTTAATTTCAAACTTTTATAATTATGGTTAAAATTAAATCTTACTGTGGCTGTATTACACATTAACATGAATGAAAGCCAGCCTAGGAGGATTATCAATGGTGCTCTAGCACGATTTATTTTTAACTTTTGCAATTAATTATAATCTTTGGATAAAGATCTTGTTTTGGGGTGGGGGAGTCCCTATTAAGATGAAGCCCACAAAGTGTTTCCATTCTTGCGCGGGGTGTCTGAGCTGGGAAGGAAAAGGCTGGGAGCTCAGGGAGATCATCTAATAAATGGTTCATCCCTGGTGGAGCGATACTTAGTTCTGGCTCCCTCTACTCTGGAGAAAATGGTAACAACACCCAAAACAGCAGTTTGTTTCTAAAAATGCTCAGCAGCTCTGTCAGTTAGACTCTGCAGTGGCATGAATATAACCTCGCACCACCTCGTGATACCATGATACACACAGCAGTTCCGTGTTAACAACTCCTAAAATTTCAATACCCTTTAGGAGTCTTTGGATTATCTATAGCCTGACCTCCCGGATCAGCCAGGTCAGACTTTTCCATGTGAAACCCTTTTGCAGAGGACATTATTCTTTTTTTATATTTCCCTGTGCGGGTGGAAACAGTTGAGCGCAGTCCCTTGCCAAGCACACCTTTCTGGAGGGTGCCACGGTGAGGACCCCAAATGATGCTGAAGGTATTGTTTCCTTTGGGACCGAAGTGTGAACCTCTGCTCAGAGGAACAAGCCTCATCGCATGCCTTGCAAGGGAGAGCTCATCAGCTGCCTCAGGGTGGGGCAGCTGGAGAGGAATGGCTGGAGAGCACACAGGTTAAATATCAGAAAGAAATGCATTGATGAATTTCACAAATTACTTAGCTGTGCGTATCATACCATTTAAGTTATCCTTTTCTCTTTCTCAGAAAAAAAGTGTTTCTAAGGGTCAAATGACTTTGCTTTGGCTTTTTTTCATTTTTTCCCCCCCCAAGCACAAATGATCCCAGTTAGCAGTGGAGCGAGCAGCACAAGGTACCCCTTGCATTCAGCTTGCTACACCAGCAGCACTTCGCCAGCCAAAAAAAAAAGGGTGAAGCTCCCAGTGAGCTTCATCTTCAGAAGTGCCGAGTCCCCCCAGGGCTCAGGGTGATCTCGCTCACCATGCACTGGATGCTTCGCATCACCCTGCTCTGCCTCGGATAAACCGCAGCACCCGCGTGAGCTGCCTGCCACGGACCGATTGGGAACTCGGGGCTTTCTCAGAATCGTAAGGCTGGAAAAGATCGAGTCCAGCCGTAGACCTAACAGCGCCAAGTCCACCATTCAACCATGTCCCTAAGTGCCACGTCTTCTTCTGGCATCAGCTGAGGATGAGTAAGATTTAAAGCAAAGGTCACAACAATATTGTATTCCTCAGGGAAGTTTCTTCCTTTATTCTTTCATCATCAAACATATCCTACACTACGGAAAAGTTACATTAAGTCATAACTTACCGAAGCTCCCTCCGACAAGCCAGCACAGGGCTGGCAATCAGGGCTCTGCAGCACCTGGCTTTTATAAAACAGTTTTTGTTTACAATCAGTTATGCTCTTACGCATTGTTTCCACAATTACACACACGCTTTTGCAAATGGATAAAGCCTCCTTGGAAGTTACTTTTTTTCAATTACGGGCCTTCAGATAAGGTAGTTGTAAGATCACCTTATGTAGCCAGGTAGCTGAAAGGGCACCAGCCTCCGCTCGAAACCCAGGCTGGTACTTCGGGCAAGGATGGCCCCTGGATGCACAGATGGATAAAGAGCTTTCTGAAGATGTGAGTGTCTTAGAGGGAAATAAGCAGGAAGAGAAGGGAAGCTGAGAAAAGACTAGGCAGAGCGAGAGGAACAGTTGTAGCCAGACCCTGAATTAAATCTATGGAAGGGATCACATTTGGCTGGAAAAAAGCGCTGTCTCCTATACAATTCCTTCAGCAATCAGGAAATGGGAACTTGCCCATTCTCTGTAAATATTAAAGTATTTATACTGTATCAAAAGTATCTGGTTCCACTATCATGTTTTTCTTCTAAGACAAATCACAGAGCTCAAAAACTTTGGCTAACCTCATTCTTTCTCTGTGACTTGCTTTAAGTTACGTGAGGATAATATCTCAGTTAAGGATATTTGGAGGCTGCAATTCTGTTTCCCAGACAGTATCTCCTGAAAAATAAGGATTTTGTGAGAAACCTGTAAGAGAGGGTCTGTTTTTAACATGGGGAGGGGGGCCGGGAGGAGCAGAGAAAACATAACTTTGTATATCCACCTTGGAAAACCCAACGTTGCAATCAAGGTATTAATGACTTTTATACAGCGAGAGGTAGAAGCATCCTCGCTAACTTCTGTGTTCTTGAGGAAATAATTTTACTTCCTTTGTGTGATGTAGTTAATTATCTGTATGCATTCACTCATTAATCAAGTTCCCTTAGAAGAAGAGGTGGAAGCATCTCATTTTCAGTAATTAAGTGCAGCACTATTGAATGTTCACGTGAAGGAAAGCTTATTCATAATACCAATAAATCCATAAATATAAGAATATACACATTCATATAGAGATTTTTTTCTCTTTTCCTTCTCCAAATTAAAGAGTCTCCATATTCAATGTTTCCATGTAGGAATATCATACTTCACCCTTACATAACAATTCTAGTCAGTTCTGTCACAAAAAGGAATAAACAGTTTTACAAAGGAGGAATAAAAATCACTTCAGGAAAGTTTAAACCACTGAATTAGATGTATTAAATGAGATTTTCTTAAACAATCATCTCCCAATTTGCTGATTCCTCTCCAAATTATCTGGAGATGGGTGTTGAGACCCTTTGCTAGCTCCTTTCCACTATTAGCACAGGTAATGGTCTCCCCATGTCGTGCCACTAATCTTCATTATCCACTATATGACACTGGAAGCGGTTACCTACATCTCAGCAAAGGAAGTATAATTTTTAGACGTGAAATTAAGACAGCAAACAATTCGCTTGTAGCTTTTCTTTCCCTCCCTTGCATATCACCCTGTGTACTCTTGAATAACCAAAAGCCATAATTATTTACTTTGGGGAGTCCTGTAAGCCATGTCATCATGAGTGCCGACGAATTTTCTGGGAATGATTTGAAATGTTTCCAGTTAAACCCTAGACTTAGCATCTCAAGAAGAAAAAATAATGTTTCTACCACATATTTTATTAAGCCCTTTAGGTCCTTTTACAAGAGAGGAAATACCAATTAACGTATAATTTAGCAGAACAAAATATTATCCCATTTCAACCAGTGCCCACTTCCTTGAAGTTTATTCAAGCATTAATAACCATTTAATGCAATTTAACTACACTGAGGTATCCGTTACATTAATATCATATATCCATCAGGAAATTAGAGTTTTGTCTCTATGAATTTTGTATTACAAGAAAGTCTTTATAATTTTATTCTGCACTTTATGGTGGCTAATTTAAGTTTTAAAATGGTTCAGATAGCTTCCCAGTCTCTCTCTTCTACAGTGTAATATGACTAACAAATTGTTACTGATGTTAAAAGATCATGAACACATCATTTATTAAAGAGGGCTGGAGAGATAAGTTTGAAAGAAGAGTGCATTTCCCATAGAATCCCTGTGGTTTTAGGAGCTGACCTCCAGCCATGGGAACAACGTCTATGGGCTGGGATGCTCAGGACCCTGGGCTCCACACAAGTGGAAACACACTCGGAAAATATACTCAGCACCGTGAAGAATTGAATCCCTCAGCTTAAAGAAACTCCCTGCCCACTCTCCAGTAATCTTTAACATGGACATCAGGCTGCAAGTGTAATGAGAAAAAGATTACCCCCATCCTACCTGGTCTGGGGATCATGGATCAGTAATGCCCATGAGAAAAAGTCTAGCTGAGGTTCAACGGTAACCCAAAGCAAAACAGCAAATCCCCCTAAAATCCTCAAATGTGGGACAAGCACATGTAGGTACAGTTCCTCTGAAGTTTCCTCAGCGAGGCAGTTTCAGTTATTTCAGTATCAGTTTGTCTGTCTTTTTAACTCTAAAGGTGTGTTTACCTTTTGCCTTTGTCAAAAGACACTCTCACAGTAGCTGAAAAGAAACAGAAGTTAGTCCTGAGACAATGAAAGTTTTCTATTGATTAAGAAAAACAAACCCAAAAAAGTCCTGATACTAAAGGTAACACTTGTATTTAATCTTCAGTTCCCCACCACAGCTCTTCTCTGAAACTTTGTCCAAATTACTTAATCTTCTGATCCCAGTTAAAAAGGAATGAGAGCACTGGTTTGCATTTCTCAGGTCTGAGAATTTAAGCCTTTTTCTTGCCAAATCCTTTTCTTAATAAATATTTGCTACGCTGTAAGTTTTTGTATATCTTTATACAGGTATGTATATTTGTGCACAGCAAGACGGGCAATAAATCTTCATTCTGGCTGATATTATTTATTAATTATAGAATACTTTCTCTTACTTTTACAAATGGCTCCACTCTAAAAGCAGCAAAACCTTCTTTTGGACATACTTTTTTTTTTTCTTTGCTCACCCTATGAGTGTTTTTGCAGGGAAGCTATTTGACAGAGATGGGTTAGATGCATCACAGGGTATTTGCCAGTGCTGTCTACACCTGTCTTCTCCTACTGCCACACTCCTGCACAGTATGACCTCCTTATGCCACCAGAAAATAACCACGCACTTTTCAAGCACTGAGGATCAAATTATACAGAGAAGAAGAGTTACATCGTGCCATAGCTGTACCCCAGGTGATCTTCACACACTGGTGTGAGGGTCAATGCCTCTGGACTAGCTACACAAATGACAGGACAGGTTCAAGCACTAGGCAAGTAGCTGAGATCTGTGGGAATTGCCCCATAAGAAGGGGCTTACTGAGAGCCTGGGGCGGAGGGAAGGGAGCAGCGTGCTGAGTGGAACCACCCAGATAATGCAGAGATCAGATGATGAGACTCCTCAGAAACAGCAGACTAGTGCCACCACTAAGATTTCCAGATAAGTGCAAATTCCCAGAGTGCAGATTATAACCTAGGCTGTTTGAGGGAAGAAGTCTTCTCTATACAGCCTTTAAAAAGATAAATGATGCTACAAAATATCCTGCCTTTTACGTCTCATCCAGCAAGATAAGTACAAATAAGCTTGCAGCCCTCTCCATGGTCACCAAACATGCAACAGCATAATGCTGCTACTCTTGTAATTTCCCTGCAGTATTTAGAAATAACGTACACTGGAAAAAACACTCCGTGGCAGAAGTGCTGCTTCTCTTCATCCCTTTTCCCAGCACAAAGTGTTCATCTGTGTCAGAAAAAATACAGATTCTGAAAAGATGAATTTTCCTGGGGTGCATTACTCAGTCACCTGCACGCTTAAATGAGATGGTAGAGAGCGATAAGAGAGTCTATATTAAATTTCTTTTACTGACAGGATCACTATAGAATAAAAAAAATATCTATGGCATTGTTGATATTAATCTCCTCCTTGTGCCTTTTGGCATCCGTGGATAATTAAAGAAGCCTGAAACTGCTTTTTCTGCAAGTTCTTTCTATTCTTTAGTTCTTTATTTGTCCAGCAGGCTTTGGTCTCATTAAAATTTGCCTATTGAAGGGAAGGAAAAATAGAACCTATATATTTTATAATTCCAGAAGTGTTATTTGGCCAGAGTGAACTGGTAAAATTCTTTGGTGGGAGATTCAGCAGTAGTAGATAGAGCAGCTTCACAATGCAACTGAGTTTAAAACTCGGAGGAATAACACCATTTAGGTGTTATGTGTTGGTTTGAATGGTTTGGTGCATGAGAAATTTCTTTCTGTGGTACTAGTGACTGATGGGCAGGACACCTTAAGCATTGTGTGGGCACAGTCCAATGGTACCATTTACTAGACGAAAGCAGCACAGGACACGCACAGGAAGCTTGAGGTTGGCATTCCCTTTGTCTGTGCCATAAAGCGTTGTCACGATGGAAAAAAAGTATACTGTTGTGGTATGCACAGAGGAGGAAAAATTGCCAAACACAAAAAGAAAACAACAACCACCAGTATCTTGCGTGTTGCAATGATTTGTGCTAGCATGAACTACAAATATTGCTGTATTTAAATAAACTCCAGAATTAAATCATGAATATACCAGAAGTTCCCACCTAAGTCCCAGTTAATGATCTTATCAATACAATTAGCTTGGACCATCTCTACTTTATTTTAGCCGCTCCTAGAACAGAAGAGATATTTACCAAGCCTCAGCCTGTAGCACAACACAGCCTCCAGAAATACCATCGATGCAAGAGGAAATAAGCCTGCGACTGCTGGGATACCCCACTCTACCTAAAACGCCCCTTTTTCGTTAATGAACTTCAGCAGAATTTTAACCAATTTTTTAGCCTTGCAGAGTACACACATGTAGGGTTTGTGATCTTCCTTGTATAAAGTTTTTCCACATCTATTCACTAGGGGAGAAGAGAATTAAATACCCTGAATTCCTCATAAAAAGCTTCATAATATTTAGATACATCAGTAATCCCACATCATACCATTACACTAAAACACTAAGAATAAGTAAATCTTTTTAATGTAATCATCAGTTAATGCTTCAGACTGCAGGTCACGGCTGTTGTATCTACTGGAATTTAATGCAATGCTATATGTAAAATAAAATTCAGTTTGTCTTTTGGGGAAAACTAAATACATTCAACATCTTATGCAGTATAACAGAGTATACTTCCGCAGGAAGTGAAAGAAAAAGTATTGGCGGGGGGGGGAAATCAATACTCAATATTATTATGAAGAATTACATCATTTAGGATGTACAATTTATTGCTCTAAAGTGCAATATCATTAGTTCACTTAAGGATGCTTAATTTTATTTTTAATTTGTGCCTTTATTTTCTAAGTATTCTAATGAGAAAAGTACACTTCAGAGAGACACTAGTGGTTTATGACAAAAAGATGTAGTTTGAGCATAGCTTAGGTGTCACAAACTTCGCAGATTTCAATTCTAATAAAACCCACTCAAACTTCTTCTAATAAAAGCTCCATATGCAAGAAAAAGCAGTCAGTTTACGCAGTTTATACTGTTAAAGTGGTACACCAATAAAATGCAAGGAAAAAGCCCCATACATCAGAGAAGGAAGTTGAAAAATAGAAGCGTTAAATTCTTTCTTGAAGCAAAATAAGAAAAGGGAATATTATTGTGCATGAAAGTATTTGAAAATATTTTTTGTAATATGTTGTTTTTCCTTATCAGATCTGTTGAAGAACAAATGACACGAAGACAGGTTTATGAAATTTCAGTCTAAAGCAATTTTCACCACTAACACAAATTAGTTATAAGTGCCTTTCCTCAACTGCGTTCTTCAATAATCTAATTGTATCATGCTAATGAGACCTGGCTTGGGAAATGCATTGAGGTTCCCATGCCCCAGCAAAGAGGAGGCTGAAAACCTCTCGAGATTAAGCACATCTGCCGCACGAGCAGGGCAGCTGCATCACTTGGTCAACCCAGAAGAGCACCAGCTACAAAGGCAACCACGCGCTTGGCCTTTCAGCTGGAGGTAAAGCATTGCCCCATTGGTGACTAGGCAAGGGAGTGAAGCACAGGGCATTTCCCCCGGCCCCAAACTCTTGCTCTGTGCTTTCACGTGTTCATGGCACAATTTAAACCAACTTGTGTGTTGCTGAATGCATAGATACGTCAGTACATACCATTGCCGTACTACTATGTCAGGTGGAGATCAAGGGTACGAGGTATTTTAAGATTATCCTTTCTATGGCTGATAGGACCATCATGACTGTTGAACATAACGAAACTTAATTTTTAATGGAAACTCTGCCTGTACAACTGAAAATATTTTCCTTCTCTAGGCACCATTTCATTTTTCCATTTTCCTTCCTCATTCCAGAGAATAACCAGGGACAACTTCCAAACCCACTTTTGGAAGGGGCTCACCTTTCCATCTAGAAGACAGATCCTTGCAACAAAGTACATATCTAAATCAGAAGAGCTTGTACAGCAATTATCCAACACCAAGCAGCAGCTATTGGAAGTGAGGGGTGAAACATGCATTCTTCTATTTCTTTTCTATATTTATTTATTTTTACCCCAGAGCATTTGCTTTGTTTGAGCAAAAGAGGCTTGCTTTCACAACTTTTCATTCCCCATTTATTTGTACCTTGGATGGTATAAAAGCAGCTTTGCGTGAGTTAGCTGGATATCAGCGGTCCTGCAGCAATCATTTTAGGAATGCGATACAATTTTTAACAATTTCATATATGTAAAATATAGACTAAATTTCTCCATAGAAACCCTCGTATAATCTTCAGTGACACTAACAGGTTTTACAGCATACAATTGAGAGGATAGAGAAGTGAAAATTCCCATCTTCTACAGCAGATGAGAAGCCAGAGAGGAAAGCTACATTTTAACCTTCCATGTTAGTTTTTTAGTTTATCCCGTACATTAGTTACATTATTAAAATCATAAAGTATAGAAAAATTACTTAACATACATAGGAAAGCACAATTTTTCTGAGCTATTGCTCAGAGCAATTTTTCTGTTCTATTGCTGCAGGGTTTTGTGCGTCTAATGGACAAAAATATGTAGTATGGAAACATCCATTTTTTTCCACAAATTTCATTAAGCCATCATTTCAAAATTTTTCATCAGACTTGTTTCAAAGATCTCATTGGACCTACAAGAAAAAGTCAAACTAAAATTCTGGAAAGAAAAGTCAGGAAAGAAAACGAACAAACAAAAATTCACAAGTGAGACCTTTTGTTATTGCTGTTGATCAGCCTGAAGGTTGAGACTGCTCTTGGGGAGCAGGGCATTACACAACTCCAACATTTCAAGATAAGAATGACCTCTACATAAGCCAGGCCCACAGAAATGCATGCAGTCATCACATTTTAGGAAAAAAATTCCACAAAATCCCAAACGAAACCCACAACACAAACTCTTAACTTATAAAAGTTACAGCAGTGAGCTTTGATTAGGAGTAGGAAAAAATCCAAACTTGAGTTGGAGAATTCCCATAATCAGCCGGCAACTCAATCCCAGCAGCCAGCTGTTAAGATTTTTCCAAGGAATCAGATGAAGCAATGAATCCCAAAGAATTTTTCCTTAAGTGATTTGCACTTCCAGAGATGTGAGATTCATCAAATATTAATTGGAATTCAAGAAAGTTTAATCAGAGGAGTTCAAGGAGCCTGGGAGTCTGAATTTGTTTCTTCCACCGCCGTTATTGGCAATGCGTTTTGCAGTGATGAATCAGCAAAGTACTGATAAGAAATCAAAGATTCAATAAATTATTTTAACACCGTAGAGCACTGTGGGAGAACAAAATGATGTGTCCACATATTCGGTTCTGCTGTAGCTATAACAAGAGTTACAAGTTATAAGTTCCCAAACTTTTCTACAATTGCTTTTATAATCTCTTTCTTTTAATAGTCACCTTTTAGGCTATAACTTTAAAATTCTCTCTAAACCTATTGAGAAGCAGGAAAATAAAAAGCAAGAAATCGAGGGATTTCACACTAAAAGCTATAACTGCAAGTTTTTTGAGCAGTTCTACTGCTAAAAAAAGCAGAAGGGAGAGAAAGCTGAAATTTGAAAATGTTCAAGGGAAATAGTCCCTTTGTTGAATATATTTAAGAAAAAGCATTGATATGGAACTTCTTAGTGGGCTTTCTAAACTCTTTAATACTGCATGGCATGATTCACAGCTTCTGTTTTCTTACCAGAGCTTTTCGAGAACTTTCCTTTCAAGACATTGCCCGAAGTTTTCTCAGGCATGGGAACGGGATTTCTCGTTGTCAGATAGTTCTGCTACACATTCTCCTGTCAGAAACAACTGTAAATTAAGCTTTCTGAGGTGCCGAGTAGCTAATTTAGTTGAGACTTTGGGTATTTGGTCTTGTTTTTGATGCAGGAGAAGAATTAATCCCTTAGTCGCTCACACATCATGTGCATTTGTTCAGGACTATGGGGTGTATTTATGTTTTCGTTCCAAAG
Source organism: Phalacrocorax aristotelis (assembly GCF_949628215.1). Taxonomy (NCBI): domain Eukaryota; kingdom Metazoa; phylum Chordata; class Aves; order Suliformes; family Phalacrocoracidae; genus Phalacrocorax; species Phalacrocorax aristotelis. The sequence continues at coordinate 3,841,833 of NC_134280.1, read as the reverse complement.
AAAAAATATTGTTTCTTGGAAATCTGGGAGTTTTGCTTTCTGGGGTTTTTTTTTTTTTTTTAATTATTATTCAAAACCTTTGCTATGTTCTTCCTCATCTCCTACAAGTTCACTTAACATATTTTTGGCTGCTTTACAAAAATTTTTATATAACAGTGGTGCACAGTCATAATCATGTGTTGTCCAGTAGCTGAAAGTATTTGATGATATTGGCCCAAGACAAGGTTTTTTTAGTCACCTCATCGAATTTTTGCCCTTTGTGCTATCTCCACAGCACTGCCTCATATTTTTAATTGCATCCACCTGGCTTCTGGTCTCCATCTCAGCATTAAAGTAGATGCTCACCTTTGTGGAGACTATTATTGACAGACAAAATATTATACTCAGAGAAGTTAAGAAGGATCTTATGGACCCAGCTCTATTTCAAAGCTCTATATTATCCACAGCCATGTATTCTGGGCTATAAGAATACTTTTGAAGCTGCGTCCCAGGTTGGGTAATATCCAAATTAAGATTCCAGGAAAAACAGGCAAAAAAGTTTCATAGAAAAAAAAACAACAATGAGGCAGATAAACACGTGTTTTCGTTTACTGAACAGATACAGTTTAAATACTTTCTCCCTGTCTGGGGCTACTCATTCCCATCAATATCTTAAGACCACAAGTGAGAATAAAATACAAAAAAGAAATCAATTTTTCTTTCTTTTTTCCAGAACATGCAAATAATAGAGTGGACTAAGCAACGGTCACCACATATTTCGTCAGGTATTTTCTGAAGAGGAGCCTGTGTGCACGCACTCTGCCGTACACGGTCCTTCAGGCCGAGGATTCCAGGAAGAGGCCGATTTGCCGTGCGTGCCCCGAGCATGCAGGCGCTGTTTGAGCAGCAGGTCGGACTCTTCCTGGAAACACAAGTCTCACAGCACTTGTTCTCCGTGGACAGCATTTCTAGGATTTCCAGATGTCCAGGGGATCATTTGGATCTACTGCTTTTCCCAGGCTGTCAGAAGTCCAGAAATCCTGAACAAATGTATTTAAGTCACTGAATTTCATGCAGACAATACTTCTAAAGGGGGGTGGTGTGGGATTTATCTAGGGAATCTTAAACCTATGCTAGCCCTGTACTCTTTGTCTTTCTGAAAAAGGAAAGAGCAGTGAATGGTAAATGCTTTTGCAAAACAGCAATTGTCAACCCTGTTAAAAACCATGAAAATCTATCGTAAACCCAGCGCTCCTCAAGGAGAGACTGAAGTTGAAGGAAATGAGGTAGAAAGAAAAAAAAAAAAAAGAATTTAAAATAAGCCATATGAACTATCAACCTCGACATGTTACGCTCTTGAGCTGGAAGGAAGATATGGTGAAGTTCCTTAAGCAAGATTTTTATAAGATGCCATTTACGATTTTGCCATAAAGAACAGGAGCATGGTGGAGTCTGCTGGCAATACAAAAGTCACTGGGTATCATCCATCCATAGAAGGGTAGTAATATTTCCTAGAAATGTATCATATGTCCTTGAGGACCAGATTAATATACATGTAATGAAATATAGGTATACAAAGTACAAGTTCAAGATGGCATATTAAGCGTAGGCAAAGCAATAGCAGATGAGGAGCATGACTACTCAGGATAGCAGAAAGGTAAATGAAGAAGAGATCTTAATGCTGGCACAGATCTAAATGGGTCTAAAGTTGCTGTCGGTGAGTTTAGGCTGGATACCAGAACACCATGGTTAAGCACAAGAGGAACATAATTCCTGCACAGCCGCTCAGTGCTCCGCACCACAGGCAAAGCAGTGGAAAGCAAAATACTCAACCAGTTTCAAGAGAGAGGCTGACAAATCTATGAAAAGTATTTTAGCATGTGGGGTGGTTTTTTTGGTTGTGGTTTTCTTTTTCAGTAGCCAAATATAGAGTCTGAGTTCGGACTGCGTCATTAACCTACCTCAAAAAATCTGTGTTTAAATGACTAGGGAAAAAAAATAAAATTTATTATACTATAACAATTTGAAGTCACTGTACTTTCCTAGGAGAGCAGAAAGAAGTTGCCAGGAAGGTTAGGAAAACCTATCAAGGATAAATAGCAAGAATCTTCTGTGCATAGAGAGATTGGGGAAGAATTTTGACAGCTTGAACATTGCTGAGCGGACATGGTGGCATGATAAGGACCAGATGGAAAACCCAGAAGAGACTAGATGAATTCACTTGCAAATTGTCATTCAGTATTAATTATGCCCAGAAAGCTGCCTCACATTGACGTTTGCATTACCAAATACTACTACACAGATATATCTACGTAAAAGTTTATAATCAAATCCATGCATACAATTTAAATATTGCAATGCTGTAAACAGATTAAAGATACGATTTTAGTTAAGTATTTGGGTTTGCAGTAAAACATTTCACCATTATGCCACGTGTGGGTTTTCTGCTTAACTGCAATCTACAGAAATGCTGTAATAACATAGCTTTCTGATTAACCAAACAACTAATAACTGAGAAGACGTAGCGACTAGTTATCATGTAAATAAGGAGAGCTGATTTTTGCTCACTAATAGCCGCACATAACAGTGAAATGCTTTTAATAAGTTTTAAGAGGATAAGACCGAGAAATCAATTTGGTGAAGGCCCTTTTCAATAACCGCACACTATGTCTACGGCTGTAGCGTGACACGTTTGCATTGTTATTTGGCTGTAAACAAAATGGAAAGATCTGTCATTGAAGTTTAAACAGAGGGACTGGTTACATAAACTGAAACATTCTCAGCCCCAGTACAGTACAATCAACAGTCTGAAGAGAGTGTACAGCTAAACAAAGTTCGGGGATGTTTTCGGATGGGGGGGGAAAGATTAATAACCAGAAAATAACTCTTGGCTCCCGTTACAAACTCTTAGGAATATTATTTAAAATTTGTGTAAATCTAAAGATTGATGTTCAAGCTTATGAAATAACCATTTTTCCACAGTGTTGAAATACACACCCACATGGAAACAAATCTTTTGCTAGCCAATTTTAACAGAATATACTGCTTTTACCAAAAAAAGCAAATTAAATAAATCTGACCTATCTGTTCTCCTGGATAATTGTAACTGCGGTCAGCAAACAACAAATCTTCTATAAATGGTCATCTTTCCAAATTACACTGGCTTCAGAACATGCTTGATTAATTGCACAAACACTGCGTGCCTACAAATGCGATTTGTCTGCGGGACCAACAGGAGATGCCTGAGACATTCCCAGTGGTCACTTGGGAGGGGATTTCTGTCTCTCTCTCCGTGTTTGTTGCAGGTAAACAACATCGTGCTTCATCACGAGACCTTGCATATGCCTCTAATCCCAAACAGAGCTGTCGCCTTGCCCTAAATGGAAATATTAGGACAAATGGGATGAGAAGAAGCGAGCTTGGAGAGGTCTCGTTCTAGGAGAAACTTCCCCTCTCTAACAGCATCTCCTGCTGTCGGCAGGACTGTGGGAGGTGAGCACTCCCAGGGCTTGAGCCAGATTTCAGCAGCTGACTTAAATCCCCATGCCTAGCATCGAGGGAGGGCTGGCGCCGGGTCATCAGGCTTTTCTCAGCAGGAACAAGCACAGAGTTCACTTGAATCTGAGGCTGGTTTCTAGATCAGACGGATGGACAGACAGACCACTCCGTGCACCAAGACCTATGTTGCTATCATCACATGCAAAATCCTTGCAATAAAAGCATGATCTTCACTAGCATAACTCAAGTATACTGTAGTAAACTGAGCTTTAGAAATGGGAACGATGAATCACAGGCTAAGCAACTCTTCTGCAGTATCTGTCTTCTTTACTGGAATATAGTAGTTTCCTAAATTCAGGTTAAAATTTTAGAAGTGGCATATTGTTTCCAAATAGTCTTTGTTATATGTAATCAAAACGTAATGCCCACAACTCCACCAATGTGTGTCAGGCGTCAGTGATACAAAGCAATTTGAAAAATAGTATTTCTGACTGAGAGCAGTGAAAGGGTTAAATGGATCTTTCCACTAAGGAGTTAGAGTGAAGCACAAAGAGTAAGCAGAGAGGCTGTAGAAGCCCATCTAACGGCACTCTTCCTTCACTTTCAGGAGCGGCAGCTATCCTATTATAAATACCAGGAGAAAAAGGATCTCGGAGACAGAGCTGATAAGTAAGGAGCTGAGCCCAGATAAGATGGCTACATGACTTCCTGAAAAGCAACCAACACCTCCTCTCCATAAATCCTGTAATCTGGAATAGGCGTATGATGTACAACGTAGAGCATGGTTTTAAGTCTGGAAAGAATCAAAGTGCCCGCGCTTAGAGGTATAAGAGATATTTGAATTGCACAGACTAGAGGTGCTTGCTGCTGCCCCGCGTGCTCACAAGGGGATGCATCAACAGCTCCCACCTGCCCTGTCTAGCCCGGATTTTACTCTGTTTCTCAGTCAAAGACAAAATGGGATCCACATTCCCTTCTGTCTTGGCAAAGCCTTAGCAGCTCATTGTGTTTAGCAAAGCCATTGGAAATTTTCATTCCAGGTTCATTCCAGTTGTGCACACCCAAAAGAAAGTGTTTTTGATAAATGGTCTGGTTTATGGCACATCTCTAGCTTCTTCTCTTTTCTCTATAATACTACATCACAGTTAAATTCCATTAATACTGAAAAACATTTCAAGTATATACGTCTACCCACCCAGTCAACTGTATCAGAGGATGAAAATAAAAAAAACCACATGTTAATAACACAAAAAGATGCGCAGTATAGCAGCGGCAGTAAATGTAAGATAGCAACAGGAATGTCAGGGCTCTTTGGGATTTTTTTTCCTGCTTCCAAAAGGGATAAAGACTTTCTTCCCTACAAGAATAAGCAGTCGAATGAGCAAGATAACATAACCCTTCAATTTTAGAATAAAGTAGGTTTTCTACATTAGAATTAAACAACTTTTAAAGATACTAAAATCACTGTATTAGTCACCTGGGGTATATTAAAAAAAAAAATTGAAACTATCCTGAAAGCTCAGTCACAGCACAAACTTACAGTTAACAAAAAGTTGCTGTTTTGCAGAATTTAAAACGTTACACATGCACATTGCCCAGATTGACAGCAGGAGCTGGAATGGTGCCAAAAGAGCAGCTATGATTTATTAGGTCTGTAGCACTTAATCCAAGAAATAAAAAGGACTTATGTGACAGATGAGCATAAACGAACTCTTGGGTCAGACATCCATTTCTTAAAAAGTAAAATAAAAAACGGACTAAAGCAAGATGTTGTATGGGTTTAATATACATTAATGTATTATATCTTTCCTGGTATACCTTTTAATTTCTGACTTTTGACAAACTACAAAATTATTTTTGTTGTTTTTTTTTTTTTTTAAACCAGACTAGATTAAATAAATATTTACCAAATCCCATCACGTCATAGTGCCCTTCCCTGGTAATATCATCATGGATCAGAAAACATTTACAAAGAATTAGGACAGAGGCTGAAACCCTGACCCTACTGAAGTCAATGACCAATTTCACATTCTCAGCAGAGATGTGGAGTTTCAATGCTAAACCTTCTCCTCTTCTACAATGTAAAGCAGTGAAGGAGGAAGGACCGTTTACATCATCCTAGTAGAAATCAGAATCTGAGCACAGGACCAGCTAGTCTTTACAGCTAAGTATGGTCTGACTCGACACCAATACTAAAAAAGTACTTGAGCCCTTCACGCACCGACACCACGTGCTACCACAGTTTTCTTCTCAAAAGAACAGTACTATATCCGTGACACACTTATCTCTGTAAGACTAGGGAGATTTTAATGAGAACACGTTTTTATTCTCTTTGTGACACTCTCTGGCAAAGCCATAAACTGCTGTGTTTTGAGGTTTAGGCACCTGAAACAGAATAACTCTTTTTTTTCTTCCTAACACATTGATAAATCATTTTCAGCACATAAATTTCCCTCTTATCATAAAAACTTGATCAGAAAGCAAGAAAAGGTACAATAAGTAGCCAACAACATGCTAACCTGTGTGGTTTGATACAGCTGAACAAGCTGTGAAAAGGAATATTGTTCCTTTAATAGAGCAACTGAAATGGTGCACAAAACAGATTGGGCTGACAATTTTTGCAACCTTGGTGTCTCCTCCAAGATTTACAATGGCACAGCTCCCCTTTTTAGCAAATTAAACCTTGTGTCAAGGCTTAAAATTAAATCCAAACTTCTTTTCTTCTCTGTACAGAAGGAACAAATTGGCACCACATGCTGGTAGTCAAGGAGTGCTGATGGGAAACAGAGTGAAGTGAGCGCCCTCCAACCTGGAAGGCGTCACTAGTCAAAATCAACTGGGATAAACAGTCAATTCCACTTAAAGTTTGACATATAAAGGCTTGTAAGATAGAAACATTCAAATATAAGAATTCTTCTGTACCACACAAACCTGTCTCAGTGCCAACGCTTAAACTTTCTGTGCTGTGCAAGCACTTTGTGGAAATCTGCCTTTAGTACAGTTTGATGTTATAAGATCCTGTGTTGCCAAAGCCTGTTTAGTTTGTTACAGAGAAAAAAAGGAAATACAAGAGACCCAGAGCATATGAATGGCAGTGACTTAATATCATATTGCCTACTGTTACCAATATAATTTTTTTCATCATTCAGGATTCTCTTTTATAAGATTTTAAAGCTTACTCAAACAGATATACCAGATAAAACAAAATGGTATTTTTAAGGATGCGCACATGAGCTGCTTTTCGTGGACAGAAACATAATAGCTTTTACAAAACTACACAAGGGCCAGACTTCCCTTCAGTTAAGGAAGGTACCTCATGTAATTATTCTGATGATTATTGAAGCACGTCCCACATCGAATCCATCCTGAAATCCACTTTGCCCACTGTTTGCATGCAAAAGTAACCCTACTTTCCCCAGGTCTAGAACCAAACTCAGACCAGGCATTTCAACAGGACTCTCAAACGTTCAGGAAAGGTTTTGCTTTCCATTGTGGTCTGTTTAAGTAACCAGCACAGAAGCTGCTGAAGGAGAGGGCTCTTTCTACAGTATAACAAAAAGGTTGAATAAACCTAGTTTTACAGGCCCCTTTATCTTTTTATATTAACTGTGTAGATATGAGAGATTGTTGGAGAAGTAACCCGATTCCCTGCTTCAAGTTTTCCATTGGTCTTCCCTTATTGCTTCTAACCACATCCTTATTCAAAAAATATCAGCAGGCCCCCTAAACAGCAGAACACCACACCTAGTCACAGAGGGAAAAGGGGGGAGAAAACAAAAAGTGCTCTCTTGGTTTGGCACAGCAAAAGAAAGCATTCTTTCCAGTTTAACCCCGGTTTTAAGCATATGCATAAGATTTTTTCAGGACAAGGAGCTAGTTTCACAATTAAAACATACTACAGAGATGCTTGCAGAGGATGCAGCAGAATCATCAGCTCACCACCCAGCACCGCCGAGGCAGATATACTTAACAGCGGAGAGAAATTGCCGTAAAGGCAACAAAGACTCCAGATAAAGATCCCAGAACCTTTGCTATAGTCTCTCCAGCTCCCATTAGTTTTGAGTGGGTTAATATTATACATTTGTCATAATCTGTCGTAGCAATTTATATTACCTTTCTAGACAAGTTCCATAGTTGCCATGCTAGTGTGAGATCAGATTAGGAGGGCAATTGGATACCAAGACAGGCTTCTTCCTTCTTTCATCCCAACAACTCCATCAAGGATGGAAAAACCCCACACACGTCTGGCACATCATCTGTCATGCTCTAAGGTACACAAATAGGGGCTACTCGTGGCTAGAAATAGCCCCAGACATTAAGAGTAGGAATGATGGAACTGGATTGCTAGAGACTGTTAAAGTGTACCGGAACAGGGAGTACAATTTAATTACTTTTTTACATGCATACATACATATATGTACATTAAAAAATTCTGAGATTTTACTGATTTACTTTAACTGGTTCTAACGCATACATGGGATTTAAGTTTTCAGGTGTGTTTTTCACACTGACTTCTGAGCACTATGTGTGACAAGCGCAGGTGCTGTCTCCTGGTATTGAGGTGAACGGCCACAAGCCAAGTTTCTTTTGCCTTCATTAGGCAACACTAGCTAAATACAAGAATTCTACAACACAAGCATCGTTTCTAACAAACCTGTAGCAGTTTAAATAATTCTTATCAACAAGAGGAGAAAGGGACAAGCAGTGAAGACTATCAACAGTCCTAACAGCAAACCCCTGGAAAGCCAAAATTAAGGGAGTTGTAAAGCAGCATTATTCCAAATTACCTATTTCAAAACAGAGCATATGTTTGCATAGATTTTTGATATGCCTCTAAAGGTGGGCTATTCTTTAGTGTTAAAAAAAAAAAAAAAGACTCAGCTGTAATTTTGTTAAAATGTGAAGTTTTCCAGAGTAGAGCAGCGCACAACCACAGAGTTAGGATTACACTGTAATGCCGCATGTTAACTGGAAGAAGTGATCTGCCAAATGGGAGGCAGGAGGAAAGCCTGACACCCCCAGCACTGGGCCACACTCTCAGGTGAGGACCAGGCTATCAAAGCCTCTGCCGAGACAGTAATCTGTGCTCACCGTTCAGTCTGTGGAAGTGCCCAAATTACCTAACCACCACCTTATAAATTTACTTTTCATTGGTACATAAATATTTCATTGGGATCTTTTCAATACACTGGGGTAATTTCAGACGGCAGACAAAATTTTAAGAAAAGGAAAAATTAAAATGAGCAGCCGTGCTGAAGGTTTGCACAACTTAGCAGGAACTTTTATTTTATACAGCATTTCTCAGCTGAAGTTGCATTTATGTTTTGCAGTTCACCTCTATGTTTAAATAATAATTACGGCTATGACATACAGTGACAAAAGCCAGAAAATTCAAAATTAGCAGAGACATACTCTGTCCATTGTTTGAATGTACTCAGCTGGTTTTGCTTTACTAATACCACCAAGAGAGAAATTTTCATTTCCCAAAAACACAAACTTCTGGCAAGGGGTTACAGAGTGAAATAAATCTTATTCTTGGAAGAGATTTTTGTTTGACACCTGAATCATTTCTGCTGGTTTCTCTCCTTTTTTCCTTTTTCAAATGGAGTCTTAGAACTCTAAGCCAAAATACAGAGTCTTAGAGCTATCACAACAAAAGCTCAGCATCCAATTTCTCCCTCTAAATACGCTCTCCTCCCAAAAATGTATCAACAAAGCCGTAGCCTTATTAGCCTGCACAGAACCGAGAAGAAGGCTTGCCACAGCAAGGGTATCTCCTCAACCATTTCGATATGCAATTGCCTTTCTGAGCTGGTGGGGAAGAAAAGGTGTCAAAACATGTATTTTTAGAGCTTATTATTTTTGATTTAGAAGTTATACGATAGATGCACTTCATTTTCATTTATATTAGACTGTCAAATGCTAAACGCATCTGACATCAGCAATAATACTATACATTAAAATGGTGAATTCTACTGTGTGCCATTTCTTCTGCGTACGTTTTCCCTCACATATTATTCCTTTTTTTCTCCCCTTCTGGACACAAGAACACAAGCTACAAGTCCCCTTTTTATACATTTATATACATGTCATACATCTCCTATTTTCTTTTATGTAGAGCAAATATAAGAATGCCTTATTATCAGTAGAGTGGTTTCACATTGTTATTCTAATACACTGAGTTTTTAAGCAAATATTTTCTTCTCCTTCTGATATAAAAGAGCTCCAGATCTTTTTACTTGCAATCCTAGAACATTCACAAGATTTTTCCAATCTCTTAATTAAGTCCCAGTCCTATATTTACTGGAATTGACTGGAAATTTGCCACGGACTTCCATGTATGCAGGTTTACAGTTTTGGTTTAGTGAACTAATTCCAGTATAATGCTATTGTATCTGTTGGGCTATATCCCACAGGAATTTGGCCCACAGCTTCACTAATTAGTATATGCTATGATAGGACACTGAATCCGCCAAAGCTTTGAAGTGGATCTGCTGAAGCCATCACCTACAGTGAGATCCCTAAAGACCGAAAGTCTTTTAAACACAAGAAAGCCAGGCTTTATTTGAATAAAATTAGAAATTTAACTTTCAAATGGAGGAAGCTCAAAGTGCTAGGGAAGGCAGGGCTGAAGTAGAAAGGTTTCTGCACAGCTCTCTGTCCATGCCCATGCTTGTGGGCTTTATTTTATCTGATTCCAGTCACTTGCAGAAAATTTTGCCCAACTCTTTCTCATCCCTACAACAATCTTTGTAGCTTTCTTTGGGACGTGGCTGGTGCTTCCTACTCCTTGCTGCTATCTGTGAGCCTCACGGCATGAGTGGCAGGCTCCTCCTTTTGCACCCATGTCCCACCACCCCGGCAGTCCTGCTCAACTCCCCCTCCAGCCAGGCAGCCCTGCAGGAAAGCAGCTGTCCCTCCTGCATCCAGGGACGTGGCCACCTCCACCTCACAGCTGCACTGACAACTCCTTTGGGTCCTCAAGTCAACTAACTTTCCCTCCACTTTTAAAATACATCTCCATTCTGTTCTCTCTTCCTGCCTCCGCAACTCTTAGGGCATAGGTTTTCCTTGGGAAAATAGGGGAAAAAAATGCAATAAGCTCTTCTGTCTTCTTTCTTATCCCTTTTTCTCCCAGAATTGTCCTCCTTATGCCTCTGCAAGGTCGGAGGGAGTTCTGCAGGCCTCTAGCATCTTGTGCTAGTGGCAAATCGATATTTGTCTCTCAAAACTATAGAAATCACTTAATCTCTGCAGTCTGCTGAAATCATTTGACGTTTTGGGGAAGAATGGTTTCTTCCTGGTTTTCAGTCAGAACCAGAACTTTGTAGTCATTTTCATTTATTACTTAGTCCCTTTGGGAGCGAATGCCAGTGTCTCCTTCTGAAAGCCTTATTGCCCCAAGCAGTTCTTCGCTGTTGTTGCCTTTCTAGTTTAACCTGGACAATATTAGCCTCACACTGTACAAGCATCGTTTGAACGTCATCTCTTGTTTCAAAACAAGCCATCCTTAAGCCTTGCACAGTCTTCCTATAAATCTTAACTAAATTACAGTTTTCTTGAAGAGGTGTAACTTCCCAGGCTGTCTCCGTTTTAGAGCTCTGCACCAGGAACATTTTTTCCCCTGAATTTGAGAAACATAATCTTTGCGTTTCAGAATGCAGTTCCAAAGCTCCATCAGCTGCACCCTGCCTGGACCACACCAGCCCCTTTTCCCTTCCTCACCTCTTCTTTCTGTCACAGGGGACATTTGCAAGGACTATAACAATCTGTCATTTCTAATTCTCTATCAAAACCCCAAATTTCACCTCTAGCCCACAACTAAGTCCAACTTCCATCACCTATTTGCTACAATTTCAGCCTTGGGATTCTTTTTTCCTCCCTTACCACCCCATGCTTCTCAGATGTTCTTGCAAATGTGTTATTAACAGTCAGACCATCTAGTAGGAACACAACAAAAAGCTGACTAGTCTTTGATTGTAGGGTTGTTGGGAGGTTGTTTGTTTGCTTTAATACTTCTAGCCTACAGAGATGTCGTTTTGCCTTTGTTATATTATTAGTTTTAACAATATTTATTTTTGCTGCTTTTCATTCTGTAATTGTTAAGTGTTATTAAACGATAGTAACTGAATAATTTCAGATTATTTCTTTCTCCTTCTTTACACCCAAGAATCAAGAATTAACTAACAGTTTAATTAAAACAGATAAACTGAGAGAGATGTTAGTTCCCCCAAGAGGATAATATACACATCTGATATTTTCAGAAGAATAACCGGGGAAGAAAAGTTTGAGATTTTAATTATACACAATGCCATATTTATCATTTTTCTTCTTCAACAGACAAAGCAGTCTGTCTTTCCACCTAGATCACAGGCCTAACCTCCACCCAAGGAGGGCACTGAGGTTCTACAGTGGAAGCAAGATCAAGTTCTTTCAGAGGCAACATTAGGTGTATGTGGGTTGACTTCAGGGAGAGGTTCCCCACACTTATATATTACAAATATCATGCTCATACCTGAATACAGCGTTACACCTCAGAAGCTCTGCGACCACTGGTCAAATAAGGTACTAATCACTTAGCATGTGCATCTATTTCTAGATATGGTCTAGCAATAATGGAAGTGTCATATTTTCCAGAGCGGGGGTGCTTGCAAAGCTCACATTTCGCACCAAGCGGTCTGTTGTCAACGGACATAGAGCTCCAACTCTTTGCTCAGTGTTTCAGACACTATTGCTGTGCCTCGCCTGGCTATAGCACGTTATGGCTATTACTGATATCTATCGTGGTCAATGCTGTCAGAAGCTCTATGTAACGCATGTACTAAAAATGAGTGTTGTAGCAACCTACGCACATCAACCTAAGGATTGAAACAGTAAATAGTTATCAACAGTGCACCAAGGAGAAACGCGAAGCATACAGTGCCAGGCACCAATGCTCTTGGTGCTGGTTTGTGTCTTTGGTTGCTTGATGCAGGACTGACAGTCCCGTGGGAGGGCAGAATCCGGCGCGCTCAGGGAGAGTGGCATGTTCGAGCACGTGGGCATCATGCAGAGAAAAAAAGACTCATGGGAGAAAAAAAAAACACTATTCCAAACCTGCCAACCACACGTGGTCCATTTTCAGCATCAGCCCACAAGCTCAAAAGCTTCATACCTTCCTCCTAGAAACAGCTCCGTATGGTGAAACACAGCTCCACACCCTCTCCAGCTACCTCCCCAAAGCCGTTAGCATTACCTCGCTCAACTCAGCTTGACGTGGTCTCCAGCAGTGCTAAGATTTGAGGAAAAAATGGAAACATTCATTTTTTTAGCTGATGTTACTGTGAAAGCCTGGAATGCAGAAGACTGTGGACCCACCACAACCACTTCAGGTTGGAAGGTTGCTTTCAGGGACTCTTTGCCACCGACAAAGTGACAGCAAATTACATGCTTGCCTTGGAAGTCCACCAGACTTTAAATCTCCAGTGACACGTTGCTTTCAGTCTGCTCCCTACAGACTAGACAGCATTTATCTCAAACTCAAAGCTTTGGCCCCTGAGAACACGTCAGATCTGCGACAGCTCCCCCTCATCAGCCCAGCATAATGTGAAGGCTGAAAGCACACTCATGCTATGTACAGCTAAAGGTGTAAAAGTATCTGCTAAATAACCTTTAGTATATTTTAATTTCCTTTTTCTTTATATATAAAAAAACCAACCTTAAACCCCCAACATAACAGAATGCAGATTAGGAGATAAGAACAAAATTTCCTTTAGTCCATTTTTAAGAGATTGCATAAGAATTTTGGTAATTCTCCAATACTAATACTATATTGAGGTACGGCAGAAAAAGCCGAAATCAATGCTGAAAGCAAGTCCTTAGTTAAAACTTCTCAAATTTTGAAACTGCAGATGAAGTAACTGTTAAAAATAACCTCAGAAATCTCCATCCATTCTTACTGACTTTTGTTAAATTAGAAGAGGTTACAGTAGATATACGTTTTTCTTTGCTACAAATTGCAATGGCATAATACAGAAGGCAGCTGAGAAATTAAGGAATCAAGATGTTCACAACAGAAATGCATGTGTTCAATGACAAACTTTCACGTGAAGATTCAAAGAGGTGACAAACGTTTTTATGTTTACTTTCTCTACTTTTGCTGCACCTAAAATAACTACGACCTCTGCCAGCCAGTATTTCGGTCATGCCTTTTTTTTAATTTAAAAATGCAGCCATTAATTTACAGTGTAAAGTTGCAGAGGCACAAATTAAACATGCAAAAACTGTAGCCCTACAGCCCTAAGAAATCGCGTCCTTTAAAATATCTGTAGAAGGCACAGTAATAGGGATACTTCTTCCTTATTAGTCAATTCAGTAACCAGGCAGGAAAAAGTGTTAACTTAAACTTGTTGAAAATGAGCGTGTATTCTAAAAACCAGAATCCAAATATCTAACACAAATATTGCCAGATTGCTTGTCCATTAAAAAATTTATTGGAATCAAGTTTTGATACACTTATGTGCAGAATAAGAACTTCTGCATGTTTGGCAGGCAGCCCGCTTCTGTATGCAACGCATAAAAATTGTAAGAAAGGATTCTATACTAACTACGGGGTGCTTACTTTCCTTCAACGATAATTGTCTTAATGCCTGTTTTAATCAGTATTAACTACTAGCAATAACATGCTTTTAATTATGTTTTAAACGAGTCCTTTATTGGGCTGTTTTGGGAAGCAAATTAGTCAAAAGGAGCTGTTAATCAAAAACGTGTTACTGGCACAAAATAAATGTTCATTTAAGGAGCCATTTGAAATAAACCTGGCTCATTGACTCTGACAACCTACAAGGACACTGGGGCCTCCTGAGGATAACTCCTTCAGTACTCTCCTAGATACGCCTTGCTGCTCAGAAGTTATAAGTAGAAACATTAAGCAGTTTAGGTCATCCATCAGCTAACTTTTACTACTGTACTCAAGAAAATGAGCCTCCTAGGAACTTCACAGCAGATCTATTCCTTCATTAGCTAAGTAATATTGAGAGAGATGTTCCTGTCATTATGAATGGAGAAATCTATTGCAGTGAATTTTACTAGTGTCCCCTTTGTCTATGGACTGTCTTTGTAGATTTCAAGGTATTTAGGCTGAAAAACTAGCTTAATTATCTTTGCACATTATTCATATGTGTTCATTTCCTTCTGCTGAGTGATATCCATGCCCAAAAATTCAACCACACAAGATTATATATTCCACCTAATACACAGGCGCGCAACTTGGCACTCAGTATGAGTACATAATGTCACCCTCACAGCACAACTTTAAATAGAATTTTCATTAAATCTGTTCCATCGCCAGGTTTGAAAACTCAATTTTGCTGTAGCCATTTAATTTGAAGCACTTCAGCTTTAAACAAACTGAGGATTTCTTGAGTTAGAGCAATAGCTAAGAGTCTGGGTTTAAAGTCCACATCTCGTGGCTTGTTGGTTGACCTTTTGACTTTCAAATCTTAAACTAATCTTGCTTCATAACAAAGGAAAAAAAAAGAAAGGTGTTTTGAATTTACTTACACAGCACATCTCAGTTAATTCCGTCAAAGTTCTTAACCTTCATCTCCAATGTGTGTGGGTATATATATATTAACAAAACGGGTACCTTAATGTCAGTGAGATACCGTTCCCCCACTCCACCCACTATGACAAAAAGCATGCTAAAGCAATATAAAAATGAGTTATTGTAATAGCAGAACTGGGTTTTCCTGTATCAACAGCCCCTTCAGGATCATATCAGAGTACGTTCCTATTGGGGAGGCAGGTGGTTAATTAAGCATCAGTTCACAGTATGTCCTTAAGAGACTGAGCCTAGGGGTAGGAATGAACTTGCAGGAGAAATTATCACTGGATTACCACCACCAACACAAAAAAAAAAAAAAAAGGAAAACACACCAAACCAAAAAAAACCTGGGGGAAGGTGCCAAAAATTTATACACCCTGAAAATACATGGATGTACAGCATACCCTGTTTTGTTTCCCAAATACCTCTATCACTCAGAAAATTCACTGGCAACAGTCATGTCTTACATTATTACAAGAATAATGACAATATCAGTATTCAAACTCCCATCTTTAAAAAGGTGACTGGAGATAGGAGCAAGGCAGGTCTCTGGGGTACCCTTGACACACATTTGAAATGGCCTTCTAATAAGAGTTTACAAGCATAACACACCACCCTTCCTTCCAGCCCAGCCATACCTAGAAAATCCTTAACCTGACTAATTCCCTGCTCTTTCACGCTTATTCAAAACAGAAACTCTAGTCACAACTGTGTCAGCCTGCAGACAACACCAGCACTTCATCAGCACATCAGCCTGGGCAAGCAGCAGGAGGTGGCAAAGAGAGGAAGAGGTGCCAAGACCTGTTGGGCAGCAAATTACTTGGGGATGAAGCTGCCGCCTTCTCCCATTTGTTTTTTAAAAGGAGTGCCACCTCACCTGGCAAGTGTATCTATGCCATAAAGAACAGTGCAACAAACCCAACCTGCAGACAGACCTACAGGGCTTCCAACGCACTAGGAAAAAAAATAAATTGGCAAGTTCTGCCCCATGATTGCTCCTTAAGACTCAACGTCCTGGGGTGGGGCAATAGGGAAAGGTGAGTTTCTTATATCCAACCGAGCGCAATTCCTTCTTCATTAACAGCATACCATGTCATGTCCGAGATAGTTTTATGGTCTAATAAACAAGTCTTGCTTTTATTGACTTGTCTTTAATTCTTTCAGCATGTATCATGGGGAACAAAATGTCCTTTAAACACTTAAAAGTATGGCTTTAATCCACTTAAAGAAAAAAATAAAATAGAAATTTTACTAAGGGACAATCCAGTGAAACACCTTAAGACAATTACTGTTAATGACACACAAAGATTACCAATAGCTGCTGACTCCTTCCATTACAAAAGCCATTATAAATTGTCTGTCTCATGGAGAAAATTTCCCCCTTTTTGAAGGCTTTAACCAGACCATAATTGCAAACCTGATTTTTATTTTATTACATTCAAAGCTGATTGCACTTTTTGATGGACTTCATAATGTTCCAAAAATAGCATAAATACTTTCTAAGATGTGGGTTTAAGAAACTTATTGGGACTGGCAACTTATTTTTTGAATTATCATTCATGGATCTATTTTCAACACCCTCTTTCTCAGTCCATTAAGTGTATTTCTGCAGCCTTCATCTGCAAGCCACAGTAAAAGGTTGTGTCTGACCCTGCTCCAGAGTAGCAATACTCTCCTGCTTCCAGTTAGCAGTATAACCACAAACGTGGTTTTTATTTCTTCTTTAAGTTTCTGGAAATGCAGAAATGTGGTCTTTTCAATATACTGTAATTGCCGCCTTTTTTTCCTTCTTCTTCATCACACACAGTTATTCCAGTCAATACTGCATGTATTTTTGGCTTTAGCATTTCTTGATCCAAACTGCCTTTTGGCGATCCAGTTCCCACATTTTTATTCTTATATTAAAAATAATGGGGAGAAAGAAGATAACTCTCTTGGACCTGGTGAAAACCTGCAGAGATGTATGCTTTCAGCAATCAGTTCATTCAAATTCAGCATGGGCCTGAAACTACAAAGATGTTACCTTAAGCTAACAAAATCTAAGGCAAGTTATTAATTCATTTTCCTGGCCTCCACAACAGAAAATATTATTCTGACTGGGTTTTGCTAGAAACTTGACAGAAGCTGAGATCCAGAGACAGAGGCTGGTGAACTTAAAGGGTAGAAAAAAAAAAATTAAAAGAAAACAAACAAAACACCCCAAAAAACTCCGTTGAAGTCAGTGGAAGAGTCGAGTGTTTTACCAGTCAGACCAACACTTGAAACCCTCCATCACGGACATGTAAAAGCAAAGACTGTGCAGTGACATGAAAGACAGTCCTGTCCTTCCATCACCTTCTTTTAGCACTAAATTTACTAAGTGAACCTCTAAAGTGCAAAAGAAAGATAATGCTCAAAAACAAGCAACTAGGACAGGTGGTACAGAAAAATGATGCAAAAAACCCATTACAATATATAAGATTTTAATCTCTTATTTATGATTCTTCCATAAAGTTTATTATAAGTCATTATATACATCTCAAAGTATCGCGTCACAAAATGACATTTACAATGTAACCATAGCAAAATAATTCTGCACAGAACAATTTGCAAAATATCACATCAAAGGTAATGTAGGAGTACAACATAATTGTAGCAATTTCACCATATTAATACTATACTGCTTATACTTTGGGCCCCCAAGCAAAATAACTTTACACAGAGAATAGGTAGGCAAAAATACTTATCTCTGTTTATATCATTTTATCTCAGTTAGATCTGCATGGAACAGAGTGTAAAATACATAAAGTACACTCGACGTGACTAGTAGGCCCCACTATTTCTTCCAGTGAAATCTAGAGATTTTTTGTTACAGAATTACATAAGCGGTTCTGATCCCGATGTACACCTAAAAATCGTCTCACCTGTCAAAAACTCTAAAAAGAAATACCTCTAAAAACACAACGGGGAAAAAGTTATTATTGAAATGCCTATTATTCCTATCGCGCACTAACAAATCTTTCAACTCCATGAGAGAGACCGAAAGCAGCCCTGAAAATAATTTATTTAATGACTGAACAAAAACAAGAGTAAGGGGAAGATAAAAATAGCTTAGGACCAAATTTGCACTGAACGTAACATGAAAGTTTTCTTCTAGACTTGCAGAGCTTTCTAAGTTGGTCTGTTGCAGGGACATTCATCTAACCAAATATGAGGCCCTATGGGAACTCTGAGGAGATTAAAAAGAAATAATGAAGGCATAATTGTGGGTTAGCTGGGAATAGTTCTTTCTCCTCCTCAGCATATGGAGAAGTGTGTCAGTCAGATGGTGCACACTGGAAGGTATAATACCTAGGGGGTTTGAGCGGCTGATGCTTCTTTATCTCTTCGTTTTGCTTTCAAATTTCTTTTTTCATCTGTTATTTTAAGAGATACCAGAGCTCGAGGTATTCTCTATGGGTTTGTCTCGCCTTTTTTCCCTCCCCCCCCGCCCCCCAGGGTGGGAAATTGAAGATCCACATTCGTTTATACATTGAAAAATATTTGATATCCTATCCTTACAGGTGAAACATACCTGCTTAGACAAATGGATCACAAATTATAAAGTTGCGTATCTGTTACTGTTACAGTTTTTAAAAGGAATTTTTTTAAAAAAGCAAAACCAACACTGCAGACGAGCACTTTTGATAGTATTTTTTCATCTTTTTAAAATCTATCAGTTCTTCCTTATGGCGTTCGCTGGACATAAATTGCTTCTACTTTGTTTAAACTCCAACTTTCAAACCTATTATTTTCCATCTGACAAACAAAACAGCTACATCAGAGACTGTGGACAGAGAGATTAGAGTGGCAATGTTTTTAATGCCATCTTAACTGAACCTCCGGATTCACGTAAGGAGCACTGGTAGCAGTTTGCCTTCGCATGAGCTCAGATGGCAACGCTGAACGTACGCACCTTTCCCTGCCTGGTTATAGGCGTGTATCAGGTCAAAGTTATAAAGACCAGGCTATTAATACAAAGATGCAGATTAAAGTTCTGCCTGCACATGGCACGGTAAGCTCAGCCCAACTAAAAACACCGTCCTGAAAACTAAGCATCAGTACCTACGTGTTACCTCCTCCATTATCAGCAGTGAGACACTCCTGCCTGAATAACCTTCAGCTAATGTAAAAGACAAGTTTAAGTCCCATTGCAAATGCAGAAACTTAAAACAGAGTGACACATCTTAAGGCAAATTGGTTAGAAGCTATCTTATGTCCCTTCCAGATCTTCTCCTTACCTCACAGATTATAGCTGGCTGCTGCTGCTATGAGACAGAAGACTACTTAACCTCCTCACACCAGCCACCATTTCGCCCTGCCCACGCTACTGCAATCCAGTGACTCCTCAGCTCCTTACGACTATGCCCCAGGGATAATAATCTGTAATTTGGAACAAGTTTTTAGCTTTCTTGCTGTACAATAGCATACTCAGTCAAAATTACTTGCTCAGTTTACCTACATAGTGCCTTGAGGATGTGTTATTAACAAATATAAAGGATAAGAGTGGAGCCAACTCACTACATTTTCTAGATTAACAAAAAAACCCAACAAACAAAACTAAAAACATACAAACAAAAAACACAAATGAACAAACAAAACATAACGTTAACCACCAAGCTGCAGTCCGTTTCCTTCTCCTGCTCAGTGAGCATCTCTTTAGCTAAAGCAGAACAGCCTTGTTGGGGGTGGGGGGAAATGGGGGACGACGCATTAAAAAAAAAAAACAACCCACAAACCCAAAACAAATGAGAAAAAGCCAAACAAAAACAACGAACCAAAACCACAAACAACTACACAAAAGTGCCCCTCAACCCAGAATACATAAGTAACCATTTTCTTGAGATTTGAGAAAGAGAGGGTAGGATCTGCCCCAAATCAGGCAAAATGCAATGTTAAAACAGGTCACTACCTCAACGTTGGCTTCTCCAAACCCTAGGCATGGAGAAAAAGCAACGATTCAGTAGCATATTGCATTCTGTTTGCCACTTAGGTAATGGTTAAGAAAGAAATACGATCTAGAAATGTCAGACAATGTAAAGGAAGACTTCTGGGCTGAGAATATTTATGAGCCTTTTGAACTAATACTCTGGTATGAGCACGCAAGCATTTTTGCAATGCCTATAGGAGGAAACTCAGGTATTCATATGGATTAAGGTAGTAAATGGGGCACAGATTTAGAGGTATGCTGCGATTACTCCATTGGCAGACACATATCTGCCTCCTTTTGTGGGCACAATCATGAAATGAGCCTACAGACCATACTGCATTCTACCCAGTTTGGAATAAATGGGTTTAAATCTTGCCCAGGGCTGGTAGGCTTGTGTTTGACCCTACTTTCATGTTGAACGGGCGTTTAGCCTGAATCGTAACCCGGTCCTTCGTTTGTAGAACTTCCAAAAATATATTTGAGCCCACTTATGAAAATTAAGCAGAGCAACAAAATTATTAATAATTGCTAGAAAAAAGGCAGGAACTAGTGGAGATTAAAAGAAGATGATGTATTAGACTGGAAAGAGCTAGTCTCCAGAAATTATCCTCATTTTTTTTTAAGTTGAAATGGGTGAAAGTATTTTACAAAAGTTGTTTTTAATGAGACATTTTCTCTACATCATATCAGGACAGAACTGTGAACTTTTTTTAATGGAATTACTTGACAAACTGATCAGTGCCATATCACTGCCTCCAGACACAGTTCTTTTAATGATGTCCAAACTACTTAACTATTAAAATGAAATTGTGAGCCAGCACAGTAGGAAGTAGATTGAGCAAGCTGAAGATCAAAGGAGATACCATCACAGTGGCCTTTGTGTGCTCACTGTAGGTTTGCTCTAACTGAAGGGTAAAGTAGTAGCGAATTGAATTTTATTGGGTTGGTTCTATACCAGGGCACTGAAAGCAACATAAAAGAACAGTCAAATAAAATAGCATAAGCCTACCTACCCTGGGCAAGATTAAAACCTATTCTATAATGCCATAAGCCATTTTACCACGTCACATAAACAGCGCTGGTGTGCTTGTGAACACAATCCTCGGCAATTTGTTTACTGTGGTGTTGTGTACACGTACTCTATGCCCACAGGTTGGGTGTGATATTTGGGTACATGCTGATACCTGTAGTCCTACCAGTCTGCTTGCTTTGTGCATCAATAATACAGCCCAAGAGATATGCTGAGTGTGGGTTTCTTAAAACGACCCTACAGAAGAAAATCATTGCAAATAGCAACATTTCTTCTCTGCCTTCGTATCTTGAATCACAATAAATTCCGGGTACAACCTCTTTTCTGGGGACCACAAGTTGTTTATTGAGTTGCTGAGAGAGCAGCACGCCTGTGCAGGCTTTGCGACTATCCCCACCCACATCTGTTGGGCAACTACCATCTAAAGTATCGTATCCATACATAAACTGGGGCGCAGATTTCCTCTCCTGAAAGAGGAGAACAGCTGGGTCTTAGAGCCCTCAATCAATTTGTTGTATCTGAAATCTCAACTATTGTGCCTATGTAAGGCACTAAGAGAAAATACTGTCTCCCTGTGATCTTTCTGCTGGTCCTCTCATTTTATCTTCTATGCGAGCTATGCATTGGCTCACTGCTGGAGCTGACGTAGAGGGGAAACCCCCCCCCGCTTGGGGAGTGCGCTGGACCTGCCCCGAGCTGGCTCAGGAATGGGTGAAAAGGTTTTTTCTGGATTTTCCTTTTCAGGCATCAGGGTCCGAGCACCCCCACTCGAAGACCTTAACTTAGCTGGTACTAGCGATAAGATCAAATCATACGAAACGCACAACATATCTACGTGGCCTTAGTTTTGAGAAAGTACAAAATGCAATCCAATAGGTAACACCTCAAGAAAACAGCAAGTGTTCTTTAGCATACAATGGGCTAGATTTAAATATTTTGTATTTGCTCTTCCTAAACCAACACCTAAAACAAGGTTATTTTTTGTTTTAGGTTTTTGTTCTTTTACTCACTTTGAACTTGCGCTATTTAGTATTATTTTCAGCTGCTTTTAGACTCTTTTTAACGATGCCAGGCAAAGCAGTGACCAGACTGCAGGAGAGGCTGTCAAAGTTGCCAGGCAAAACTGGTTTATTGTTTACCTTTGCATTTTGTTCCACAACTTCCCCTTCTACAGAAGCGGTCCGTAATACATATACGCAGTACAGATATGCAAGCACACAGAGCTTGTGCTGCAATTTTAAAATTTATTTAAATGAAATGTAAATAAATTTTAAATATTAGGAAGAAGTTACAGGTGCTCAGGGAGAAGTTATTTGTATTTTATGGGATTCATTTTCCGCACAGTATGCGTAGGGAATTAGCTACAAAACTTTCCATTATTACCCAGGGAAGTTGCCTGTTTAATTCTCCTTGTGTTGTTAAGAAGATTTACCTCTCTGTGTTGTTTTAATATTTAAAATATCAGAGTTTGAGTTTGGGCAGGGGGAGAGGGATGGCAGCAGAGTCTTGGCTGTTTTGGATGAGGTACACTACGATGTCTGTAGGCTGTGTCGAGCACAGGTGTGCCTGGGGTTACGAGGGTCAGTCCATCCCTGCCAGGCTGTCACCTTGCAGAGGGGGAGCCTATGCAGGTCTAACAGAGGCACAAGGGGAAGAGGATGGAGCTGTACTATTGCAATTACATTGCATGGTAAAGACCAACCAGAAGCCCAGCCAGCCCTAAAAGGAGCAGAGCACAGTCCCTGGCTCTGCTCTGCTCCATCAGCCTCCAGCTCAAACACACAACGTGCATGAGCAAAAGCCCATTGCTGTCTCAATAATCTTCTTGCCCTATCGATCCCAAAGGCTTGGCTCTCTCTTCCTTGAAAATGTCTATAGTAAAAAACAGAAACAAGCAAAACAATGTTTAGTGAACATGAAGTGCTTTTCTATCTAGCTTGTTCTGGGAGCAGGGTTTGTGAGCCTTACGCGCTTGTAGCGAAATGTGAAATCAAATTTGCAAGCACATAGATTAGCTAAACTAGCCACTGTGCCATCGGCATTTCAGCCAAAAACACAGGGGTTAAGAGCACCATGCGTGCTCCTAATCAACTCAGCACCTATATTGCAGGTCCATAGCTACACCTGTAACCGAGTGCAGCATTGCCTCGGTCATACAGCGCCAAATCCCTGCTTACAAATCCTTGAAGCAGGCAATATCAAAATAAGCATGAGTTAGGCCTGACACAGGAGAGATTCTTTAATAGCATGTGAATGATTTATCCGCCACATCCTAGAAGCATTGCATCACTGCTTATAGCCTTCTCTTATTAAACTCACCTGTGCAGGAATCAGAGGTTGGTCTATCCCAGAAACATACTCTGCACCAGCAATGCAACAAACAGATACTGCACAGGCTCAGGAAGCATTCTTTATGATCCTTCACACATATCATTTCAGCCTACATACACTTCTACTATGAGTATTTTTGCTAAATTCCATGGAAAATTCTCATTCTGAATTTATTCTCACTTCTAATGAGACTGAAAATCCTGTTTGACACTATCCCTCCATCAAAATTCAGACCACTGCTAGGGGAGGAACCCATCACAAGATGAGATAAAAATGTATAAGGCACAATAGTTAAAGAGAAATTATTAATATGGTAACTATTGGTTCTCCCTAAAAGAGAAAACCCAACAAATCAGCTCCAGTAGCAGAACAGTCACAGAACAAAGCCTGCCCATGAGATCTATCCTTGTGCATCCTTCTCAAAGTTTTTTGCATGGGACTTTTTTTTTTTTATTCCTCATTTATTTTTGGCACGTAGCCTCTCACAAACTGAGGAGAACTCATTTTATAGCCCCGATGAGTTTGCAGTGAATCACTTGGTTAGATCTCAAGCAACAACTCTGATCTAAGATAATACCAACTTGTGTGTCAAGGAACCCTTGGATCTCTGGTGACGGAACAGAGCCCTGAGGCACACTCAACATTACTAAAGCTTCTGTGTTTTCATCCACTTCATAATTACAAATGGAGATTTTTAACATAAGTTTCTGTGAAAGTTCAAAAACTCACACTATTTCCCACCCCCCAAATTTTGTACTTTAAGTCACATCATGAATTAAAATTGGTTCATTAACAAAGACTAACTGAACAGCAGGTCGCATGACCAAGTGGGCTATGTTCTAAGTTTCAGTATCACAATAAGAGATTAGGGAGCAGACTCGGGTTTGATCCTCTAAAGAAGAAAAGCCAGCAACTTTGAACTGGGAGAACTGAAAAGCATGATTCATAGAATCATTCAGGTCGGAAAAGACCTTTAAGATCATCAAGTCCAACCACCAAACCAACACTACCATGTCCCCAAGTGCCACGTCTGCAAATATTTATTTAACTCCCCCAGGGATGGTGACTCCCCCACCTCTCTGGGCAGCCTGTGCCAGGGCCCGACCACTATGGCAGTGAAAACATTTCCCTAATATCCAACCTAAAACTGAATAGTTATATGCTAAACCTAATCAAACACTTAAAGAACACTGATGAAATTTGATTTGTTCACATATTTTTCTACTTCCATGCTATTATACACTTTACCAGAAGATGTGAAACACAAAGAATAGTACTTGCATGCAGAAGGTAGTCCAGTATACCCAAACAAAGTTTCACCAGAAAGACTTAATTTACAAATACATTTAATGTTTATAAAGCCATTTAATTAAGGCTCTCATATATATCTCAAAGTAGAAAAAGGTTGGCAGCAATTAACGTAAACAAGAAACTCAAAACGATACAAAACTAGTAAGTGGAGCAAAAGACGAAGAAGAAGAAAACTGCTGGAACCTAAGTAGTCTTTTTTTTTTTTTTCAAAAAAAAAGTTCTAAGTTATAAAGTGGCAAACGAAAAAAGTGCTGAATACCATTTCTATTTATGGTGAAAGCAAAATGAGAAAGCAATATCATAAGTAGATGGTACAACTAGAACACACATAACTAGAAGAAAGCTAATGTGTTAAAAATAAAATAGTTTTTTTAAAAACCATATCCCTATAAAAACAAAAGTAGTTTAATACATGTGCCAGCCTGGCCTCTGTCTGGGACAAGCAATGTAACAGCTAATGCAGGGCACAATTAGATACGAAAAAGGAGAAAAAAATAATTAGGTGCAGGACAATTAACAGGTTTTTGGAAAACCAATTGTATCACAGGAACCTGATCTTTTTAATGAGATTATGAGTCTGGGTGTAAAGGTAATACTGTGTTCATGTAATACGCTTCAGTGAGGCATTTGGCTCTTACACATGACACTTTGAATATGAAGCCACAGTAAAGAACAATCAACCCTGCACACATTTAATGGATTGACGATTGGCCGTGCCTCAATTCAGCTGTGAATGGGGTATCCTAATTAAGCAGTTCTAGAGAAGCCTTGCAAGAGTGAGGTCTTGGCCCTAAAATACCAACCAAAAACAGGGAGAAAAGGTATAATTATGATTTCATCAAACCTCAAAGTGGTGAGATTGGAGAAAGAGAGATGATGATTAGGAAATTTGACTAATACAGAGGTTTCTGGATTTTTCTGGGAAACCAGCCTTTTCAGGACAGGAGTGCTAGAGATAAAGACCCCAGACTTGTCAAGCCTGAGGAGAGCAGAGGATACTGCAGTGTCGATGTGTAAGTACGCACACAGCAACTGCTCAAACGTTGCACACGCAGTTCTGGTGTCAGCTCCTCACAAGCAATCAGGAGAAACTGAAGACTCCTGAGAATGGTCAAATGACTAAATAAGAAAAGTTTCATAGTTGTAGGCTGAAGTAACCACAACAGTAAATAACTTCCATGGAGAGAAAAAGAAAAAAAGAAAAACCCCACACAACAACCACAACAAAAACCAACACCCCACCCACCAAACTAGAAACTGTGGTCATTTCATATCAGCCAAGCAGGGTACAACACCAAAAAACTAGTACCCCCAAACTAGATTAAGACTCAAAATATGTTTTAAAAAATCACCTTATTTCATTAATTAAGCCTTCAGTGCAGACTACTGGTAGTGGACTTCCCAGCATCAAAAACAGTAACATCACAGTTTCATACCTTTCCAAAAAATGCATGCTCCAAGTAAAACCTGGCTCTTAGATTTGACACAGAAATTAATTCAGGGAATAGCCTATGGCCCATAATATGCGAAAAGACAGATACCACCCTAAGAGATGATGAATTCCTTTCCACTGATTGTGGAGGTAGCCTGGTTAGATAACTAGGCCAAATGCTTTTTCAGGTGGCTGACGTTACATGAAATGAATCTCTTCCTAAATTATTATTTATATTCCCAAAGGTCTGTGACAAAACTAAGAAAATAGATGACGTAACTCCTAAATCTTATGTTTAACGCAGAAAAGGTCTCCATCTTTTTATTCACTGAGATATTTTTACATCATGGCATACGACGGCTCCTTTCCAATATTAATGCAGAAATTGGCGTACACCTCTGCCTGCAACAAGTTCTTTTTGATCCACCTTGAATCCAACAGACACTCCTGAACACACCTGCTGAGCCACCAACAGCTCCAAAACCTTTCCCAGGGATTTGCACAGTCTCTAAGCCAATAATTTCCATAATATGTGGGTGACGTTACAACTTCAATGAAACCACCAGGCATCATCAACATCTTCCCCCCGCTCCCCCGACTCCCAGCTCTGTTCCCCCATCACGTCTTGTCTTTTGTGACTATGGGGAAAACGCAAAAACGAAAAGTTTTCTTTGCCTTGGATCTGCCAGGGAATCACTAACGTTCTTTCTCTACAATCTAATCTTGTGTTTGAACCACATTTCCCTCCCCGCTTACTGTACCTTAGTTCCTACCATTTTAATTATCAGCTTGGACAGCACATTAAATGAAGGTGCTGTAGTATCTGTGCTCCTTCCAGGGCAGACTCCTTCCCAAATGATAAACCTCCTAATATCCATTTCCTTAAGCTTAATGCAATGCTGTCAGACAACAAGGCACAAAGAGTGTATTCCCTTCCTGCATCTCATATGGCTTTTTGAGGGTTACCGGCTCTGAAGTGGATTCTTATTATCAGCAGCAAAATAGCATTTAAATAAGGTTAAAAATCTGTCCTGACCTCTGTCTTTGCCCTGCTCACCACTTCCACAGTTATTTCACTCACCTGATTGCCTGCTTATAATATATCTTGGCTGAGCCACTAACAGGAAAGAGGGATTAAACAAACCTCAACCTCAGGGACAGGAAGGAGGATTTAAAACCCTGCAACTGGTCAGGAATTCAAAATACAGGGATCAGACTTCCAGTTTAAAATATATTCTCCCACAGTAATTTGCTTTATTAGCATTGCACCTTCTTGTTGCCATTCCCTGTTGCAATCTAACCACTATAAACACTAATACACCAAAGGTAACAGTGTACACAGGCATGTGCAGATGTGTACTCAAGGCCAGGTTTCCTTCTTGACTAGTATTGGATTTCACCTGTTATAAATCCAGCAATCCACTTTCAGGAATATTTCCGCACTCCTGTGAAGATATATTACCTATTTTTCCTTAGCTCTGCAATGTCATTTGCACACTAGACCTTTTTTTAGAAGAGTTGTAATCTTACTTTTCCCATTATTTTTGATCCAGCATTTTTAATTGCTATGGCAACATAAGAAAAAAAAGAAAAGAAAAATAATACCATAGTGGAATTAGACTGGCTTTTCACTTGTCTTTTGGCATTTGTATGTATAAATGAACAGTGGCATTTGTCTGGTTTAAATTAATTGTGGTACCTCAGTCACATAATCCAGATCTTTTCTGCAGTGCAAGAAGGAGAAACAAGGAGGAAATAAAAGCCAAGATTAAACCAGAAAAAAAAGGTCTTTTTCCACTCCCTAACCTATTCCCTATGACTTCTCCTACTTTTCTACAGTGTTTATGAATCATGCAGATGATGGGCTTTTTGATGAGATGTTCAGTTTTGTAACTTGCAGAGTATTAAAAATATTATCACAGCTCAAGAGATCTCAGTAGGCAGCATGACAATAGAAATAAAACATAGGTTACGCTGATAATAAGATGTTGACTACTATTAGAAGTTTGGGAATTTGCCCATGGTAAAAAGTACCCACCATCTACACTCAAGAGATACTTCAGTCTGCATTCAGAAAGTGAACTGAGGCTTTCCTGCACCGAAAAATCCCCAAAACTTACACTTTCCAAATTTAATTTATCACAACGTGCTAGCTGGAGTTAGGGGACAAGGTGCATTTTTATTTTAACCTCCTTCAGCACGAGCACTTTAGCAAGGTCTCCTCACCTGGATCCAGCTGGAGAATACATCTCATATTTGCTCCTCACCAAGATACATGAAGTATCTCTCCTTCCTAAGCCTTTCGTTATATTTATTAACAGTCCAAGACAACACCCAAAGATAGTATTTGCCAAAATGCTTAATATCATGAAAACTGAACCACGGTTTTACTCCAGACTATATCAGGTTAAAAGAGATCTTATGTTCCCTGTTTTCTCATGTTAATTTTAGAAATAAATTCTTTTGCAGGACTACACAACTTGAATGTCTTTACTACAACAATTTCTTACTTGACAGATGTCTTCCAAGAGTGAAAGAAGACTTTTGTCTTGATTTATTCAAATAACCTTTAAAAAAATCTTTTGTGTGAAGATGATCTTTACGTAGTGATCTTCACCTCAAGTGAAAAACATTTTCCTTGTGGGTGTTCTCAAAAGATCCTGCCTTCATATATATATAAAAAATCCTTTTCAAATAAAACAGAGTTCAAAAGAAACAAACTATATAATAAAATTAACAAGAGCAATCCTTTCTCTCTCACAGCCAAACCCCTTTTTTCCTTTAGATGCAGTAAGCCCAAATTCACCACTTTTATCCAAAGCCACCCCTTGCCACAGGACTTACCAAAGACACCAAAACATCTGCTTTGTAACCGCCCCTGCAGAGAAAATCCATCTGCCTGCCGTGGTGGCCAGGTCTGGAAACCAGCAAGGACACCACAGAGAAGTGAGCTTTGCAGAAGGGCTGCCTGAGCCTGGATTTTCAAATCCTGAGAACAACTGAAGGAATTATGTTAATGAGCTATATTAAATAAAGCAAAGAGTAGCTAAAGGCTCCTTTGCCTTGTGAAAGAGCTCCAGTCCTCTTCTAGAAAGAAAAAGGTAGAAAAACTTTTTCTACTTTCCCTAACTTCACATCAGCTGCAATTTAAGTCCCCACAATTCCCTGCATGGCTGAAATACCTTAATCAACTTCACCTAACAGCATTTTACTTCACTCCCAGCAGCTGAGGCAAATCATAACAACCTGGGAAACACCATATGCCCTTCCTAAAGTTCAGGGTGGGAGCTCAGTGCTCTTGCTACCTGACAAGTGGTGTATGTGATATTGCTCAACATCTTCTGAAGTTTTACAGTCCAGCTCTCCAAAAGCAGGGCTTTAATCCTACAGCCTCTCTGTATGGCACACAGTCGTACGGCACGTGGTCACATTTTATTGTTTCAAGGATAAAGATTGTTCAAGGCTTCTGATGCCACACTTAAATTATTTATCCCCTGGAATTATTTATTCATCAGCTCTTGAGTTATCTTGCTTTGCTAATGTACCTGGTTTCAATCGCTCCCAGGAAAAAACAGGGCCATTTTCTTTGTTTGAAATGAGATTTTGTGACTCTTGCAAGCAGTTGATTGCATAGCACTAACACCACGTGTGTTAGTGTAGTCAGAGAATAATGTGTATTGCCAAGTGTTTGAACATGTGTATTTTCTGCATGCAGGTGTTGAAAGGAAAGCACATGCTGCCAGGTCCTGCACTAGACCCTCAGAGGCCTGGCCAAGCTCTGAATTTTTGGGGGGCAATGGGGTTTCTGAGAGTCCTTTCCCAGGGCTATGGTCTATATTTGATGCCATACAGGGGCGTTACTATCTCCGATGGTTGTGCCAACCCAATTGTCTTCTATGAAGGAGTGACTACATCAGTGGACAAGGGAAGAGCTACGGATGTCATCTATCTGGACTCTGTAAGGCTTTTGGCGTGCTCCCCACAACATCCTTCTCTCTAAAATGGAGAGTTATGGATTTGATGGGTGCACTGTTTGGTTGAGGAACTGGTTGGATGGTCGTACCCAGAGGGTAGTGGTCAATGTCTCGATGTCCAGATGGAGATCAGTGACAAGTGGTGTCCCTCAGGGGTCCTTTTTTAACATCTCAGAGAAACAGAAAAAATTGACTCCACAGCTATGAATGGAAATATTTCCGACCACAACTGGCACCTTCTGCGTCATTCTTCTTCTATGTGAATAAATAATGTGAAAACGGCAATGCCATATTTATTCATGTTAGATGGGGAAGCACAAAGGATAATTCCAAATTTCATCAAAGCAAGAAATGTTGAGATTTTCATTATGAACATATCCAGGCCTGCAATGTTAAAACAGACTTTCATATTTATGGAGGTAATACATAAGGTATGATACCTTCCTGCAAAGAAGACCCCAATACCCCAAGAAATATTTAGGAGGAAAGTTAAACTCCAATAGAAAGATAATCCTACTTCCTGATTTTGCAAAGACGCCACATTGACAAAATCCCCACTTACTACAGTGGTTTTTGCACCATATGACTGCACACCAACATATCCAGCATTAAAAAAAAAATAAAAATAAAAAAAATCTGCAAGGCTTAAATCACCAGTTCAGACATTTTTCTTGCAGTTAAAAGCTGGCTTGTGATGAAGGCTTCAGTCTGGGAACAATCTTTACCCACTTGAAGGGGAAAAAAACCCAACATCTTACTACTAGGCACTGTCGTTATGGTGATATAAATTGCATTTTATCAGTTTCAGCTGTTTTTTTCCTGGCCTGTACATAAAAATCTCTTTTTAAACTAAAAAGTCCTTCAAGGTTTACTAGCCAAATTTTGCTATCAGTTACACATGCAACCCTATTAATGTTAATGAGATGGTTGATTTTAAGCAAGGGTAGAATTTGATCTTTACCCTATTATGTTGTAGGCTGTCTAGATATTTGTCTGTTTTAACTTAAAATCTATTTAGCAATTTCTTCCTTATAATGACGCAGTCTTACAAAGCCATATCACGAAATGCCAAAGGTATAACAACACCAGGTCAGAACCGTATCTTCTCTCCGAAAATCGCCATTTCTGGGCGTTTCCTAAAGGTAACACAAAGCCTTGAAGTGAGCTATTATAAAATAGTTTGCCTAGAGAAAAATATTCTTCCTCTGACTCCCTTCTGGCTTACCCTCGGAACCATGAGTTTTTCCATTCCTTCTTAGACTTTTTTAGAAAAGGTTCTTATAATCAAATCTCTCAATGACAGTCAAATTTTGCAGCCACAAAGAGGCATGTGCAGTGTGTGCACACAGTTTCCATTAATACACAATTACTAGATATATTTACAAGCCATTTACTTTGTTAAGATTGCAATTCATTCTGCAGTGGTTCAAAAGCAAACCCTCCTTTTCGGATCATCTCACATTACAACCCTGGCCACAGTATTTTTAATCATTTCTAATTTAAGAAAAATTAACACTCAATTACAATGAATTTGAACTCAAGAAGTACTGCAGCAATAAGGGCCTTTTTCTTTTCTTTCTGCTTGTCTCTGCCTTTCTCTCGCCCACATGTAGCTGAAAGGACACCAGTGTTGAAAACTCAGGTGTTTAGACCTTAAGAATTGTGCACTGTCTGAACTCTGTACCCTGATATTTGTTATGATGCAGCATTTATTTGCCTGATTACTTCTTTACAGGCCTTTCCTTATTCAGTTCACAGCAAACATTTGCTCTGAGGAAGTATCAAGATTATATAAAACATAAGAATAATCTGTGAGAATTGTATAATCTATGTAATTATATAATAATAAATGTATATAAAATATACTTAATATCTCTATCAATCCCAGTTGTTGCACAAGTTGGATAGCATATAACAAATGCAGAAAGAAAATGCATCGTCTCTATCACAGGCTGTGGTGGGAGGGATGTGAAGCAAGTTACCTAACCCAAACTGTTCCCAGGAGGCCGTTATTTCTGTGTCCCTAACTTTCTGGAGCAGGAAATATGAGCTCATTCCCAGCTGCAGCTAACATCAACGGAAGTGTTCTCCAAACATGGTGACTATAGTGTCACGATCTGTGTTACCTGCAGTATTCGGAGTGCTGGTCTTTGATAACATTCCCATGCTATAGCTCCTAATCTATTAGCAGAGAAATTGCTGTCCCCGTTAGGGGGTTGTGACAATTAACTAACATTTCTAAAGCACTCAGACACTTTACAGATATACACGACTGAACGGCAAATAAAACAAATTAGTAATGATATCTTCAGAGTCATTACAAGTCAAACATTGGAAGGTGCTGCCCAGAGAGGTGGGGGAGTCACCATCTCTGGAGGAGTTCAAAAACCATGTAGATGTGGCACTTGGGGACATGGTTTAGGAGGCCTGGGGGTGTTGGGTTGGTGGTTGGACTTGATGATCCTAGAGGTCTTTTCCAACCTGAACGATTCTGTGATTCTATTCTATCATTCTATAAATTAGTAATGGCATCTTCAGTCAGGTTTGAAGAGTGTGCAATGTGCAAGACACTCAGATATATGGTGACCTGCATGGGTAATATATTGGCTGAAGAGCTCCCATTTGATCAGCGCACTGATCAAAGAGCAAAGACGGTTCAATTTCAGCCAGTGTCATAATGCAGAGGCTATTTTAATTATATCAGGTTATTCCACTTATATGGAAGTATATGACTTTTCACCCTGAATATTTTCAATGTTTTGCTGCTTTTGGCTGGGATGGAGTTAATTTTCTCCACAGTAGCTGGTATGGGGCTGTGTTTTGGATTTGTGCTGGAAACAGCACTGATAACCCCGGGATGTTTCAGTTCCTGCTGAGCAGGGCTTGCGCTGAGCCAAGGCCTTTTCTGCCCCTCACCCCACCCCACCAGTGAGGGGCTGGGGGGGCACAAGGGGTTGGAAGGGGACACAGCGGGACAGTGACCCCAGCTGACCCCAGGGATGTCCCACACGACATGGCATCATGCTCAGCATGTAGAGCTGAGGGAAGAAGGAGGAAGGGGGGATGTTGGGAGTGATGGCGTTTGTCTCCCCAAGTCACCATTAGGCGTGATGGAGCCCTGCTCTCCTGGGGATGGCTGAGCACCCACCTGCCCGTGGGAAGGAGTGAAGGAATTCCTTGGTTTGCTTTCCTTATTAAACTGCCTTTATGCCAATCCATGGGTTTTCTCCCTTTTACTCTTCTGATTCTGTCCCCCATCCCACTGAGGGGGGAGCGAGCGACTGTGTGGTGCTTAGCTGCCAGATGGGGTTTAACCACAACAAATGTATTTTGGTTTAATACACTGGATCAGTGGTACACAAGTGATTCCACAAGAAGAAACGTTTCTGAAACATGGTTTTCTCCTCTCTCCAGCATGGATTCCTCACTTTGTCACAGCTGAACTGATGATGCAGATTTTTCCTCACTAATTTGAGCCTACCCCATCTACCCAACTGCCTACTTTCATTAAATTTATAGGAAATTAATAACAATATGACTCTTACTCTCAGTGGCTGAAATTGGCCAACAATTTTAGAAGCTATTAGGGAAGGGCAGACACATACACAGACTACACAGTTAAATATGTCTGGTTTCCTTAGGAATGGATTTACAAATCATGGTCGAGCGGCATCAGAACTGCTTGGCATGTTCCATGTTCTCGTTTCTCCCACCATTTCATTGCATCTTCCTCTCTCCTGTCACAGCCATTTATTCATGTACTTCCTGCTCCTTTTCCCAGGCATTTCATTATGGCCTCACCAGGCCTGAATCCTTATCCTTCCTTCCACACTGGTTCCTGTCCCAGACACTAACCCTGTCCGCAAAATCTCATTATTCCACCATACATCACTAGCCCCACCAGTGCCAAGTCCACAACTGCCTTGTTCCCACGTATTTCCAGTTATTAACCCAGTGTTCAGCCTCACTGTCTTTGCCTGAATAACACCACCTCTCCCTCTCAGGTCTGTTAGACCTTCAGTTCTGACTCCCAGACAGGACTTCTCTCGTGAGCACATCAGCCATAGACAGCAGATGCAATGGGCTTGGGTCCACCAAGCTTGGGCAGATCTAGGAGCTGTGCAAGGTACAAACATGCTCCCTGAGGATGTGGTCTTTGGATATTCTACCTAGAAAAAATCCCTATCTTGCATGTTCAGTAGGTTCGTGTTGGTTTTGGTTTATTTTCGCAAGCCAATAGCAGATAAATTCCTGTGACTACAATCCATCTAACTTAGAAGTTGATGAATGAACACCAAAGCATCTAATGGCTGCTGTCATCCTTGAGAGGCGGCAGTGACAAACAGTTGTCCTGTGCTCCACAGGCTGGAAAGCGTAGGAGGTGTGCTCCCTGCCCTCCCTTCCCCGTGAGATTCAGGTTGGGCATTACAGAAACCTCTCTGTTACGACCTCCCACACCTACTTGTCCTTCCAAAGCTGTTGAGATGATGTCTCAAGAGGTCAACAGGATGAGTTCCTCATGAATTTCCTCAGTCCACAAGAAGGCTTTAAACAACTTTCTTTCCAGCAGGCCTGGACACCTCACACGGTCAGGGAAGCAGGGTACAAACATGAGGCTTTGAAGGTCTCTCTGATGAAGAAGCTGTGGAAATATTGTAAGTCCTCTGCTTAGCTTCTGCAAAGTGGTGCAAAATAAAGGGCAGTTGTAACACAGGCAGTAAGTGGTCAGTGAATATACGACCATACTAAAAACAATAAAAAGAAATTAAAGAGCTGGGATAGAAGAACGCAGAAGCTGGAAGGGCTTGTGCGATTTGAAATGCTCCGGAAATAGGAGAAGCAAACAGATAAATGTTTAAATGGTCTTTGCATCCCCAAGCAGTGCAGGCCAGGGTAAAAAGAAAAACAAAAAGACTGTCAAAGTTACCCTTAATTCAGAGAGTGATATGAACTACATTTGTGTAAGAATTTTCAGTTGTGAAAGACAAGGACTGCAGTTATGAAAATACTGAATAGAACCAGAGATTTTTGCACTTCACATAAACATGGAAACAGAATTCATAGCATAAAAATTTTAAAGAATAAGTAGGAAGGTATGATTAGGGAAGAGTGGATGGCTTATTTAAGGACCTTGCTAACAGGACCCTAATTCCTGATCGGAACCCAAGTCATGTCCAGAATGTGAATAAAACACCCAAAAAAGAGTAGGAACTCCGCTTTAATGGAGAATCACAGATATAATTGATCTTCCATAAAACAATTCAGGACTATCACCCAAATAAAGCTACTCTGTCCTGAACAGTGGTTAGGAGGGACAGACAAGTCCTGAAATCATGGACCTACCTTGTATCAAAAATATTGCAGAAGAAGAAATCTGAGAATATTAGGCCAATGAAGCTCAAATTCCTCCAGAAAAACATCAAAGGAGATCTGCTTATGCTGCAACGTAGAGTACAACACTTAGGATGTGGCATAGATGATAGAAACATGACGCATTGCCTAATACTACAAGAATTTGGAAAGCCTGCGCCTCATGAGAGGATAAAGCAGCATTTCCCTTTTAAAAGAATCCTTCACAGACCATTTCCAAAAGGCCTGATAACAAATAGGGAAGTGGTGCAAAGGAAAGCTAAATTGGGTCAGAGAGCTGGCGCATCACCTAGCTGCCTGCTCCTGCCATCTAAGCGAGCTCCTGTGCTCCAGCTTAGCTTCCTGGAGGAACGTGAAGCAAATTTAAAAACCTCGAGGTTTTCAAAAGTTGTGCTAGAGACTGAGTTTTGAGACGATATGACAGTAAAACTAAATCATCCAGAAATGGAAGGTATGAATTCCATTATTTTATAACTTTATGGTCAAAACTGCAGACCCGTAATTTATGCATCTTGAGGATACTAAACCTGAGTTTCTATATGCCAAAACAAAGAAGGAAACTTGGCTTCAGTCTGTGGGCATAAGCACTGTCATGTCTTAATTTCTTGGAAATAAACTTTATAAGCCTTGATACTGCCACTAACAAAAGGAGTTTGTCAAACAAGGTTCCCAGTAACCTTATTTTTCAGTTTACAAATATGTGAGGTGAATTCAACATAAGTTTTGGAAAAGGCTGATGATTGCAAGGGTACTCTCTACAGTCTTTGGGAAAAGCAAATGAAGGAAACTTCAGAGTTAGAATTTATACATCTCTGTGTGTATATATATGGCATATATATAAACACAGACAAAAAGAATTTATTCAACGACTGCTAAAAGAAGCTTGAGCTTTACTATATTTCCCCATAAAAGTTACAAAAACTTCCTGGTTACTGTTTCCCCAGAGCAAATGCCTTCTGTATATCATTCAGGTGGTGTCAGATCAAGTGTGGCCAGTGATTTCCCGATTCTGGTCATAGCCCAAGAACCTGGAAAAGTTATTAAGGTTTTTAGCATATCTCAGGGACAGAGTGTGCTTTCCATCCTACAGCAGATGGAGGATGTGTGAGCACCCAGGCCCAGGTGCAATAGCGGGCTTTAGACAAACAGAAACACTATGGAGATGTGCAGGTTTGTTGGATACGCAAAAAATACAAGCCACCTTGTATAAAAGAGCACATCTGGATGGCAAAAGAAGTTTTTGCAGCCATTGTCAAATTAAAGAAATAACACTGGGCTCATATTGCCTGAAAAGACAAAAATTAAACCATGCACTGATCCTGGACTGCTCTTCTCACCTCCTGGGACAACCTGCGCCTGGGCCCGAGCGTGCAAACCCACACAGCCCGGCTGGCTTGGCCGTGCTGCTGCAAAGTGAGGAGCAGCCTGCAACTGAGGATGGGTGTTGAGAAGCGAGAAGATCTCCATGATCTCCAGTCCGATGCATTGGCACAAAATAGAGTGTAAGTAGTAAAAAGCCTTCAGAAGTGAAGGCGGTGTTCGCCTCCGACTGGTATTTAGCCCGAAGCATGTGCGTCTCCATGCTGCTGTGAATTGTCTGAGCATGGAAATTCACAGCTTCGAAAGGGCAGAAGTTATCATGCCATCAGATGCTCATCACATTTATATTCATTTTAGCAAATCCAGGATTGGCCACAGACTCCTTACATATTTTATGATTTATCGGAATCTGCTTTCGTCTGAGACCTAATTCTTCCATTACACACATCACCCATCGTTCTGGCAGCATAATTTACATCTGAAACTGGAATAATTTTGAATACTTTTCATTTTAGCATTCTGACATCTTAAAAAAAAAAAGCCTTAATTCGGTAGAGAAAATTATCATCAACCTTGGAAAAAAGTCCTGGAATTTATTAATGCTCTTTTTATGCGTAGTTGTCTGTACAGTTTTGGTGTCTTTCTCCTCTCAGCTCTGTGTAGCGATACATTAGCGAGAGTGTCGCGGAGCATATGAAATTCAAAACAGGACCAACATCATGAGGTTTATAAGAACATTTAACGCATGACATGTAACTCGAGCGCTTTCCCAAGGGAATCGTGCAACCTTTGTTTACTCTTGGACTTTCTTCCACAGAGAAGTTTCTAATCTTTCCATATTCAAAGAACGTGCCTTTTACTGCTCAGTTCATTCACTGGACTGACACAAATCAGTGCTAAAACAACCTAAAAACCTTCAGAAAAATATAATCATGTACTGTTAAACGGGGGCTTTGAAGGAAACCTGTGGTTCTGATTTTCTGTGCTTCTGATATCACGAAAAGAGGGTCTTTATCTAAAATTAACTCTGAAGAGTTATCACATAAATACTGATGTTTCTGGAATGTTACTCTCAAACTTCAGCGAGGTCTTGTTTATTCCTTGTTAATACTCTCTGAGATGAATGCACTGGAAGCACTTAACCAACAATGGCAACAAACTTCTGGTATATTCAAGCAGAAACAAAACACAGAGGTTGTTAATACACACAAGACAGCAAATTTTCAACATTTTTGAAGGTGTTGGGGCTTGGATGATTTTAAAATAAATTCCCTTTCATTCTTCCAGTTTTTAAAGCCCAAGTTTTACGATAAATTCATATTTGTGTGTTTTGTCAGTATTTTTAATATTCATTAATTGCATATATAAAAATAGAAAATAAATATTTTTTAAAAAAATAAATCCAACTTATGCTTTTTCTTTTTCACTAAGATATAGGCAGTGTGTATACACAGAGTTGGAAAAAATAAGTCAAAATAGGACTGTAGTTAGTAGCAGAAGTCACATTCACGCTGGTGTGTGACCTGTTCACACCCAGCACCAGAAAATTGCTGGAAAGATCCCATATTATTTAAACACAGGAATCAGGACCCCCAGCATCTGGTGGGGCCTTGCCATAGCTGAGTGCACCCCAGCCTGGCTGCAGCCGTCCTTTCCATACTAACTAGCTGTTTAATGACTAGTTGGAGTCTGCGGTAATCCCTGGGAGGTAGATGCCCCATATACCCTTGTGCTGGTATAGAGGGAAGGGCAGCAAAAAGGCAGAAGAAAACCAACCTGGCAGGGTGATTCCCGTGTCTCCCATGTCCCTGCAATGTGCCACTTGCAACTAGCGAGAGCCCAGTGGTGCCCCTGCGTGACATAAGGTCTGCACCCAGGCTACCCCGCGCCCCGGGCAGGGGGAAGGCAGGAGAAAGACGCCGTCATTTCCCACAACCTCCTCCACCCTTGCTAAGCTACAGGCTCTCGCAGAGACGGCATGTGTTTAGGAAAGGCAAAAAAAAAGTCTTTCTCAATGCTAGGATTTCCTCCTGATGTAAATTTTCCCCCCTGCTCTTGCGCGTAAGAGAAAATATTTGCTGCTAGTCACCGTACGTCCTTCAGGTGTGAGGTAACACGCACTGAAATCCCCAAAAGCCCCAAGAGGGGCTTCAGCAAAAGCTCTGGGACCTTTGCGGGGTGCAGCATAACCACTTTAGCAACGCTGCACTGCTTCGTGCGGTGCAGGAGACGAGAAGTGAAGCTTTGCACTCTCTGATACGCAGCCCATAGAAACGCTGCTCTAACTGTACATATATATACGATGCATCCTGGCTTTGCTCAGCCTTTTATTCCCAGTACAGCCAGAACTGAAATTTGCTCAACGGCTGCAAACTTTTTAGGGGTGGATTTTATAATGGTAATCAGTGATTTTAGAGGAAATAAATCTATCCCGTAGCCCATAGCTCTGTATAAAGCATCCCAAGGAATAAGTCAGGGAGACCGTCAGCAGTGAAGAGTGCTACATTTCATGTGCTGCCACAGAAATGCTTTCTGGCTGAGGTCTAATATTAATCTATTTTGTCCCTGACATCCAGTAAAACTACAGTGTAGCAAATGCTTTTAAAACATACATATTCAATAGCAGATGCAATAAAGTATTTGGAACTGTTGGTATGAAGAAGGTTCACACACACAAATATCTTTGAAACTCCAGTTAATCAAGGTGTCAAAGTAACTAAAGCAGTTTTACAGATTTTATTGAAAATAAATCACTTTATTATATACTGAAATATATATTATTGTTTCCCCATAGAGTTTTACTATCCAGTTGCCTGCATTTATTTTTTAAATAGAGTATCTCCTGCCCTCTTTAGTCCAGTTTTTATAACTACATTTACAAAGGAAATTCAGCATTAAAACATATCTTTAGCCTGCCTTCTCCTATTGCCCTATGCAAATAGCCCATTATTAGCCACTTTCTGGCAGAGGTAGCTGAGAGGAAACAGAAGAGGAAATGATATAATGGCTCCAGAGCCGCGCGTTTCCTTTCTGCCCAGCTGTTTGCGGGATGACCTTACGGTTAACTGGGAAGCTGCGAGGTGGCATTGAACCTCAGAAGATTTACACCTTTGTCTTCTCATTTTTCAGACCGAAGCTTCTATGCAGGAATACATAAAAATTCACAGAACTCGGTCTGGGGAAGGTTAAAATGAGTGAAAGGAAATATTTGATTCAATCTAATGGACATCCTAATGGATATTTATAGAGTTCACAGAGAAACTTTTCACTGAACGTTTTTAACTCCCATTATTGAGTAACTGCTTTCTTTTTTAAGTACGGGATCTGGTTCAGATCTAAAATAGCCAATGCATTTCTTTAAAATTCAGTATTGCACAAAGATCGTTGTCTTCAGTCTCTTTCATTCATTGGATAATTATTTCTTTTTTTTTTTTTTTCCAGCCAGAGTGCAGTTTCTAACAGCTTAATGCTATCAACACACAAATAATCACATGTCTATAAAAATATTGCATCTACATGAAAAGCTTCTCCTTTTTTTTTTTTTTTTCAACGTTTCTCCCTAAACTTAAAGGATATCTAATACACTCCATGCATATAAAAGAAATAAATACTCTCAGCATTTTGGACTGCTTTCTAAACTGATAAATTTCACACTGATAAATGTAAATTCAAGAACAGTTCTCTTGGAAATACTGTGCTTCAACTTTAAACTAGTTTTGGGGTGAAAAAAAGTATCTAAAATGGATTTTAAGTATTAAAAAATTGCACTTATACTCAGGAGCTTTATACTTTTTGCCAGTGGGCAGGCATTATGAACGCAATATATTGGTACCCTAGGTCGTATTAGTTGTTTTACCCATATACTATATCCTAACAACTAAAACCAAAACTGCTGTACCTAAATAAGCATAAAGGTGTTTCTTATTCTCCACCATGAAATTCAATGACATTTTCTGGTCAAGAGAGTGGTGAGGACTCATCCAGGGCTCCCTATCTCTACTGGTTCCCCAGGAAGGCAGTCTGCAATGGGGAGACCCAGGGTGACTGGAGAGGGTCACCTGCAGCCTCTTCACTTACGTACTGAATTCAGAGTCACTGAAACTAGTATTCAGGTTCACCCTGGGCAATTCTAGGTTGTATGTCGTGTTTGAACACTGATCTTTATAGATCTTTACCTATGTAAACCCCAGCGACTTTTAACACAAAACCTATAAAAATAGGTACAAAACCTGGTACCTATAGCAGAGAGTTTTAGCTTCGCCTCTTAACCTTTAAGCCATAAACATGCCAAAAGGTATCAGTTTAGCTGAAAAGATCCAAAGAAGTATTTCATTGGATTAGTTTTTCATCACCAGGAAGCTTCCAGGTAATTCTGACCACAGAGAAAAAAAATGTACCACATACGTAAGTAACGTGCACACGCTTTCTTTCCAGCTGATCAGCCCTGGTAGCACATCAGAATCAAAGGACTGAGTCCAGCGATCACATCAGTTTTTAAGAGCAAAATGTGAGTGTGCCTTCCAGACTTTAAAAAACTGACTGTAATCAAAATCTAATTAGTATTCTATTTTACTAGTGGGAAAACTAAGAGAAATGCACGCAGACATACATGGTGTTAGATATTAAGCCAAAAGATGTCTCCAGAAACCAGCCATTCATCTTTTGCCTTTTTTTTTTCTTTATCATCAACATCTTGTCTCTTGAAATATAGACATCACTAAATCAAAAACACTTACCTTTTCACATCATTATAGAATTGCTCAGATTAAATAAGAGCTCTGTACTGCTTTTCAAATCTCAGCTATGTTTTCAAACCACCAGGGAGGGCTAGTTCTTCCTGCTCAGACAATTATCAAATTGTTGCCAATGTGAGCATTCCTTGTATCAATCTCATTATTATTAAGGAGTCTAAATCACCTATGGATCTCGTTACCATCACTTTGAAAAAAGGTCACAAGGTGGCATCTGCAATTTGCTTAAAATTTATCATTAAAAGTTACCCTTTTTAAAAGAAGATTTAGGCTGCCTCAGTTTATTTCTGATGTTAACAAACAGAACCCAGCCTTAGAAGTCTGCTCAGTTTTGTTTGGTTTTTTCCTGGTTTTTTTTATTCTTTGTTTACTTTGGCAGTAACAGGGATGTTACCATCTGTCCTTTGTTTTCCTGGTGGAACTCCTGAGGTTATTGGGTGGTTCATATTGTAAAAGCAATCCAGGTCAAATCACTAAAGATGAAGTCCTTACTGAAAAGTTAATGAGTCCTGAAAATGCATGAGCATTAAGGGGGAAAAGAAGAAGAAAAGAGCAGTTTTAGCAGGACTTTCTCTTTGCAGCTGCTTAGTTTTCACCATTTCATCTTGTGAAAGTATCACTTATCAATTTTCCAGCGATAATAATAGTCTTAAGTAGATAAGAAACAATTTTTCAATCTGAATGAAAAGTATAAAAATTCCCTTCCTTATTTTTTTGGAAGAAAAAAGGACTGTCAGAACTTGTTTATAAATTACAAGTAAACACGAAAGAGAATAATCCTTGCTGTCCATCTCCCACTCACTTTCAAGTAGATCACTCTGCAAAATATTATGCAGTTGGTTTGATATTTTTAGAGGAAAACATCTTTGCCCAGTAATATAGAAATAAAATGATTGCTATCGCTTCCTTCCTCTGAGAAAATGACACACAACATTTTGTATTTAAAATTCAATTGAGAAAGAAACGGTATTTTTTACTCAGAGCCTTGTAGCTATGCATTCTATTTTTATTTTTTTTCTTTCCTGGTCTCTACGGCCTTATGCTGCATTTTGGATATGAACTTAATAGAAGATGCTGTAAAAAGTAGCAACTTCAAGTAGTGACAGAGACTTATTAGACAAATATGCAAGGGCAGAACATACAAGAAGAAAAGAACAACAGTCTACAAGTTCAGAATATGATTACTCTGGATAACTATACACTCTTAGATATTTTCATTCCTGTCTCTCATTAATTCCTCTTACTCCTGAAATGGACGCGTGATTTCTTTGTGAAATAGAAGATAAGATCATCCAGCTTTTTAGGCACAAAGCTGCTGTATTTCAGCTGTGCAAATCAGTCATAAAAACACAAAAACTGATCCCTATCAACATTTTCAATTGTTGCCCTTTATCACAGTATTTAAAGACCATTTTACATGTCTTCGCTTGCTGTGAAGAACGGGAAGGCGCATATTTTTATGCTTCTCACAGCTTTCCATGGGGCTCTCCTACCGGAAGGCTTGCAAAGTATTAGCTCAGTTTCTACCGCCTGTAATGACTCAACACGTTCTTGCTACAGGGGAGCAAATGCCTGAAACTGTTCAGACCGAAATAAAAAATCTACAAGTACTTTTATGAAACAATGGATTTGTCTGTTTCAGAAATGTATTCTTCTAAAATGTAAAATGTCATTGTATAGATACAAACATTTCATTAACAAAGCATTTATATCTCTTTCTATTTACACTTACTCATACAACTCTACATAACAGCTCATAAATGTGGGTCTTGCAATACAAACATCCATAAATATACAACACACACTGTATATGTATATTAATATTTGTAATAGAAATCATATCTTTATATCTTCCAAAGGCATCCTTTGTAGCTTTCCTGCCTTTTAAATTCAGCTGTTCTTGAACACAGCCTGTCTTTGAAATATGTCAGGATAATGCATTATTGAAGTACTGTACCGCTTCCTTTTTGAGACTGTACATAAAATCAGTC
This sequence comes from Phalacrocorax aristotelis, assembly GCF_949628215.1. NCBI lineage: Eukaryota > Metazoa > Chordata > Aves > Suliformes > Phalacrocoracidae > Phalacrocorax > Phalacrocorax aristotelis. The sequence continues at coordinate 3,798,314 of NC_134280.1, read as the reverse complement.
ACGTTCAACAAATTTCCATTTTACTTGGTTCTTTTTCATAATTATTCCTCACTTCTATCACAGCCCTGTCCTCAAGAGCTCCCTGGTTACGCCACTAAAATTAACCACGCACTACAGGTTATGCCTCCAAGGGACTTGCCGTCGAGAGAAACCTAAAGTGAAGAAAGAAAGCAAAATAAAATCCTCTACTTTTTCTGGAAAGGGTATGACTAATATATGAACCTGGTTGCAAAATTAAGCCCTGGACAGATGAACTAGATTTGAAAAAAACTTTTTTACTTCACCAGATGTGTCGGGAACATTTGGTTTATTTCTTAATACATGGATTTTGAAAGCTACCGGGGATATCAGGGATTTAGAACCTGTCTTAAAACTTCTAGCTTAAATTGGTATCATTTTGTTCAAGAAAGAGTTAAGTCTAACAAGCAGAAAAAAAGAAATTAACTAAAGTAAGGCCCTTGTGATACAATGACACTTGCTCTATGCTCTTACAGAGAAAAACACGATGATAAAACACCACAAAGAGGAGTGTTATGAATTTTATTAATGACTAGAAGACAGTGTGCAAAACATCAAAGGTCTGTGGAAAAGATTAATGACCCCGTGTGAGACTGTTTAATTACCTCCAGCTAATTAGATTCTTGACCAAATTTTTAATATCTGCATTCCTTCTAAAGCCTAATTGAGATTCCACATTATTTATCAATCTTTCAAAAAGCCCTTAGTGTGCTGCTTTTTTTAGTTTTTTTTTTTTTTTTCCCTTTGCACTTTGACTCCATTTATGGTCAATTATTAAATAAATAGCAAAGTAACTCTTCTCTCCAAACTGTATATGTGGAACACTTTATGCCTGTTTATTTTGACTAGGAGACTATCATTGGCATCTTTTATCCATAATGAAGCACTCCAACTAATAAACTGACTGACTTCACTGTAAACAACGTTGATAATATTTTTGTTATCTGGGCTGTGCTCAGGAACTCCTCATGTGGTTTCTGTAAATTAGCCTTTGCTATTGTCAGTTAATCCTTATTTCAGTTTACCTTGGTCCAGTCCCAGGGCCGGAGCAGAGCGTTATCATGCAAACTGAAGAAGACAGCCCTCGCTGTTTGATTATTTTCTCCCGTTCTTTTAGAAGTACTTTAGTGCTATAAACCACCGCTATTAAATGACTTGCCTTTATATAAGGAAATTGATGTCAGAAGGCAAGGGACATAGGCAATAATTACTTATTTTTTACACCCCTTCAGATCTCCCTCTATCCCAGTTAGGCGCTGGCACGAAAAGAGAGATCAATGCGTACAGGACATCTGAAGGCTGATCTTGTTTTAGGGTTATCCGCAGAAGTTTTACCGTTTCAGTTTGGAGTGTGGGAAATGGGGAATAGTCAGGCATTTCAAGGCATGTGATGGGGAACACATTTTTTGTGTAAAGTTTGATAAACAAGATACTTCCCAGTTCAGAGGAGGCAGGGGACCCCCGGAGTCTTTCATTGTTTCAGCTATTATACAAAGTGCATTTGCTTTGAGAATCTTTTTGTCATTTTTAATATAAATAAGAAAAATAAAGTGTGCAGTTGTGAAATTATATATTTATAATGCATGTACCAAACAAATTCCTTTGGGAAAAATTATTTGCAATTTCATACAGAAATTTTCAAATTATCCACTGGAGTTTAATTCATAAAATCATACCACATATACAGAAATACATGGGATAGCTTAAAAAAAGAAAGACCTACCATATTCTCTATTAAATTTTAATAAGTTTTATGCTATTTGTATAAAAAATTGTTGGCTGTACCACTACTAAAGTACACAGGATTTTTTTCCGTGAGGCAGACATGAGTGACTCTATGTCCAGACAGACACTGAAAAACTACTGCACAATGATCTGTGTAGCTGCAGTAAAAGTAGAGAAGACAGGGCTTGGAGGGAGGGACCACTGTTTCATTAACATATTTGCAACAAACCTTGTCCAGTGGGATAAGAACATCTATGCAGTGTCACAAAACACCTCATCTAAAAATATTAAAAGTATATGCTAAAACAGCAAACAATGGAAATCAATACAAAAGTATAATGAACCAGGCATTAAAGAAACACGTAATACATTATGCTTCATTTTTTGAGAGTGACAAGAACATTTGGTCACTTACTAAGTCATGCACAGGAATACCACAGCAATGAACTTATTTGGGACGCAGTAGTCAGAACGACTTCATCTTTCCGATGCAATAAAAAGTTTAATGTGCCTAACATCTATGTACCCAAATATTTATTCTGTGCTCCAGCTGGTGAGGGTGCTTCAAACCCATTAAAGATTTTATCCTTATAGCTATGGATAATAACAATATAACTTGTACCGTATCGGTGCACCATAATTGAGGGTCATGTTTTTCTGTTAGGTACTAGGTAAACAAAAATCAGAAAAATTAGGCCTTGTTTAACAGAGCACCCACACTTTGCAAAAATGAGGGTACTTTTGAGAGTTTCCCTTGGAAAAGGAACCGAGATTTCCTATGTCTCACCCTCCAGACTACCCTTACTCCTTTCACCCCTCCATCAGGTTCAGCAGGGTCAGTGGTTTCTCTCTTACAGACTGTACATACCTGTCCGGGAGATTCTCTGTGTGCCTTTTACATCTGATCTACGACGCCAGCCCCAAATGCATGACAGGTGACTGATGCTCCTCGGTTTCCAGAGGACCGTAATGGATATTGGTACTGAAATAACTGATCTGGACAGACAAGCTGGTAATGGGATTAATTCAAATGGCAGTTCAGGCCCGGTTTAATCAAATGCTGCATGGATGTGCTATAGATCAAGCATTTAAGTCTGGCGTCAGAGCCTCCGTCAGCCCAGGGAGATTCTCCTGTGGCATCCATTGGCATCCCCTGCCCAGGCCACCACCAGGCACCTTCCAGGCCCAGAGATTTCCCCTCTCCCACGTGCCATAAGCACGTGGTCCTCCAGGGACTGTTTGCGCGTATCACATCATACTCTGACAAGCCGAGAAAGTTTATATTTTCCAGTCCTCCATTTGCTTCCAACTGTATGGATGCCGAGGATGGCACAATAATAAAAACAAAGCAAACAAACGAAAAAAAACAAAACCCAAAACGAACAAACCAAAGAAAGCAAACTAAAAGCTTTGTGCAGCTTGGCCCAGTAGGAAAAACCTCTGTGATGAGGAAGAAAACTCGAACAGTTGTATAGCACTCAGAGAACATAAAGCTAGGCTATATGGGGAGGGCTTGAGGCAGCACAAGCATTTACTTACTTAAAAAAAAGAATTTATTAGCCCAGCCTTGCCCTTGTGGCCTTTGAGAGACTCAGTAACGAGCTTGTCTCCTCCTGCATCACCCTGCCCTTTCACCCCGGAAAGGCAGGCGGGGGCTGGCGGATACCTCCCCTGTGCTGATCAATAACCTGCTCCCCCCGCGGGAAGGACGGTCCGCCCACGGGAGGACACGCGGGCAAGAGCAGATCTTCTGCATTTTCGTTAATATCTATTCTCAATATTCTTCTGTGAGAATCTTCGTTCCATCTCGTACGGAAGATGTAAAATAACAGAATGGAAGAATGGAATAATAAAAGAATGGAAGCCAAATAACTATACTGGAAGTATATAGTGAGACAAATTTTGTTCTTAGAATTTTTGTTTTATTGCATTTTTAAATAATTTGCTTTGTCCTAATCTGCTATATTAGTGTTTGCCTTTATACCAATATGTTCTCGTGTATCTGGAACTCTCATAATTTTACATCTTGCTACACCGAGCCTGCCCAAAACCAAGATCACTTCTAACTTAAAGTGCTCCTAAAAATTTGAAGTGCTCTATTAATTTTAAATTGCTCTACATCATGTCTGCTTAGAATCCCAACTGCTTTTTCACGCAAAAAATATTAAACTATAAAATGCACATCTGCAACATAACAGCTACGCAGCTTTTTTTGATTTCAAACATGAACTTTCTCTCCTTTTTCTTTATCTTTGAAAGAAAAAAATGCTCTGGGAGAAAAATAATAGAACGACTCATTACACGTTTTATTGCGAGCCTCCCTCTATTGAAAACCTTTTAGGTATGTCACAGGACTAAATATATTTTATGTCTACCAATTGGTAGCACATAGCCCAGCCCATTAACCCATTGACCTCAATAAATTATGATTTCCTAGCAAGAGCGGTATCGCTCGAAGATTGACACATCACCAAACGCTCACTGAGGGTTAACAATACTCCCCAGGACTTTTACAAGACAACTTCTGATCTGAGACTTCTGTCTTGCAGGCAGTTCTTTCGAAAACGCAAACAAAAAATGTTTTTAAAGCCTTTGGTGTTTTTAGAAATCTGACTTTATCCTCAGCCACGAGAAAAAATGGCATAGTTTCCAGCTGAGCCCCTGTCACATTATCTGCAGAACAACAAAGACACCGCGCCACACCAGCACAGCCTTCCCCACGGTGGACCTTTGCCAACGCAAACCTTTGCTGCGGCACTGCACACTCGTCTCCCGCTGCGAGGTCGCGCAGAGATGTCTCTCTGCTTCCCTTTGCTCACATCAGTATTTCCACAGAGCAATACTCTCACCTGACCCTTAAAGGTCTATGCAATCCGGTCCTGGCTAGTGATTGCTGGCTATCTCCTACCACCTCCATCTTCTCTTTGATGTTTTTAAATGGATGTTGTTAAAAGGAACTTGTTGAGTGAAAGACAAAAACCTCTATTTACTGAAAAGATAAGACTGACTCAATCTAGCAGTGTACTTTGGCGGCCAGGCTGATTTTCAGGAAAGATTTTAGAACTGAAGGCCTATCGCTTCTTCCACTTGCATAGCAACGCGAGCACTAACAAGTGGCTTCACCGTCAAAGTCATTTCACTTGTGCTACTGTATCTGAAGTACATTATATTAATCTATCAAAGGGTCACTGATCCTTTAATGAGTGACCATAAATATACACAAATACAAAAAACACATGCTCTAAATATCCCATGTATCAAGCGCTTTCAGATCCGTGGATACTTGCTACTTTGCCATGCAGATATAAAACCATCTGAGTGATGTGATGAAGCAGTAACCCTTCCTGGCTATCACGCTTTATCATGGCAGTAACTTGGGAGGTGCTGATTATTTACACAAAGTCTATCACAATAAGCTGCTCTTGGGCTATTTTCCAAGTAACAAATTCAAGCAAAGTTTCTTGACTTTAAATTAGAGCTTGGTCTCTATATGCACTGTACATATACACATACATATACAGTGGGGGTATATATATGTTTGTATGTGTGTATATATATGTATACAGTGCACATATATATGTGTGTATATATATGTAACCTACTCTTCAGAGCATCCCTAGTACCAGAGCAGCCGGGCTTCTGCTGGGAACACAGACTTTTGGTCCGGAGGGGCAGGTCACCTGCCGTCCAACGTTAGGTGGTACCTTCCCAGCTAACAGAGGAGTCATCCCCCTGCCTTGGCCAAATTCCAGTTTCTTTTCTGATTCAATTCGATCTCATATTCTTCCCTGTCCCATTTTACACAGCCTGGAACTGAGATAACCCCAATTGCTTCTCCGTGCTTCTCTGTAGGAGAGCAGCATCAGTTTGTTACTGATGCAAACGAGACTCGTACCTTGAAAAAGGATGTGATTCTTTTTTGGGTACCTGCTGTAATACCTTTTATCCATGTAAACAACTTCTTTTTTACAGCATCACAATATAACTTGTATTTTTGAATGCTGAATCCCATATGACTTGTGCATCCATGCAAAGTCGTGAGGGGTTTCTGCCCCTGAAGACCTGTTTGTCACTGTCATTTTTTTCTGTGTTGGAGCACTACCAGGTGAAACCTTTTCAGTCTATAACCAGACTTACTAATCTAAGGGTAGTTACATGTTTGTTGGTGTACTTAAAATTTCTATAGCAAAGGCATCGGGAATTTTGTCTCAAATGAGATTAACAATTCATTATCCACTGGATCACAGCTTCCTATGAAGGTAGAGGCAGCAGCTTTATTTACGTAATGTAACAGCTCACAAATAGTAAGCATTAGACCAGAAACACTGCAACAAATCAATAACAACAAAACTAGAGGGTGATCTTGGCTTTCAGTCTGGGAATTGCATTTGCCCTGGCTGAGGAGGAGCCAGCTGCAGCCATCCATGGTGCCTGTGATGGTGGAGCTGCCTCCTGCAGGGATTAACAGCCTTCTGCAAGACAAATAAATGCTCCTACCTGTAACCGTGAAACTTTTAGTTATAATTTACAGCCATATTGCATATTTCTTCTTCCTTACCTCCCAAGGAAGCTGTGGGGAAGTGATGTTTTGGGAAAGTTATGGAAGATCAAGCCCTTTTTTGCTAGAAGCAGCAGTGTGATACTCCCGTGAAGCCACCTTTGCTATAAAACTTCCAGCGGTGTTGCTATTTCTCCACTCCACAGCTCTTTATCAGGAGGTACTGCACTCAGATTTCCCTTTTTCCCAGCTGTAAGCTATTTAGACTGAAGTGACTATCACTGCTGTATCAAACCACCCATCTCTATCCCATCCCCTGGGAAAGCCACTGCTAACTTAAATGTTCTCAGTCAGAGCCCAAGAGAGGTGAAAGTTTCCTGCACCAGCCATTGGTTCAATAAAATATTTGCTGGATGCAAAACATGTGGTTATATTGGGTTTTGTTAAGCAGTTTCCTAATAAAGGGCAATGCATGTTCAGCCTTCATAGTAACTCAGATGTGACACAAATAATACAGCAAATAATTACAATGACCTTTCACTCACCTCGAATTTAAACAAAGGTTAAGCTGCCCTTTAGAAAAGTAAATATTTTCTGTAGTCAAATAAGTGTAGACACCTTTAGAAACAAGGATATATTGTCAAACTAAACTAAACTGAAAATGGTTACAATAGAATAATTTCAAAACATAAAGGATGCAGAAGGGGCAGCCAGACATCCTGGCATCGTGGCCGGTCCCTTACCTTTCAAAACTCCCAGGCCGATCTCCATATGTTTTCCAAGAACTGTTGCTTGAAATTTCTGTCTGGTCACAGCAGATAGGAAAGAGAAATATTAAAAATAAGAAAGTGCATAATCTCCTTGCCCCCTTAAGTCTGGTAAACAATTTATATTCAATTTCATACAACAGAATGAATCTGCGGACCTTTAAGTAATTAAGAAACAGACACTGAGGCTTAAAAAATAAACTTAACAGAAAATCGCACATACTGGCCAGGAAATGGCTCATAGGTTTTATTTAGTTCTCATAGTCCAAGGCTTAGCTGTTAGCTAGATAAGAGCCAGGTGTGTTTTACACATCTAATTTGTTTAGTCTGAAGCTAATTCAAACAGCGCTTTTTAACTACAAGTCCGTAACCGACTTTTAAAATCTAAATCCAGGATGAATGGGTGTCATATATATTCAGGGTGTCTACATGAGAAGGATCACCTTTGGGGAAGGAAATTCTCACTTATTTCTGGTGTGCTTGGGTTTTTCCCCAACCTTAATGATTCTATGATGGACAAAAAGCCAGTGTTGCCCAACGTGGACAAAAGGAAAAACCACAGTGAAGGCCACTCCTGAGGATATAGGGCCAAATAACATCTTTTTGCTGACCTGTCCAGTGAATGGATGAGAAATGCCCAAAGATATCTGATTTTCTATTCTGACATGAGCAAGCCATCAATCCCCTCCGGACAGGCAAGGGGGAGGTGGCTGAGGGTGCGGAGAGAGCTGGGAGCCATGGGGAGCTCTGTCGGGAGGACATTCTGTCACCTCTGGGGACGAGGGTTCATGGCTGCAAATCTGCAGCCAGACATCACGTTGGCAGGGGTAGGGAGAGGCTATATAAAGCATGCATAGATGTTAAAATCTTTGATTCCTAATGTTTTGACCTTCAACCACCTCTGACTATAAGAGAATTGTAAAATATTTAGTTGAGAATCGCTTTATACGTGAAAAACAATGGGGTAATTTATGAAAGTAACATTCATAATGCTCTAATACAGGACAAATCATAAGAAAACAGACGTAACATCCATCATTAACATTACAGAGTTGACTAACCTGACTTTCAGGCTCCGATTAAGACTTCGAATGATATTGGTACAAGTAACATTCAACTTTAACTGTACTTTCATTTTGACAAGAATTAATCATGCCCTTCTCTGTTTGATCTTCTAAAAAAGATGGTCAATGAATTTACACCCTGTTACTTATTCATGAACAAGTTGTGCCCCTGAATTTTAACATGCTATGCCTTAAACTATTAGCTGTATATCTGCTTTATGTGATGTTCCTACATAAGCTGGCAGTCCATCAATTTAGTGTCCATACATTTCTTTGAAAGCTATATTATAATTAGAGCTTAGGTTAGTACTATTCAGTAACCATAAAACAGACATAAAATAATTATAACTCATTTAGTGAAATTAGAAAAAGAGCAATTATTAGACTCCCATTGTGAGGCTTTGCTGTGAGGGACAGATAATCTATCTGCAAGATGTACTTTAAGAACACCATTTTGAAAGAAATAAACTAGATAAATTACTGTTTTGTTTTGGTTTAAGAAAACTTAGACCAATAAATACAAGTTCAACAAACATAAAGGATGTGTGTAAGGGAAGTGAAAGTTCTACTGCAAGAAGAGAGATTAAAATATTTATGTGATGTTTTCCTGACATTACCTCTCAGGATGCTGTGAAGCTAGATTTGTTAACATTTGCAAGGCATGAAATACTACAGTGATGCGACACAAGCCTATAAACCGTTACAATTAAACATGAGGATGTGCACAGTTTGATCAGGAGGGAGTGGACTCACTGATGTTAACGTCCACCTCAGCACACTTTGAGCACAGGATTTCTGGTCACTTTAATGAAGTATTTATATAGCAGGAAACCTGGCTTTGAAATTGCCTGTTTCTCATTCTCCAAGCTCCTGGGGTGCTGAGATATCCAGTTATACGGGAAGAAATTACTTTGTGCTGGGAACACACCTCCCTGGCTGAAATACAGCGTAGGACTGTGTTGAGCTGACCATGCACCCATTTTTCTCCTTCTTTGGTTGGAGACTAGGATAGCAATCTTCCTGATGAATCAGCAACTAAAATAATGTCTCTTCCTGAAGGACGATTGTTCAGCTACAGTTTGCGCATATGCAAATCCCCCAATATCTCCATTTCCAAGCCTTATGAGGATGGAACCTTCCTCAGCTAAGAGAGTTTTCCCCTCCCCTAATACAGGATCTTTGCATGTGTCATGCTTTTATCTGGGACAGAGTTAATTTTCTTCACCGTAGGGGGCACAGTGCTGTGCTTTGGGCTTAGTATGAAAACTAATGTTGATACACACTGATGGTTTAGTTGTTGCTGGGCAGTGCTTGTACTAGTCAAGGACTTTTCCAGCTTCCCGTGCCAGGGGCACAAGGAGCCAGAAGGGGACAGGGCACAGCCAAGAGAGCGGATTCAAACTGGCCAAAGGGATATTCCACATCACGTAACGCCATGCCCAGTGTGTTACTGGGAGGGGCTGGCCGGGGGAGGGGGGCAGCAATCGCGGCTTGGGGACCGGCAGCGTTGCTGGGTGGGTCGTGAGTGGTTGTATCGTTTGTGTCTCTGTTTTTTTTTTTTCTTTTCCCCTTTTCCTTTTTATTATATTATCATTATTGTTATTATTACCATAAACATTATTATCATTATTATTTTAATTATTAAACTGTTCTTATCTCAACCCACAAGTTGTTGGTTTTTTTATTTTTGCTCTTCTTCTCTCCCATCCCACCACAGGGGACAGTGAGCGAGCGGCTGCGGGGTGTTTAGTTGCCAACTGGGGCTGAAGTACGACAGTCTGAATTGTAACTTTCTTTTGGGGTCTTTGGTCATATGGGTCTTTCTTTTTTGCACACTTCTAGTAGTAGGAATTCACATATTGGTCAATCTATGCCATTCGTAAGGAAGTTTGACTTTGTTCACCTCAGAAGAGCTCCATAAAAGTCATATGTTTCTTCAAGAGTTCCCATGAAAGGAAAAGGAGGACCGGAAAGAAAATGCTCCACGTGGTGCTCAGAGCCCAGCCCAAGAATGAGAGAGACCTGAGTCCCAGGGAAATCAATGGGTTCATGATAACGTGTAAAACACGTTGCTACAGCACAGCTAAACAAGACAGAGTAAAGAAAGACTACTACTGCTAACCATTAACATTAAAAACCATAATAAATTAAACACCAATTGGCTTTAAAGTGTCAGTAATTTATTCAAAGCAATATTATATTATACTGATATTTCTCGTTGCTTTTAGGGTCAGCACATTTAAGATTCATATGTTCAGTCTTATCTCTATAGTTGAGAGAGACAGAAAGAAGCCTCTACTATCAGGCTGATTTCAAAAGCTGGAGGTAAAAACATCAAATGTCACACAATATGGCAAAAAATTATCAATCTCTACTAAAATCTTAGTTTCTTTAGAATAGTTTCTCTAGAATGCTTTTGAACTTTCAAAGAGTCCTATAAATTCCTCCCAACTTAACTTATAGCAATGCTAGAACTGAATCACAATTAAAATCAAGCGATTTTGTATTAACACAAAAAAAAAGAAAAGGCACGTGCAAAGGACTTATTTTCTTTTAAAATGCATGCGTGATTCTGTTAAGACTTTTCTGTGTTCATGTGAAACCTTATTTATTGGTTTACATTGAAACATAATTTCTCGTTAAATGAACCCTAGGAAACAGAAGTCTGATGAGAGAAATTCATCACTACCAACATTTGTAAAACTGGAAAGGGTTACGTTATGTTTCCTGTTTAAATAGTGCAAATGTATGGTTGTAACTGTAGAAATGGAAGAATGACCTGACTTTATCACTAATTTTACTTTCCAAGTGACTAGTAAATTCTCCTATGCTTCCTGTTAAACAAAACAAAAGACAAGTTCAGAGAGCTGGTACCTCTGACAGTTGTGAAAGATGGGAAAAAAATGAATGACATTCTCCGGAGAATATTTTTCTGTCACTTAAGCAGTTTACATATTTCTCTGTTTTAACCGTCTTTTTCTTCTTGTGATCACCAGGGATCGTATGTGAGTTTAGGGTCATTAGGGCTATGTCTAGTGCCAGACAGATTCTGCTACTGTCAGATTTTTATGATGACAGGATGAAATTTTTGGAATGCACTGGTGAGTTGTGTGACTATTGTTAGACTGTCATTAAAAAGAAATATATATATATGTGTGTGTGTGTCTTCTCTTTCTTTTACTGCGGGCAAGCCCTGGATTTTAAATTTTGCAAAATATAGTAGGATTTCTTAGAAGATATGAAAAAAATAGCAAGCAAGTTTAATAATTAGTATTCCAAAATATATTGCAACTGATTTTTTCCATTTCCATCACGAGAGAGTGAGAAAAGATAAGATTTTTACAGCGTTGAGAGACAGGGAACAATAATTGGGAAAACACAAAATAAAAAAACAAATTAAGAATTTGACCTTTTTATTTAATTCTTCCTTCCCTCTCCCTCCCCTTTCTTTTCAGTGTTTTACTCTGTTCTCCCCATCCTTGGAGAACACTGCTTGAACCTGAATTTGTGAATTATAAGCTCTCTGTACTGTACATAGCAGTTGTTAAGGATCAACTGATTAACCATTTTATAGAAGATTTAGAGGACTCATTCCAATTTTTACAACTCCATGTGGTTTTTAAATATTGTAATGTTTTCAACCAATATGTTTTCTGCCTCCCAGCTGTAAAACAATACCTATTGGCTCGGGGGGAGGGAATTTATTTTTATACAATTTTGTTATAATACAATCTTTTCATGCTACTAACAGTATCTTCTGGGAAAGAATAAAAAGTACTCAAGATAAAATACTGCGCTCTTCATTCTTCACTCACTCACTTAGGTCAGTGAATTGCAGTAGTCCAAATATTAGGTATCACAGTATTAGGTATTCAACAACCTAGTATGGGACAGATTATGGGATTCATGAATTCACTTGGCTTTGTTGGTTTAGCAAGACCCTTTACATTCTTTTTTATATTTAATATCCTGTGTATTTTTTAATGGGAGAATAAAGGGCTCACAGAAAATATGTCAAGCTCAAAAGGCTTCACGAACACACAATTGTATTGCTGTACATGTGGTTTTGTGTCAAGACACTAGGGACAACAGGCACGGTCCAGATTCATCCCCTCTGCGGTTTTTAGCAGCAGTATTTTCTCTTGGGGCGACTATGGACCCCTTTTACCCTACAGTTACTCAAAAAGCTGCGGAGCAAAAGCTGGCAATTGACCTTATCAAAGTGATAAGCAATTTTAACACTAGTGTATTGACCTGGGGAGACGTTCTGAGCATCTTAGTCTTTGTTTTCTGATGGCCCTAAAAGGAAAGCCTTTCCTTCAGGAAGTTCAGAAGTGTTTTCCTGTGCATTTTATGGATGTAATATTCTGAGGGGTGATTTTCAGTAGGAATTTTTAGATCTTTACTCCTTCTGCTGATCTCACTGCAATTGTTAAAGTCTTTCATCCCATTGTGTTCCTACCATTGCTTCAGCTGTACAAAGCATTTACCTATTTACAGAAATGGATGTGTATCACTACCACCATCACCGATAATGTTATAATATGATCATATTATCACAATATAACAGTTAACAGAATGTGAACTATAATGATTGTAATTATAATTTTAGTTAATGTTATTTAATGCAACATAATAATGCTCTAACACGTATAATAACAAAACTGATACTTAAGGTCCTGAGAAGGAGCAAACATGTTGCTTTGGCTAATGTAAAAGGTATACTTAACTATTGATTTCACAATAACATCTAAATACTATCACAGAGTACCAATTTACCTCACATGAACTAACCAGGCAGGACAAATTTCAATTGGTTTATCCTGCTTTCTCTGCAAACTAAGCTGAAGTAAATACATTCATATTTGCCACAGAGCACATATGTGGGCATTCACTGCAGAGCCATCGATGCCCAGTTAAGTCATGTCTAAGCTCCAAATCAGGAAGGCATTTCTATGTGGCTTAATAGACTCTTCTTAATCAGCACCGGAGCATCTTCACTTCACTATAAACAGAAGAGTGGCTAATTTAAGACATGACTGAATACATGATCGGATGTGGGATCCTGTGAGACACCACCCCTCTGACTGAATATTGCTTGGAGTTATGAGCTACCAACAGAATTTACCTCTTGCTCTGATCCAGAAAAGAGATTCTCCTAAGGAACAGCCTGAAACCAGGGCCATTCAGTTAGGATGCAGGAGACCCACGTTCAGTTTCAGACCTGAACCACAGAAGGTCCCCTGCAGTTTTTACATTAGGAAGAGCCTCTCCCCTCCAGACTCTCGCTGCGCCACATACTCCATCTGGTACCTGGAAACCTTTCCAGATGAAAATTCTTTGAAACTGGTATTAAGTAATAATTTGGTTCCTGATAAAATAAAAGCCTTTACACAAATACTACCCAACAACCTCTACAAAGTACTCCCCAGGAAGACAACTGGAGTTGTACAAGCATTGTACATGTAAAGGAAGAACTTGGATCTAATATAGCATTTAGACTTCCATGCCTATCACTTGCAGATTTTCTTTTTCCTCTGCATTAAATGATGACATTTTCTTCCTAATATCATATTTCTCCAAGTGGAACCTGGAGGCTCCTGCAGATGGCAATCCAAAGGGCACCACAGAAGAGAGAAAGAATAGACAGTCATACAGAGCTGCGAATAAAAAGGACAAGGTATTCTATTCGTTTACTAGTACCTGTGAATCTTATAGAATCTGGGTAAAATATTTCATGCTAGGATTTCTTTATTATTTCTATAATATTCTGCTACCTCTAGAATATTACTGCAGTACTTCTCCCAGCACTCACTAACTTAAAGTCTCCATTACAGAAACTCAAACCGCACAATCAATGCATTCCTAATTTTTCAGTTGATGCTGGAAGCACCTGCTGTATCTTTCAGACAAAAGCACCAAAAGCTGTTTTCCTATACAACTATTTTTCTTATGCAATTTTCTTTTGCAAAAACATTTCTTCAGTGTGCAATATCACAAATAATTTCTATCGCACAGTTTTTTACTGATATGCTGTTCCTAATAATTTTACACTGCTAGGAATTCACCAACGTTTAAACTTTTTTCACTGCTGCATTTGCATATGTGTTAAAAAAAAAGTTAGCACAAGACTTAACTGAAAGAAAAACGCGAAAACTTCAAGATACAATCCTGTGAGCTTTTGATTCAAAGCATGACCCTCTCTGCTACAAAGATTATCACAATAGATTTGGTGGGTTTGAGCCTTCCTCTCTCCTGAGGTACGTGAAAGAAAACATCTTGTAAGGTGTACAGCGATTTCACACACGCCAACTGCTACCAGGGACAAATAAATCTGCCTTGAGCTTGGAAGTGTATTCACAATCTGAGTCATCTGCTTGATGGCTCCATTACTGCTTATTTATAAAGTATTTGCCACATATTTACAAAGGAGTTACATGATTATAGGGATCTTGAAATAGGAAGCACTGCCAAATTATATAGCTATAAAACTAAAACGAGAAACCAAACGAAGGTTGGGATGTCCATGCCTGAATATAACAAATACTGCGCAGGACTGGAAGACACAAGTGGTGTTTTCACAGTCAAAGGCATTGCTTGTCCTGTTTCAGCCAGATAGATCGCCCTTGTATTTCCCTTCTTCAAAACTAATCTATTGTGGTTTGCATAAAACTGAGCCCAGTGTTAAGTCCTGCAGTTACTGTCTCTCCAGTGGCAAACTTACATTAATCAGCTTATTAGATGTGGCTTAGATTGTACTTCAACTTCAAATTTGTTCACAGTTTTCCTTGACTTTATCTGGAGGACTTGGTCCAATCCATATGATGTCTTACCTTTTGACTGTTAACACTGATAGCATCTCTTTTTATTGGACTCTTGATGCCCACTGATATTTTACGCATAATGATGCTCAAGTTTAATTGAGCTGTAAGCTTCAGTTTAATTATGAGCCTTCATGATACCTTCAGCACTTTTTCTTCTCTGATTACTGTAACTGGTTCTCTCTAACCCCTTTAAAATCTTTAATCTATTGAACCACTAGTAGACAAGTCATTTTTAGGAGAAAGTCTAATTAGACTATTGCAATTATCTTAATGCATCCTCAGTATTTAGGGGGGGAAAAAAAAACCACCTGAGTGAAATGCACTTTGTGGAATATTCCAAACATTCACATTTAATGATGTGATTCACACTGCATGTGTCTTGGGCTTGAAATGGATTTATGTGGAGAAAGAGAAGTGAGACTCAAAAAAGTCATCTCTTTGGGTAAATTTCTGTTCATTAAATTTCCCACAGATTTTATAGCTGTGACTATCAGTCTTACTGTGTAATTCTGCTTCTTTCAGCGTATGAAATTCTGCTTCTTTTAGTTTCAGAGTCAAAGAAGTAAAAAAAAATCATGGTAGATACATACAGGTACATAAATTGCACTTCTTTTACACAATTCATTTACCAATGTCTCTACTGTAAGTTTAAAAAAAAAAACCAAAGACAACAACAACCATGAAGTATTCAGTAGAACAGCTTCACCAAAAGTCTGGTGCTTTTTTCATGAAGTTAGAATGATGGAAACTAAAATGATCCATATTTCAATAAAAATAATGAAGGAAACTAAGTCTGGACTTATATTTACTGATTTGTAAAACTAGATGAATCTCAAAAAATGACACATTTGATCCAGTCCATTCTTTCAAGTATAAATTCTTCCTACACTTATTACACTTAAAATTTTATATATTATATGCATAGCCCCTTCCTGCTCACTATGAATAATTAGCCCACATATAAAATACATTTCGTCACAGTTTTGAGCAAGATCCTGGGTGTCATCTGACTATCGCACACTGTGAACTGCTAATGGTGAGAAGTGTTACTCATACTGGGATCCATAAACGGTTTCTGGGATCAAGATACTGCATTTACAATAAAAACCATCCAAAAAGAGACATGGAGCACCGGCGGTACGATTTTCCTGAGATGGCTCCAAGCCAACTGAAGGCAGCAGCCTGTTTATTGCAGAGCATATCGCTCAGCAGAAAAACGATACTTGTTAAGTACTCGGGCAATATTTAATCAGTTTTGGACTATCTATAAAAATTAACACTTTACAATAAAGTTCTTACAAAAAAAGTAAATAAGTAAATTAAGTAGCAAGCACTGTCAGCTCGGTCCTTTGGGATCCAAATCCTATGGATCCTATGGATTCCTGTTACTGAAACTGAGATTCCTAGTTAGCTGACTAGACTATAAAAAGCTTCCTGAAAGTCTGAATGTAAGTATCAAACTAAGCCAATTACCTGTTGGCTTATACATACAAACCCGAAGTAGAGATATCTGACCTTGAAATTCTTTTGGCAATTTTTTTTTTCTTCATTTTTATCCTTTTTAAAATATCTAAAGAATTTTGTAAATTTTATAGCTATGCACCTACTAATTAAACCCTAAAATGAAAAGGATGTCACACTAAGAAAAAAAACCACAACAGCCTAACAAATGTGTGTCCGTGTGAGAGACAGAGAGGAGGGAGCTGTACATTGTCTGGTTTTGTTCCGTCAGACTTGAAAATCGAATGAAGTCTAAGCTTTCTGTTTTTCTATGTCTTCATGTTGTTTTTTTTAAATAATGCACTGGGATTTATATTGGCGCATGCATTGTGAATGTGGAAAATAAAAATAAATTAATTTTTGAAATCAGAAGGGCAAGGTTTGGTGTTAATGCTGACTTTTCTCTCTTTAGTTCCAATTTCCTTACTCCTCACTGTATAAGCATAACCTTAATGTTACACAAGTTGCATGCATGAAATAGTACTTTATTTAGTATATTGCTTTCCTCTTCAGGATTTGTCTCTTGTTCCCTAATTTATATACTTGTTTTCTGCAACAGGGATCTTGATGGGGTTTTTTTTTCCCATTTCTTCACTTGATGGCCATGTAATTATCTGCCTGTATGGTTAAATTCCTGAATTTGGGATCAAATAAGTTTCTTGCATATAAATGTACATATCAAGTACAAGGAACATATCAATTCCAAATCAGTGATTTGTCTTCTTGCATTATAGGGTACTTTCTCTAAAGGCATCACTTTACATTATGCACTTCACCAAGTGCAAGACTGAGCTTGCAGTTCTGGAGATTGCTAAAATTTTCTGCCATGCCTGTCCAAATAGCATGATTTGCTGAAACAGTCCTTATGGAGGACAATTGCGGTTGCCTAAGGAAATGCAGCATCCAAAAGTTTACAGCTTATCAGCAAGTCATGATTATGTTTTTTCCTTTATTAGCGAAAAGGGCAGATACATTTCCTTGTCTCTTTCTGCTCCTGTTTTCTTTTTTAGGTTAAGCTTTCTGCAACTTCGACACTGTAATTTAAAGTACTGGACAAATGTGCCCTGAGTGTATTCATATTTTCATAAGAAACATATTTAAAATCTATATGACCCTTCTTAACCAGCAGTCTCGTTTTATACCAGGGAATGAGCTACAATTTCTCATTTACAAAAGAAATGCTCCCTGTTTTTCTTTATTCCCTCAAAGCGGTATATATGACTCCCCATAATATATTTATAGTGTTTGTATTGAACCACAATTTTTTAGGCAGGAGGCCTAGTTTTGTTTCTTCCACACCCACGACACAGAACACGAAAGCTTACCATGGGGCTACGCAGAGTGAGTTTCGGCAACGCTTAAACTGAGCCCAGACCAAGAGGAGAGTGAACAACGGTGGGCTGACAATTCGCAAAAGCAGAAGCAGTTTTCTGCCAAAAACACTCGCAGCTGCCTTCTCGTTTCCTGGGAAAGGCAAGGTGTTCCCCGGGACCTACTTTACAGATTTGTGATTATGCAAGTATTCTGGTCTTCCCTTGTAATATATGTAGATCAATTCAGTCTTGTTAGTATCACCCCATCGTCATTCCTGCGGTCTCGTGCCAGCCTCATCTGCGAGGGTCGGCAGCTCTTAGCAGCTAAATATGCCAGCATTCACAGCTGCTCTCACTTTGTGCGTCTCTCTCTGCAGCGGGGTAGTCCTTGTTTAGTGCTGTCTGCTGCTTGCTGGATGCCTACGCCCGTGCATACCAAATGCCGGGCAAAGAGGGACATCAGCAGTTGTCTTTCCTTCTATGTGCTCGCTGCTTTTTGGGACACCAAAGAATTTGCCTTACTCACTGGCATCACAACTAATCCTGACAAAACCTAATTAATAAGCCTCCCCCACTGTGCTGATAATGCTTTTACACTCTCCATTAATGCTGTTCACCAAAATTTGCCCCTTTACCGCTTTTGTATTGACCGTACTCCAAAATCCAGCCCTGGAGTAGCCAATGTAATTTCCATTCTGTAGCCATTCTGGTTTTTAGTACTTAAAGCACCAGCTCAGACAATGCATAAAGAAGAGCTACAATCTGGATATTGCAACTTCCAGCACACACACAGAAAAACAGTATTCAGGTACTGAAATGTTATCATAGCTCAAACTAACCACTTGCAGGTTGCCAAATGATTCTCATGCCTTTTTGTCTGGCCCAGGCATTACCTTGCTGTATAGGTAGTTCACGTCCATCATTATTCCAGCCTTGGAAGAATCAGGCAGGAAAACGTGCACCATCTTCTGCCCCTCTCTAATTGCTACTTCAATGTCACAAACGTGGGAAGGCTTTAAAAATATTTTGAAGAAAGGTCTTCTTGAGTAGGGACATACTAAGCTAAATTCTTCTTAATTATCCCCAGTAAAGGTTAAACTATGCTTTAACCAGAAGGAAAATAGAAATTTCAGTCACTATTAAAGAAAATGGCATAAGTAACTCCACAGTTTGGCAAATGCAAATACACAAATACACACACCCAAATCCAGAGTAGGAACACAACACAGTTCTCTAATAACTAACCACAGGAACAATTCACATGGATCTCCTTCACTCAAGGTATTTAAACCAATTCACAAAATTTTTCTAAGAGGTCACGCTCTAGTTTTACAGAAGATTCATACATGATGTAGAAATGGCTGACATCTACAACCTGAATGTTACAGAATATCAGCTTAGATATTTGCAAAAGTTTATTGTACTACTACAGGTATAATATTCTGTGCGTAAGAAAATATTTTACTCTTCTAAGATGTATTGAGAAAAAGGAAAATATTGCCATCTGTGTATAGTATATATTGAAGAGATTAAAAAACTATATTTGCAGTTGACCATAGTTTTTCGAAGTGTGTTAGAGGAGATCGGTTCACACCGCTAGCGTGAGTGGTGGTCGATATAATTTGAACGCATGTACTTTCCCAAACATTCTTATATCTCCATTAATATTCTGCCAAAAATGTGGGGTTTGATGAGGAACATAAACCTGTATGAATTAAATCAACTACCAATATTTCATAATTTTGATGGAATATGAGTCACCGTATCTAAAACCTGGAGAAAAATAAGATCAATAACTGGTTCACTATGCGTTTAGCTGGCTTGCTAATGGAGCCAACATTTATTAGAAATTATTTTGATTCTGGACAATGACCGAATCTGATGCATTTACTGTCTATACTTCCAATGCATTAGGAATTGGAGTACAGTTCTCATTTGGCCAACACCAAAATCTAAGGTTCTGTTACCAAAACCAGGATTTCTCTTCTTCCTTGATTCAAGGTTTTTGTAAACCCTTCTACACTTCTGTAGAGTCCTAGTGACCTGTTGGAGCATTTACGTCAAACGGTCAACGCTAATGGCATCAAAGACCAATAAGGCACATGATTTAAAATGTAAGAGCTGAAACACTAACCTGCTGCAGTTAACATTTATTGGTCAAACAGAGTAGCAGAGAGTCAACAGGAGAGACAGAACAGTTTCACTTATCACTGCTCTGCATCTGTATCTATACAGAGGGTGGCAAACAGAGGCACTGGTCGCACCGGCCAAGAACAGAACTAAACTGAATCTTCTAATATTTTGGCTGAACTTGACCATTATATTTTCTTCTCAGCTGGAAGTATTTTGCACACTCACAAGTTCAGGGGTGATTGCAACCACATTTCTCTACCTCCAACTATAGAGTACCCTCCTGCGATCTACTTTACACTTGCTGTGCCCTGGAGCAGCTCTTCCTGTGTGAATGTGGCTTGTAGGAAGCACAGACTTTAAATTTAATAGATGCAAATGTTGTATCAGATCAAAGTAAAGTTAAATAATATTCCTCTGTTTCAGTATCAAAACGGTGAAAACTGGTAGTTTGGCAAAAACCAACACGTGTATATTTTAGGGTCAGCAGGGACTAATACCGTGCCCTTTCTAACATGCTAATGGTTTGGCCAAATGCATTTTATTCAAGACTAGATTTTCCTAAGCAATATACACTTCATAATTTCCCAAGAAAACATTTACTTAAAAACTCATAGGGAAAATATATTTCATGGGGAAAAGGCTGCTGAATTTAAGTAGCATGGCAAAATACCATGTTTTGACTGGCATTCTACAGTTATTAAGACACCGTATTTTTTTCATAACTTTTAATAATGTGTTTCACTTCTGGTTTATACAATAAACCTCTCAATCACTCTATACTGAAATCACCCTCAGAATTTATTTCCTTCCATCAGGCATATGAATCAGGTTGTTATTTATAGGCTAAATATTATTATTGTAGGGTTTTCCATGGATGTTGGCTGCCCACTACCGACTGATTGAGTCACTTTGGAAAAACAGGATTACTATGACTTATTTTAAGACAGTATATCAAGAAATTCACAGCTTTTATAAAGAAAATGTGAGAAAACAAATCTAAATGAATGGGTTTAACTTAAGAACTCATTTCAGTCCATTTGGTTTTGTTTCTTTTTTTTTTTTTTCACAAGACGTGAGAGGTAGTTAAAACAGACTAAATTTGATACCTCCTTCTGCCCATACATATGCCTGAACTCTGACAAAGGCTCCCTGGAGATCTTCACTGTCTATCCTGCAGCCCAGGATCTTGCGGCATGCCCAAGTCCTCTTGGCACTTGATTCTGACCATGATGAAAGACACATCTGCTTCTTTTACTGCCTTACTGTCCTCTCCTGGCCATCAGGATCTCCTCAGTGTATACCTTCTGCCTCATCAGAAGTTGTTCACTTTCAGAGATCCTTCACTGAAGGATGCACCCACCCATTAAAGTGAGTTTTCCTTTGAAAAGCTCACATCATATAATAGCTCCAAACCCTCATTTCAGCTGCATCGGCCAAATGGAACAGAAAGGCAGAATTTTTTTTCCCCAGGAAAATCAGGATGTGTCTCTGACACAGAGCAAGATATTGAGATGTATGCCTGACCTCCCAGAGGAATCCAGAAACTATGTCATGATCCCACTTAGAGTACATGCTCTGTCTTTCCGTAACCACTCCTGTATTGGGAGGGTTATATCAGACCCATACTTTAATTTTTAGGACATGTAAACTTACATATGTCATACATCCATAACGACTGTAACTATGAGTGTACTTACAGTAAATTCATGCTAAAGAATAGATGCAATAAGGGAAACTGATCCCATGGAATAAGAGGAAAGAAGAAAGAAATTAGAAGAAGGTTAAATAATATTGCTGTTGCAGGGGGCGGGAAGATTACAGCATCCTTGTAGAAGTATATCATTTCTCCTTTGCTGCTGGAAATAACCTCTCTTGTTAAGGTCTAAGCTAGTATTTTCATTTTCCTAATAATTTTGTATTGGTAGGTCTCAACCATTCTGTAATAACCATGTGCAATCAACTCCTTTTTTTTTTCTCCTTTTGTTCTCTGTTGAGAACTTCCAGTTCATAGAAAAATTCTTCCACAAGGAACTACATTTCAGCAGTGCTAAATTTAATCCCATGCAAACTGCTTCAACATTCAACATGGTTTAGTTCTTCTTGTATAACTCAAATCAGTTTTGAACTAGTGATGTTTCCAAACTTTGTGCTAAAAAAAGCTTTTTTAAAAAAAAAAAAATCCTTTGTGAAAATATTACATAAAATAAGTTTTAAGTCTGTTCTTTGATAACCTCTACTCTAGTTTTCTTTGAGCATGTCTCTCCATGTTTTACTGCTTCCCAACATGTATTTGCTACAGCTGGTCCTATAGCTCTATCACAATTCTCCCAATTCTTATAACTTTCTAGATGGTAGCACGTAAATTATTCACTGAAATGGTTCAAGTTGCAAATATTAGGTTTGGCCTTAGATGCCCTACTATTTTCTATTTGACTCTTTGTATATATTAGACATGTATTGCACAGAGGTACAGCTTCGACCTCTTTCTGGTCATTTAGTATTTTGGCTATTGAAAAGGTAGTCTTAAACAGGTTGTTCGAGCTGAGCCTGTGTTGGTCCTTTAATTTCTCAGGCAGAAGTTAATAAGCTGAGGGACTCAAACTGTCACAGACTAAAAGGTTTAGGGAATGGATCCTGAAAAACATAATTGTTAGACTACAAAGTCCAGACCACAAGTTATACGTGTTATAAATAAACTGAATAGGTACAACCAAATGTATTCAATTTTACCAAATTCACATCTGAGTTAATGTAATCAGAGTTTTTAAAAAATTTAATCAATCCACAGAGGAAAAGAGCGAAATTTCTCAGTGCTGACCTCCAAAATGTATGGAACTACATTGAACTTTGTAGTATAAACATTTCAGACACCAGTTAAAAACTTATGTGTACAACTCTTTTAAAGTCTGATTGCTGCAGTTTACATTTAGAAAATGTAAAATCACTCCTGATCTCCAAAGCTAAACCTAATCGATCAAAAGGGACAAGGAGGACAGTGAGGTGCTGGAGCGTGTCCAGAGAAGGGCAGCGGGGCTGGGGCAGGGTCTGGAGCACAAGTGTGCTGGGGGGCGGCTGAGGGAGCTGGGGGGGTTTAGCCTGGAGAAGAGGGGGCTGAGGGGAGCCCTTCTCGCTCTCTGCAGCTGCCTGAGAGGGGCTGGAGTGAGGGGGGGGTCGGTCTCTGCTCCCAAGTCACCAGTGACAGGACGAGAGGGAACGGCCTCAGGCTGCGTCAGGGAAGGTTTAGGTTGGAGATGAGGGAAAATGCCTTCCCTGCCAGAGGGGTCAGGCCCTGGCACAGGCTGCCCAGAGAGGTGGGGGAGTCACCAGCCCTGGGGGTGGTCAAAAACCGAGTAGAGGTGGCACTTGGGGACATGGTTTATGAGGCCTGGGGGGTGTTGGGTTGGTGGTTGGACTTGACGATCTTAGAGGTCTTTTCCAACCTTGATGATTCTATGATTCTAATCACCTGTTTTACCAGTTACAGGCTCCAGCTTCAGAGGCTGAACTTCTAAACAAGGATCAGTTTTTGACTACCATCCACACAGAGGCAGAGGTGTTTCATGACTGCAACACCAGCACGCAGCATTTTCTAGTCTACAATTTGGCCACTTAAGTTAACCTTTGGTCTCAGTCCCTGATACAATGGACATTTCCACATGTACAACACAGGTAGTGCAGATACCAGATGGTACACAGAGCACTGCTTTCTATGCTGACCACATTTGGTCCCATCAATGGATACTGTTGTGGGATGAATGCTATTAATAATTCTTAAGATCACTCGAGTTCATTGTAAGAGTGTGTGCCATCAGTTTACTCTTCAAATTATGAAATGTTAAAAATATACATAAATCTATCATACACTGGGACTCTTCTTTTAATTCTGTTCTATAGATCACTATTATAGAAGCAGACTACTGACTAATGAGGTTTTGACCTCAACAGCAGACTTTCAGATAAAGAAGGATTCTGTATTTGGAAATCGAAAGCTTTAGTCTCTAACATTGTATAGACTGCTCAACACTTGCCAAATTCTTTTCTAAGACCATTTACACCAGGATAAAGCAGATAGCTAATAATATTGAGTAACAAGTCATTTCTGTCATTCATTTCACCTTATAGTAAAGGAGTAGCTGAAAACAGCAAAATTTCCACAAAATGCACCATAAAGTTATAAAGTCAACAAATTCACCACTTATTTACGATTTTCCCTATTTCTTTAACTTACTTTATCTGCCCCATTTTAAACACACTAATATCTAATATCTTTCCCCCTTCAGTAAGGAAAATGATGAAGTCTTCCATTGGGACCATTTCAGTACTGGTGTTTAGCACATATTGACTAAGAAGATTAACTTTCTGGATTAGAAAACTGATAATTTTTTACCAAGTGAAAAAAATTTAAATTATCTGCTTTGGAAAATAACAAGTCCTGCCACCAAATTTAGGGGCAGAAATCTTCAAATCATGCCTGATGCAAACAGGAAAGGCATCCTGGAAAAGAAAAAAAAAAGAAAAAGATGCATTTGGGCAAGTTTGCCTTGTTAGTTCCAATGGCACAGAGAAGCACGACGCCTAATCTTTGGCTATGCATGAGCTTCATAAACTGCCTGAGGGACTGGCAGAAAGGGACAGAAAAAACAACAGCTACAACCATTTTCACATAAGAACACAGCTGGGGAGAGAGATAATAATGATGCCCTCCTTATGCATAGCGTCCCTGTGTTTGGAGCACTTAGGAAAGAGTTTGCTGCTTCTCTGGAGACTATCCACAAGGTCAAGCTACAAATTAAGTTGGGAAGTGGACGTCTACTCTTCCAAATGAACTGTGGACCTCTTCCTCTTCCAGATGTACAAATGTGGATGAAGAAAAAGGAGAGTCACAGGGCAAGAAATAGAGTATGCAAGAGGAAGGCAAGCTTTGTTTCCTAAGGATGAGGGTGTTCAACATGGGTGGGCAGATCTTTTCCATACAATTCTGTTATTGACGGTTTTGCTCTAGTGACTGAGCAATGGAGAGCTGGCTAAATTGTACTCCAGGAGGTACTTGCTTGATGCTCTGACACAAGACACCACCAGCATTGCAAAGCCTAACATGTCAAAGCTTGTTTGTCTTGCAGGAAGTTGAAAGGCTTTATCAATAACACAGCGCTATTCCATTCTTTATCTCCAGAAGATTAAAAGTACCTCCAGTCTGTCAGCTTCACCTGAGTTCTCTTTTACATGCTATTTCCCTTTAAAATGCTAGCTAGTTCTTTAAATTGAAATCAAGAAGAGAAAATTCAAGATAAAATTATGCAAATAGAGAAGTGCAGAGATCAGTCTCTAATTCTAGTTACCACCTGGGCAGATCCTGTGAGCCACAGCAAAGAGGGCTGAATCCACACCCTGAGTGCTCCATTTCAAGAAACCCTCTGGGATTTTGGAGCCATAAAGGCAATAGAAATCACATTA
This sequence comes from Phalacrocorax aristotelis, assembly GCF_949628215.1. Lineage (NCBI taxonomy): Eukaryota > Metazoa > Chordata > Aves > Suliformes > Phalacrocoracidae > Phalacrocorax > Phalacrocorax aristotelis. Next base: position 3,773,018 of record NC_134280.1, on the reverse strand, counting down.
ATCCTGTATGAATCCACTCCAGTGGCACAGTGTGGTCCTCAGCAGCAGGTGCTTCTCTCAGAAGGTCCACTCCCACTGCATTGCACCATGTTTTCATAGCCCAAGCTAGGAGAGCTGGGGGGTCCCACAACCCCAGCACTTGTGTGGCATTAGATTTCTGCAAATACAAATCTACCCAAAAGTTCTTGCAGCTGAAGCGACCTTATTAAACAGCGCTTACAAGAAATACAGAGGCCCTCATAAAATTTCATTTTACAGATAGGATGGAAACTATCCCTCAGTCACTAATTACACACCTTGGATAACCGGTTCTGTCTGAAGTCTCCCAGTGGATATTCTTGTACTACCTCAGGCTACAATTTTACTTTTCTTTCTTTCCGATGACTGTAACATTCTTCATTAATCATTTGGATGTGTTTGGCATCAACACAATAGAAAGAATACGTTGACCAAAATATAAGCCATTTATGCCTATGAATAGAACTTCCTGGATTTCCTTAGCTCATTCTTTAATTGTTGGCTGTTTGTTTCTTCTCATGTAACTATTATTGGTTTTCAGAGCAAAGCTGGTCACTGCATTTTGCATTGAGTAAACACAAGTCTATCTGCTGTTTCAAAATGCTAGAGATTTCTTAAAAAAAACCCAATCCACCAAGTTTAACTTCATTTTTTTTAATAAAAAACAGTTTCTTATGATCTTCATATGATAATAAACTTTCCTAATATTTTCCATTGAAGATTTATACACTTCTCTAGAAAGTTATATCTAATTTATGTGACTTTAAGGGTCATGCTTTAATAACAATGATGAAACACGATTATTACTTCCTAATGCTGAAATTACAGTTTTTACATTGTAAATTTTTCCTGCTATGCGCCCTGTGGCACTAACATTTTTATCACTCCATGTGTTTCTAGTTTTAAAACCTTTACCCCTGCTGTTTGAAAAATATTTCTCATTTTCGTCCCCTATGGAGTACAGAAATCCCTAAAGGCAAACCATTAGTGATCTTTCTGTCTTTTCCCAAACACTTATTATGATCACCAGTGTTGCTTCCACTGCCTCATTGGCTTTTGGTAAAGTATGCAAATGAGATGTTCAAAATACACACTTTTTGCAACTGTGCAAGTTCATACTGATTTATAAAATGGGAAGGCTATTAAAGTGACTGAAAATGTCAGCAAGATTTATGCATGGGTGACAAATTGTATTGGAAATGCTCATTTTTAACATGCTGGCCTGGGTTCCTTCTCTTTTTTAAAAAGTATTGTATGTGATACATTTGCTTTTAGGCCATTTGCCCCTCCCATCTCCCCATGTGTTTTAAATATACTCTGACAGTGACTTTTTGACCACGAAAATAAACAAAACTATTCACATTGATTGTTTTTATCATGGAAAATAGAAATTATTTTTCTTCTTACTTTTGCTTTTCCATGAAGCTATTTAAGAAATGACTTTCCCCTTTGCTTTGTGATGAAACGCTTGTGGACCAAGCAGCTACTTTCCTGGAAAAAATACAGACGCTATCTGAAACAGCACAATTCTTCAGGTACTGGCATAGCTAAGTCCTGTTTTGGGTACACACGCAAGTAGCACTCCATTTGAGAATGCAAGGCTTACATTTCAAGACAGAAACTGCCCTGACACACATAGGAACCAACCTATGCGATCACTTCCATAGCCAAATATCATAAAGAGCATTAAAAAAAATCAACGTGGGCCACATACAAACATTATAGCTCTTAAATTTGCCAAACATGGATAAAGCAGACGTGGAATCATGTGAAAACTAGTAAAGGAACCCCATTTTATAATTGTATGATAAAGAAATATATTATGAATCAAAGAAAGATCTATAGTACATTTTACAATAGCAAGGCAATGATGGAGAAATTTATGAGGGTTCATTTCAATTTCGGCACCGAAGGCAAAAGGAACCTTGTCATTGATGTTAAAGAGAAAAGGTTTAGGCCCATAATCACACATCATATTATCAACACATGTAAAGGCAGAAATGTTGTAAAGAAAGAAAATCAACAAACTATTGAATGTCTTGAAACACTCATACAGAATCTCAGATGTATAATGAGAAATACTGGTCTGAGAGCAATATATTTATAATTTCTGTCAACATGCTCGGTATTATGTGAGGGTTTTTATACAGTTTAAAGCATAGTGTGTTCTATGATACTAATATTAAGGATGAGAAGCTGTGCTTTTGTGATTACTTTCTTCTATTCCGGTGCATTCAGTTTGGTGCAAATCCCACTCCCACGAAAGCTTAAACCAGTGCTTGGGTTTACGCAGCAAACCCAGTGTACAAGGTTTCATGTCACCAGCCTGCAGGATCAGCCATACACTCAAGGTATTTAAGAACCTACTGACCACAGATATCATTATTTCAACAGTATTTAGGGGCACATAAATGCAAATGAAGCTTTTAATGATCCGGTTTGTTGTTTTGGTTTTTTTTAATAAGTAGACGAGGGTACTTACATGGCGAGTTTGGTACGTGAAATAGCAGGTCATTTGGGTACCCACAGCAGCTACGGGTGCAATCCTCCTTCCCCCCAAATTCAAAATGCTTTAAAAGTTATTATATAATCCTTTGTATTGAAAAATTCAATACTGAGAACTTAATTCTACTTTTTATATTCAGATCAGTCAGTACCAGTACCATTATTGCTCTGATTTTCCTAATTAGTTCATTAAGTTGCATAATAATTGGTTTACTGCCACCCACTTTTTATGATGCTAGAACTGTGAAAATAAAATTGATTTAGGGCCTTATTCTGATCTATTATGCTTACTCACTCACATATCCTGGTGCTTGCTGCAGGTTTTTTCCCCCCTTTGTCTCTCAAAGTTTGCATATTTTTCCCTGGTTTCACTTAAAATGCAGCCCATATTCCAGTTTTATATAGGTGGATTTCAGATGTGCATTTTACAAAAATAAACAAATAACCACAGTATTGCCAATGGAAAACATCTGTCTCTCACCTTAGGAGGTCAAGATAAAACTCAGTGTGTGAAATACAACGTATGAGTTTGAATTTATTTCCATTGTGTTAATGACATATATCAGTGCCTTGACATAAGTATCTGGCATATTATAATAATGGGGTACTGTCCTAGAAGAGATGGCTCACTGCTGAAATATCTAGACAAAAACATGATGCACTGTATGGAAAAGAATAGGGCAACTATCTGTTGCTACCCCTGAGTAGCATGGCGTAGGGACGCAGTACCACAGAGAGGGCAGCATGTGAAACCCAGCACGTTTATCTCTGGAAGACAACACCAACTACACAGTTGTCTATTCAATGCAGTGCAATAAGAGATATAGAAAAATCAGGTCAGGAAGGTGGTTTGGGTTTGGAAAAAATTTAACATGAACCCAGATTTAATCAACACTGAATTTATATGGGTGACTGGAATTACACTCATTCCAGTACAGAATAAAGCCTTAGAGTCCTTGCTTTGGGTAGTCACAGCCAGAACAGAGCAGCAACACTACACCAAAGGATGCAGGAAATATGCTCAGACACAACATGCAGCCAGCTGTGGACATCACTATTTTAGAATAGAATAGAATAGAATAGAATAGAATAGAATAGAATAGAATAGAATAGAATAGAATAGAATAGAATAGAAGGGAACAGGTGAAGTAAATTACTCTTCTGTCATTTCTGTTGCTTTCCCAAAAGCTAGCCTGCCGAAAGAGAACAAGGAATGCTTCATCTCTTCATCCACCACGTGAAGAATGTACAGCACAAGGAAAAGTAAAAAAAAAAAAGACGACTCTGAAAAGTTATATATTTGCTTATGTCTGTAGGCAGTTGTTGGTCAGAGGCACGTCTGCATGCTCCCAACACCAAAGTAGCAAAATGAACCCCTGCCGTCTCCTGCTGTGGAAAACACAAGTGAGGTCCACACCTTGCAGCTCCCGGTGGGCCAGTCCAGAAGCCCAACCCCAAGCTGTAGTGGTAAAATGAACAAAACAGAACCGAAAAACAGTGAACAGAGGTTTTCATGAGTTTTTGCTGCTCTTGGCCTGCTTTGATTTTTGGCTGTTGACTTTGCAGCTTTTGGAAATGGAAGTATACAGACACTATATAAATCTGATATTCCCTCCAACAGAAGCAAGGAACTGTCCTCTGTGCATGTGTTTCCAAAGTTAAAAGTTTATTGAGATCGCAAACAGTTTAAAATGTTACTGGGAATGCAATATGGTGCGCTGCACTCTCATGTTTACCAGATGGCCGCCTTAAACAAATGCCATCAGTTGTGCCACTAACGCTTCCAAATGAAGAGACACTGGTTTAGAGGTGGCTAAGGCCTTTCAGTCCTCCCTGCCAGAAACACCTTTTTCCTCCTAGGTTCCAATACACAATCATTGCATTAATTGCTCTGGACCATCGAGCCCCAGAACCTTTGTTCCAACTGCCTGCTGCCCACCCTCGAAATTTCTCTCGGATGAAAAAACCCTCATCTCACTGGAAATTTAGCTAAAAACACTTCTGAAGGCACAGTTGACTGATTCTGTCTGTAACGAGGGGTTAAAGCATCTAGGTAACAGTGTCGTCAGACTGCAATTTGAGAGCCGCCACCAATCCCATTTAATACGACCATGACAATCCTGAAGCACAACTTTAACAAGAGCTTCATCTACCGATGCTGTGCTGCAGAACCAGTTCTGGAACTTCTCTCTATGCTGAGATACTACTATACTGATCCTACCGTTTTCCAGAAGAAAGTCAAGGGCCAGTTCTCACCATGCATTATTTCGTTTACATTACTCCATTTTCCCTGTTCTCCCAGAATATGGCCTCATTTGATGAACATTTTTTTCTTGCTGATGTAAATCTTTTCAAACACTGCAATAAAAATTTCATTACAAAAGTGACTGAGACGTTTTGGGTAGTTTTGCTAAAAAGAGATGATTTGCACATTTTTTTTTCAAATATACTCTTGAAGGGAACTGATGTGAAGTTAGTGCTATAATAAAAATGTAAATAAAATTCATTATAGTTCATAGATTTCCTGATACCATCTTTATTGACTCAATATTATTGAAATGCATAAAAATAAATATAAAATTATTTTGAGAATACATCAGTACACCTTATTTTATCATCATAAAATAATAATGGAAAATTCCTTCAGGAAAAAAGATGACATTTACAATACATGAATTTTCTTATGTTTTCCACAAGTGTGATGTTACATAAAATTAAATGTATATAATTAATGCTCCTCTGTTTATGAGCAACATTGCTTTATTCTTACTGAACACAATGTCTCAATGCCAAGATATAATATAGACCCATTGGAGCCAATTTCCCTGCAATATCACAATATTTTTATGGTTTCTTGTAACCATCTAAATTGTACTACTTGAATGATGTTTGTCAATGAATCTTTTAGCTTAATTGCAAGATGTCGTATATGCTTCATGACCTGTTTTTGAGGTCAAGTAACATTTATATCTCACTGGAGCAAATATAAGCATTAGCACTGAAATGCAGTATTCAGTGTGTTATATGCTGGATCTGACAGACATCAGAGATGATTTTGGATTCTCATTACATATGGTAATTTACTCTTCGCATGTAACTCAGAGCTGAATAGACAAAAATGTGGCTCAGGTTTACAGAGTTGGCTTTTTTTTGAACATTTCCTCACATCCATGGGATCACAGAGTACTTTGGGAGGTTAAGGGAGGTCTCTGTCCTGACCTCCTGCCCCAGCAGGGTCAGCCCGCGGGTCTGATCAGGGTTTGAGCCACTTAAGCCCTGCAAACCTCCAAGGATGGAAATGGCACAACATCTCTGGAAAAACGGCTCCCTGCTTGACCACCCTTAGAGGGAAGAAGTTCCTCCTTGTATGCAGTGAGGACCTCTGCCTTCCCAACTTACACCTGTCGTCCCTCTTCCTCCTGCCCCACACCAAGTGCTGAGCAAAGGAACATAATCGCAGCCCTCAGGCTCTGGCCACATCCCTGCTCCTACCGCCCAGGATGCTGCTGGCTCCTGCACAGCTCGGTGCCCACCAGCACCTGGGTGTTCTCCCTAGACCTGCTCACTAACCAGATGGTCTCCAGCAGAACTGTTCACAGGAATTATTCCTTCTTGGGCAGGATTTTCCCATAGTTCCTATTGAACCACTCTCCCAGCCAGTCTAGGTCCCTCTGAAAGGAAACCCTGACCTTGGGCATATCACCTGGATCCCTAGTCTGGTGTCATCTGCAAACGTGTTGATTGCCTCCTCCAGGTCATTGATAAAGATGTTAGCACAGAATAAATCTCAGAGAACCTTTTGGGTTCTGTCACTTCTCATAGACATCCAGGGGTTAGGATTTAATCCACTCATTAACTACTGCCCTCTCTGAGCCTGCTCATCAAACCAGGTTTTGGTTGGTTGGTTGGTTTGATTTGTTTCCAGCTTCAGTCGAAACCCACTGAATTCCTTCCTACTCCATATTCTTCAAATATTGCCCCACATGCTAAACTCTGTTAGGACAGTAGGTTACCAAACTATGAAATTTTAGTGAGAAAGAAAAGCTGAAGTTTTAATATCTCCAAAAACAGAATAGGAAACTTCTACTGCCTAGATAAATTTAAGAGTCTGACTAGGAGTACTATAAAGTCCCATAGTCTCTTAGTCATTCTGTGGTTTACGTCATGTGGGAGAGATGTGGTCTTGCGAGCACCAACTGAGCACAAGTTCAGAAGCTGGGAAGTTGAATTCCAGTTCTATTTTTAACATTAATTTGTCATATGCGTGGCCAAGTGAGAATCTAATCTCTGTCCGGGGTTCAAGAATATCATGCATAAACTTAAGGAGTTGTAGTGCCAGATGAGAAATGCCATGACTGTACAACACAAACCCCTGATCCAGTAAAATATTGTTCTGCCACTTAAAAAATGTTCAATGAGTGGCAACGGGTCACCACCCCTTTACAAGCTTTGTGCCAGAGCAGATACCATCAGCCCTCTTCCAACCAGTGTAAAACCAGCAGAAATTTCTCTGAACTATACAGTTCACCAGGAGTCAATAATGTGTACATGCTGATTGCAAACAGACAGCTGTTGCTGGGTAGCCTGGCCGTGGCCACCACCAGTGTTCATGGTCACATCACTGCTCCACAGCCTCCGCCTCCCCGGTCATAACGAAATGAGTCACCCAACAAAAGTCCCCGCTCTGAGATAGGCAGTGAAGAATCAGAATATTTCTTTCCTGAAGAATTACTTTAAATTAGCTCTGAATATCAACTCTTCCCCTTGCTAAAAACTCTGTGCAGCTGTAACATTTAACCCAGCCCTGTGATCGGCTCTGGGTAGAACTGAAGAAGTATGACACCAAATCCAGGGATAAACATTTTGTTTTTCTACAGTGGATAAACAGGCATCCTTCTCTGTGCATTCCTCACTGGATCTGCTAGCCTTTGCCAACTTGATTACACAATTCTTAACTAAATATTTGCCAACGGCAGCTGCGGTACTAAGTGGTGCTGCTTGAAAATTCCTTTAGCAAAAAGAAGAAAAACATTATTAAAGCACTTTTATTTTTAGCATCACTTCTTTTTATGAAAAAAAAATCCATTTAAGAGTACTAGATGGCATGTTGAAATTAATAAGAAGTTAAAAAAAATATATATACCAATAATTCTATATTTATTGCACTTAATTTAACAAATTATTGCACAAACTACATAGACAGCATTTCTCCTGTGAAATTATTATACTTAAATGAACTTTTGACAATGTATTAATTACAAGGACATGACCACATTTATTCTGCTGATCCGGTAATTACATGCATTAAAGAAATATTTATTCAGAAACCATGTAGTGTACTTCAAAACAGGCTTTTATTGCCAAGTTACATTTCCTGTATACAACTGCCTTTTTGCCATTTATGAGCCTTTTTCAAACTTTTACAAGGGGCAGAAAGGGGACCAGAAATGCTTAATAAACCCCGGGCTGACAACTTTCTCTGCACACTTGAAAGGACCAGCAGCCTCTCGGTCAGGCATAGATCTCAGGCTGGATGGAGAGGTGAGGGCAACTCTGCACAGATGTGTCCGACCTGGGTTTTACACTGCTCTTTTATGAGAAAAAGACAAGAAATAGGTTCAATAGTTTGCATCCTAGCTGGCACAAAATAAATGTTTTTTTCTCTAGACATGGAACCTCTGCAACCCAGCACACCTGTTATTTCAGTACTAAAACTGCACATTTGCCTTGCTGGGTATACAGATAGCCCTGCTAATAAGGTCTTCTGCCATCGCGGCATGCCTGACGACTCAATATGCACAGGTGAAATGGGAAAGCATTTCAGTCTTTGCCCTTGGCACAGGGACAGGTACCGAGGTATAGCCAAACTCACCACCAGGCTTATTCTGCAGTTTGTGGTGCCGCCTTTGAGTTTCACTCAACATTAAAACCTGTGAGTGACTAAAATGAGAAAGCCAAAGACTGAAAACCATAGGTCTCACCTCCAAAACGGAATTGAATTTTTCTTTTTAGCCCGGGTACACAAGCACTCAAGTTTTCAGTTAGTTTCTTGTTTTAAGACCATCTAGTTCTGCTGTATTGATAGCCAGTGTCAAATGCTGAAATATTCTCACTTGCGTCACAATCCTTCCGTTAAGCAAAGGAGAACATCTTCACAAAAGGAAAACGTTTGCCTGAATAAAAATAACACATTTCTGACCCTTTCTCTAAAAGGATATTTCATAATGCCAGGAAATACATTTATGGGGTCTTCCAGTAATGAGCTGTTCTGAACTATCAACAACAGCCAAAGGTTAGAGCCACCTGAGAAAACCACTGTCTGTTAAAGCCACCTAATCCTGCTACGTAGTTGTTCTTAACTGTTACTATATAGACATGGCTTTGGATTCTTTTTACTGCATCATTACTTTCATTTTAAGGAAAACTTATAATACAAGTGAGGAAAGAGTAAAATCTGAAATTCTGAAGGAACAGCCTTAATTACCAGAACCACGCCAGCCAAAAGAAACAATTTGTTTCGAAAGAAGGGACGTCACCTACTATAAGTGGTCTCCCACTAAGAAAATACAAAAGAAAGCACTACGGGAAACAGGCACGGTGGTCCAAATACTCTGAACAGAAAAACATGGGTTTATGATCATTCATGGTTTAAGCCTCCGAATTAATACGTAGGGACCTTTCCTACCCACGTGAAAAGACCTACTCACGCAACTTTGTGTGCAAAAGGTTATTCTGAGGCAATTAGTACTGTTCCACTGTATTTCTGCCTTAACTATTTTAATGAATATTTTTTTCTTTGACTGAGAAACCCTTTGAATTGAAGTGCACTGGATCAAACAGTTAGATGGAGTTACCGTACTAAAAGCAAATTAATATTGACATAAATAATCCTCATTTACTTTCAACTACTACATTTTGATAAACTGACTGCCACCATAGCATGGTTACTTCATCTCTGTAAGCCAGTTTAGAGGAAAAATAGAAGCACTTTTGTTTTAAAATGTAGACTTATTTACTCATTTATTTTACTCATTACTAGCATATAAATATATATATTTTTCCCACAAAAATAAAATCACTGAAATAGTGGGTTATTTGCTAAAGCTGACATCTAAAGAACTCTCTGGTGGAAAATACATCAAGATGGTCGTAACATTACAAGCTCTTTTCAAACCAAATTTTACTTTTTACTGTTTCTATGACTTCTGGCAACTGATTTTCAAAGCGGGCTAAACTCTACTGCTGTTGTTTTATAAATAATCTTAATTTTCTAGGTAACATTTAAAAGAATGACATAAATGCCAAACCACTGCTTCTCACAACCTAATCAACAGCTTCTGAAAAAATACAAGTATGCAAAACCCAGCTGGAAGAAAGCTAAGGAAACCTCTGGCCAAGGACTTGCCTGGTGATCCACATCTCCTTTGCAACATGTGGTTAACCTGCAGTCGTTCCCAGCAAAAGCGCTGCCTGGCCCACACGCACTGTATTACTACCAGGGAAGGAACCATTTTCCACCCGTTGCCATTGCCAACCGTAACTGTTTGTTAGAAAACTGTTACTTCTTCCAGCCATTCGTGCTGAAGACTTTCCTTTTAGAAACATTGATAGTGAAGCAGAAGACAGTAAAAAAGAATAGAAGTAGACACAGTAAAAATATTCTTCAGCTTTTGCTTTCTCAGGGACCTGTTTTGTTTGATCAAAAACTTTCTGTTTTGACCCAACACTTAACGAAGGTAATTTTTCAATCTATGGTACTTCACAGTTCCATTACTACTGTTACTACTCCCTATTTTGTCCTTGATTTTACAGCCCCTCCTCAAATTGCGTTCCTGATAGCATTCTGGCCTTGAAGCAATATCACCCCAACACTCCACTTAAACTATCCGCCTTTTCTGCACGCAAGCAGAGTACCTCTGTCCAAGACTACGTGCTGCCGCAGAGACACAGCTGAGTACTCGCAGGCCAAGACAGTGAGGACACAATACAAGACGGATGCAGGCGGGACTTGAAAGAGGCTACCAAGAAGGGTAGAGTAAGTTCTCAGGGAGATCTCAGTATGAAGGCTTTCAGGAAGGTGTTTCTGAAGGGTTCAGAGCAACAGGGAAAGTTCAGTGAGCGAAAAATTAATGGGTATGAGACTTCTTTTAAAAAAAAAAAAATTGGATGTATTCAGAAAAAAATAAGTAGCTACAGGAGAGGGAAGTAAAAAGAAATTACCGCAGTCTAGTTGAAGCAAGGATTATGGACAGCCCTGGCTCGACTCCTGGGGTGTAATGGGAATTGAGGGTGAGAGTAAAAGGAAGGAAAAAGGAACAACGTGCTGGTAGGGATGGAGAGTAAGGTATTTCGGTAGCTGTGCTCTGGGAAGACTAAAGAAGGGGAATGAAAAGCTCAAGGAGAAAAGATTGTGGCACTCAAGGGAGCTAATGGGCCTGGTGGGCATGGTGGGGAAAGAGGAGTTATAAAGATGAGCTGAAAGAGAAGACTAAGCTGGAAAATAAATATGTAAGAAAGAGAAAAGGATTAAAATAGAGCTGGAAGCTGCGATCCTGGCACTGGGGAAAGAAAAGCAGAGCAGCCTGCCATGGTAGTTTCCGGATGGGAGAGGAAAGCATTTGGGGGAAATTGTTCTCTATTATGTTTATTTGACTTTATCCTTATTCAAAGCATGGAAGTTTAATATTCGTGCTGAGACTGCATAGGCTGTTCTGGGGCAGGGCCATGAGTAGTCCTTGGGCAGTCACGATCCAGCAATCAGCTCTTTCCCTAAGGAAGGAGCCCCACAGACGCCCCACTGGCTGCCTCAACTTTGAGCACCTTGTGCCATTCCTGCTCTGCATTGTAAGTTAAAAGTGAGCTGGCTGAGACCTGCAAGACTACCTGCACCCAATACTGCTCCCTCTGATGTTGCCTCCAGCACAGGAACCATCTAGTCTTCTGAACATGAGAAAACTATGCATTATTTAAGTGAAAACTGGAGCAGATTTTCTTTTCCTCTGGTTACTGTTAACTATATGAAAAGGCCAGTAAAACGTAAAGAGCGTGCTTTCTCAGAGTAATTGCCATAATAGCCGACAGCAACGTTAGACTTTTTTACTATAGCGGTTAAGGCAGGCGGAGTAATGATCACTCTTACCCTTCTTAGTCATCCAAAATAACGCAGAGAGGCACCAATCCTGAAGTCACGTTGTGATGCCTGCACAAGTTAGCTTAGAGTCTGGCATGCAGAATTAAAGCAGAAATTCCGGTTTAGTTAAAGGAAATGTTGACACCCACTGCAGTGCGGCCACAATTCAGCTCTAAGCAATTTGCCTCGAGTTGTACAGTAAGACAACCAGTGAAATAAAGCCAAGGTGTCTTAAATCCCAATCCTCTGGTCAAAAAAGTAGACAGCTTCCCTGGTAAATAAAGTTGGACTGGCATTTTCTGCACAGACATTATCTAGTGCTGGTCTATGGTGTTAGCAATGGCATTTGTCCTGGCACGCAGGGATGTGCCGGGAGAGCTGGAGTCACCAACCTGGAGCAGCAGCACCTCTCAGAGTAAAGAAAATATGATGTATAACTTTGATGAATTCTTCACTGATTATATTTATTTGGCAACTGTGTTACACCTAATCTGCCTGGAACCTTTCATTTCTTACAAGGTTTTCCCAGTAATGTGCACACTAAAAACTCAGGCTCAAAAATCTCTCAGTAGTGGATCTGAATATGTTAAATAACCCATTTATCCTTGCTCTAACCCCAACTTGTTTTGTGACCTTGAGAATGTGGCTTTTTGGAAATGATGACCCTCTCTTGTTCATCCACAGGTTACCTGATCTACGTGGAGATATTACTAAGTGATGCATGACGGTCTGTGCCAGAGCGTGTGACCAAAATGTCTCTTTGGGTTTTAAATATCATAGTAACTCATGCCACTTTTTCCTAGATTTTAAATATTTTTGACAGTAAAGTGGCTGTTATGTACCTGACAGTAACAGACATGGTACCTATGGATGACGTTAGCCTTTGCTTTTCATCACTTTGCAAGAGCAATAACCACGGCTGTCAGAGTGGACAGATTTTCTTTCTCTCTCTTAAGAAGACCCTACAAAGTCGAACAGACATATGTTTGGTTTAAGGAAAACAACAGGCCATTTGACTGCAAAACAATGTCATTGTGTGATTTCAGACCCTTTTACTAGTATAACAAACATCAATTTTAAATATAGAATAACCACTGCAAGGTGGATCTAAAGTGGATGCTGCTAAAGGTTATGCAAATGTAGGAAATTATAATTCTATCTCAATGTCATTACATGTGTCTACTTAGATGCACATTTTCTGCTATGTTTAAGTTAAACAAAACACTAAATGACTGTGTAGTATGACATCTCATTAATATGTTTCCATTCACATCTGTGCCTTTAGTATAAAAAAATAGGCTGTTCTACTGATAAGAGATTAAGTCCTTTAATTAGAAACAAATGACAAATCACTGTTAACCCCATGTGATGCTTTCTAAAACTTCCATCAAATATTCCCCTTAAAACATTATTAAGCACAAGTTCAGCAGATCTACTTCCTAGAAAGTGCTATTTAACAAAACCCAGGCAGGATGTTAATACTGAGGCCGAATTACAGGTTGCCAATGCATTTCCTGCAAGGGGATTGACAGGGGATCATTTTGTTATGGGGCCACCTCCAGCGTGTTGTGACAACCAGTCATTACACCTCTGAGCACAGCACTCAGCTGTAGGTTTCTACAGGATGCAAATAGCTCCAAATGGGTTCAATTAAGAGATAGCAGATAATGTATCATTCACTTCTTTAAGGTAGAAGCTTTTAATTTTCAAGGAAAAAGGAAGAGGAGTACGTTTCAGTCTCTAGAAATAAAGATCTACTTAACAAAGCACGCCAGAAAAATTGAGACTAGAAATAACGATTATAAAAAGGAAAAGCTTAACTTGCATCTTCCGCTTGTCTCGGAGACATACAGGCTTTGTTAGCCAGCAGCCCTATTTATTCAGGATGCCATACAATTGTTCATTTCAAATCTGCGCTTTGCAACTAGTAACAAATACTCGGGAGTAAGATTTCATATTTGCATAGCAACCCTTTCATCTTGAGTAATCCCAACAGATTTTGCAAAGTACCCATACATAAGATCAAAATGGAGAGCAATAAGTAGTAATGACAACTAATTCATGGCATAGGCCCAGTAATAGTAACAAAAAATAGTTTAAAAAAAAAAAAAACAAAACAGGGATAAGAAATGTCCAACCTGTTTTAAAATGGCCAAGTTCAGGAAACACAAGAAAGAGTTTGCTAGTCCAAAACACAAACATACTCCCAGCTATTGCAAGCTTACACATTTTTAAAAGTGCTGAATATGCCGCAAACAAACAGAAAACCCTAGATATGTAACAGGCACCAGGTTCACAAAGTTTTTATTGTGATTTGTGTACTTCTGTCATCTTATCGCTGCCAGTAAGATCCAACCACATACTTTTACCAGTGCTCTATTTACTCAAAGTCCACTTCTTTAGGAAATATTCCACAGTTGATAAGTCAAGAGACCTTAAATGTCTATAATTAACAGATCTCTCTCTCCCCACCCTTTCATTTCTATGTATATGCATACACATATATACCCATATCTACCTACCCGTGTGTGATATACTTGTAAATATCTTATATAATAACTGGGGGGTGAGTGTGGGTTTTTGTGGTTTGGGGTTTTTTTAATGAATTATGGGTACCTACAAAATTAACAAAAATGGAACTTTTTGTTCCATTTTGTTCCATGGAGCATCTGACAGAGTCAGACTGGAAATGTTTGTGCACTGAAAAACATTGGCCAAAGAGGCAAATGTGGGTGCACTTCTTCAATCTTGCTGCAAATACAGTCCAAAAGGGAGGTTCTTGGCTATTACATGATATATTAGAGAGCTGGAGATTTGGTATCAAGTGTATTTCTCTTTGTCTTCAAAGTAAAGGAAGGGATATGCAAATCAAAAGCCAAAGCAAATTAAAGGTACTTTGTAACTGACATTTTAATTATCTTGTTTGGATATTTTTCATTTTATTTATTCTTCTAAATGCAAACAATTCTGGACCACTGTATAAATATTATCTCCATTGGAAGTCTTCAGTACCTCTAATAAAAACGTACAATTGCTTGGCTACCAAATCCAATGAAACTTATTCTAAACATACTGTATTCATTATAACAATGTATTTCTGAATAACACACAAAAGACTGTGGAAAGAGGGGACAGTTTAAAACAGGCCAGTGAAAAGATGTAATTAGAGCTGTGTGGGCTTGGCAAAACCATCTCAACAAACAAGCTTGAGGTTACTTTTGCCAAAGCACTCCAGGCTTACTGAGGTTTCATTACGGCAAGGAGAGCTTAATTCTGGTAAGTATCAGATACAATAGGATGTAATCAAATATGAAATAATAATTAAAAAAATAATAAAAAAAAAGAAAAGCCAAATGGGAAAGAAGAAACTGAGCCCTACTCAGTGAGAGAGTTAAAATACAACCAGCATATTAAATGGCTGTGTAACAAGCGGTTTCAGTTGGTGCAGGTTGGTTTGGAAAGGGGAAAATCTGCAGATGAATTAGTAGGATTATCACGAGCAATTTATTTTCTGAAAACACTGTCAGGGACCTTGTCTGTACTTGGACTTTGCCCACAAATACACAGGGAGCTTTGTATCTTCCGATCACCACGCAGATGCGTTTGACGGACCCAGCGTGCGCACACAAACGCACGCTCATCGCTCGCTCACGTGGCAGCCATCAGCTTTCTGGGGTTGTTTCATCTTCAAGGGGGAAATGAACCTTTCCAAAAAGGCACACATAAACAACTCATCCTGCTTTGATTGCTGGTGGATGAGGGAGAGGCCAGAGCATGTATTTGAAGTGTTTTAAAAGATTTAGAGCTTCAGAGGGAAGTGTGCAACTCTTGGTGTGCAGGCACCGCAGACAAGGACCTTCCTGTCCTCCACCAAGCACGTTGCTTTCTGCAGGAATATTCCCACCCATGCACAAGCAACATTCTCAACACTGAGTAACATCGCTGGAGGCTGGCTTGTCCCTGTAAAAGGCGGCTTCTAGCAGTTACCCTTTAGAAGTGCCCCAGCCTGGAGCCTACACATCTGGTGAAAGTGCACAGCTGTCCAAACCAGGATCCTTTGCCTCTCATTTGGTCCACGTAGTTAAATTAATCCCCCCACAATCAAAACACAAGGTGCTGTAATTGGATCTCCCCCTGACCCCAGCTCTGAGTACACGGCTGACCTGTTCTCTTGCCTTGCTCCCACTGGTGTCCTGGGCAAAAGGGTGCCTGTTAGGAAAGCGGCCCTTGCCCCGCTCCGCCTGGGATGGAGAAGGACCAGCCGTGGCAATACCCCCTGCCACCGGCAAAAGGAGCATATTCCAGCATCCAACAGAGCATAACAGCAGCTGTAATAGCTGTTGGTCCCCCTCTGCCTTGCTGTGATTAGCAGGAGCTCTGAAATACTGCACCTGGGCAATAACCCATGAATACACCAACAGGTAAGCCCTATGTCACACATCCATCTCTTGCAGACAAATTCTCTGCTAAATGAGATTGAATTTCACTTCTAAGAGAACAGACTTTTTCCACATCAACCCTTAGCAAGAAACAACCAAAATTCTCCAACTCAGTCTGCTAAATTTAGGCTTGAAACCCTATATTCTGAATGTGAGACATGAGCTAGAAAGGTGCAGTGTGCTCGCACACCTGCTCATTTCGGTGGGTGCTGTGTCCAGCTCATCAGGGTGCTGAGGCGGGGGCATCACATCACTTTAGTTTGGATGCCTAAATATAGACCTGGGAACCTAAATTTAGCTTCATGGCCTCAAATTTGGCTTAGACTTCATTTGGAAATGAAACAGATAAACCAGTTGTTAAACTACCACCTCAGTCAGCTGGGGAAAAATAAAATAGGAGGTAAAAAAAAGGCAGAGTCCTGTACGATGTTATTGCGTCGTACACAGGAATTTGTGCAGTTTTAGCAATTTCCTTCATCACTACACATTTCTACATCACTGGAGAAAGGCTTGGGCAGCCACTGTGCGATGGCATGACAAGTGCCAGCCCATGGCTCCCTTGCACCACAGCCCTGGCATCCCACGGACAGTCTGGGTGGCAAATCGATGGGGAAAAAAGCTGAGGGATTTCCATTCTCCCAAACACCACTGGGGAAAGGAGGGCTGTGGCCAGACCAGCACCACCAGCCCCTCCCCATGGCTTGATTTGCCCCAGGCAAGGTCCTATACACATGGTCGTGTGGGGCAGAGGAATTGCTTTCAACCCTTCACAGCCTACAAGATATTTTGTCATTAAGGTGCTGTATAATCACAGCAATCACTGTGGACAGCCGTAGTAATAATAGTAGTAAGAATATTTAGATATTTTCATCTTCAAAGCACTTTTAAAACATCTGCTAACAGATCTCCCCAGCTGTTGTTTAAAGAAGACAATAATTATAATCCTGCCAACACTCAGGGGTGGCAGAGATTTCTGTGGGGATTAACGATGCCCTTCTGATCGCAGCCAGGCTGCGTTGCTGCCATTTTACAGATATGAAAACCAAGGATCAGTGGAAAGGGGTGTTTTAACCCATCGTATCAAGAAGCTGTATGGGTGTGCTCTGAGACCTGCTCCATCCTCCAGCCCTCTAGGAAACACTGCATTTGGTAATTTGGCAGGGGGTGTGGACAGGTACGGAGGAAAATTCAATATTCTATGTTTTGTGATATTTTTATTTTATTATTTTTAAACCTGAATTAAGACTTGCAGTAACCCAGGATTTTATTTCCCTTGCAATCTCACCTAAGGGTCAGGTGGGACATCTCAGGGAGGAGCAAATCATCGCTACTGCTCATGAGCTCTTTGCCACTGGTCCAGAAATGCCTCCTCTTTCTGGTGAGAAAGCTGCAAATTGAACCCAAAAGGAGGGTCGTGGCCTGCCTGTGAAAGGACTTCCAAGTTTATTACAATGGCTTCATACAGGCCTAGTCTTCTCTTTAAATTTAATTAATAGTTTAGGGTTTGCAAGCTCTTTTATTTGCCTAACGGGAACTCAGCCATTTCTTTTTAGGAAAACTCACGCAGGTGTTCAAAATCTGGACAATCCCTTTACCTACAAGGAGTTGCAAGGATGTCTCCAAAGCAAGCCATGCTAATTTAAGGTGGACAAAATGGCTGTGGGTGCATACAGCAACACACCAAGTTACCTTGTGCACAATAGGTTGATTCTAGCCCTAATTATTAGCGTTTAGGACCTGACTCTTAAAACACTTGAATCTGGATGAACGGCTGCCCTGGAATCTGAGTTTCCAGTGGGTGGATTGCTCTCAAGCCTCACCTTCCCTAGCCCTGACTTGGTTCCTCCATCTCCCCTGACAGTTAAGTTCCCATTCTGGCAGGCAAAATAACCTGATTAAAAAAAATATTTATTAAATGTTAATAAATAAAATTGTTCAATTAACTTGGGTTCTGGAGAGGCTTTTCTTTTGTAGAAGGTTGTAGTCCAAAGCCACAGCCTGATAAGAACCTGAGATCCCGGGGGAAAACACTATTTAACCCCTAGTTCAACTTCTAATGAAAGGAAACATAGAAATGTAGCTATAATTCAAGATATTGTATGGAAGTCTGTTCAAAGTTTTTTCAAAAATATAAATTACAAGAGATTATTGATTTTTAAAAAGCTTACTTCAACAATCAGCTTTCTATCTCATTCTATTTCACTCTCTCTCGTTTATTCATTTCCTTATGTAAAAGAATTTAACCAAAGGAAACTGGCATTTTAATTCAATTTCTCCTATAAAATATATAATTTTATTTTGTTATAATGGCTGCTTTTATTTCCAGAGTCAGATTTTATTTAAATTTCAGTCCATTAGGAACAAAACTTGCCATTTTCTGATAAACAAAATCAGCAGGGAAGCCTCTTCAAACTAGGAATGTATTTTCTATCAACCTTTGTTCTAGATGGTCTAAATGACAGGTATATTCCATTTTTCCTGCATTTAGTTTTAAAGATTCTATGGGGTGGAGGGCAAATACAGAGAGTGACATTTTTAACAACAAAACTAGCAATCAGAAAAGCAGCCCCATGACAGGCGTATGGAAGAAATGGGGGAAAAAAATAAAAATAAAAAAAAATATAATCCTTCGCTTTGGACCACCAAAGAGGACTAATATGAGTCATTAGCAGAAAACCGTTAATTTTCCTCCCTGTGACTGTTGTTTGTAGAAGTACTCGAACCTTTGAGATTCAGTCATTTAACTGTTTCTTGGTAGGCTGGAAAATAGACTCCAAGGAATTCATTTTAAAAAAAAAAAAAGAAAAAACAGGAAAAAAAAAAACCTGAAGTAAATGTAGAGTTTGTTAAAAAATAAAGATTTTTGCTTAAAGCTGCACTTAGTTTAGCCAAAAATCAGATGGAGAGATGACAGCTTTCACGAGCGAAAATAACACCCTGCCGTGTCATGTTCTGTTTTAGCCGGACCAGCGTCGCCAAAGTCAGCATTCAACCCGATGTGATGAAATGTAGATCCCTGGCCCAACCCGACGACTGGTTTTCCCTCAGAACTACCTTTCAGCTTGGTGTTTTGCTTGGAAGGAGGGAGTAACCTCGACCACGAGGGTAAAGTGAGCAGCCGCAGTACATGGGTGTAAACCCCACCTCTCCAACAAGCCAGGCAGAGGTCTGGAGTTAACATTAAAATGTTGACTGGGTCCGTGGGTTCCCCCGTTCAAGCACGGGGCCATGCGGCCACTTTGGGGGATTTTTTTTAGAAATTCTTTTCTTAATTTTCAGCTTTGGCACACGTCCCACAACACAGCACAGAGGTGACTCTCTGGCCGCCTGAGAAACAGCAAACACTCCACAGCTGTAAGAGTTTCACCATTTCTTGTAATGCCCAGCTTGGAAGGCAAGATGCTCCTGAGACCTTTGCTGGAGAGCAAAGGCACAACCCCGCAGAGGGACCAGAGGCCCGGAGGATGCTCCGCACCGGGGTCCAGCATCCCCCTTCCATAGCGACAAGCCATTTCAGAGCAGTGATCCGACTGATGCTGAGCGGTTGCATCATGGGAAGGACTGAGAGGAACGACTGCGCATGGCTGTTTTCATCAGCACTTCCCACTCTCGCTCGATGATTGCAGGTTTAAAAATCCTTAAGCCACGTGTTGGGGAAGCAAAAAAAATTAGGCACGCTTTGAGCAAATCTAAGAAATCGGGTGATGCAGGCAGAAGGACCTTCCCCCTGCAAACCTGAGCAGTTTAGGGCAGCAACATGCAATGATTTGGAAATAGAAAACTGCCGCAGGAGCTAAGGAGAGCAGCGGCGAGTGGGTATTTCAGTGCATCTAGCTCTAAAATGTTTCCTGACCTCTGAGCAGCACTCCTCCTGGGCAATATTAATGATCAGAATTATAGATTGAGCCTGTGGGCCGTAAGCCAGTTTCTTTCAGGTTTTGTGCAACCCATATAGCTCCTCTGCAGGTCATTACTCCATGGTTTCACTACAGTAAGGGAGAAAGGCATGTGGACATATCTAGACCGTAGTCAGCACGTGGAGTATAACCCCCCAGAATCCAAGCCCCGGTAGTCAGTGCGGGAGGGAGGCAGCCCAGCAGCTCAGAGTCCAACTGCGTGGGGGGTTTTTCAGTCACTTCTGGAACGTTTTCTGCAATTGTTTTTCTAGCACTGGCCTCTCTCATTGAAAAAGTCCAGATCCTTCTGATCTTTGTTTTGTTTTTTACTAATTCTGACATGATGATTCACAGGGTATTCCAAAAGGGGAGAAAAAACTAAGGAGTTATTTCGGTCCTGAGAGACTTAAAGGATTATTTCCTTGTAAAATACAAATGACAGTTTTCCTGTAATGTTTCTCCTACAAAATGCACACGTTAATCCGTAATTTCCTTTGCCAGATGCAGTGTAATCCTTCTTCTGCAGACACCGCAGCACAGGTGCTGCTGAGAAAACAGGAGCAAGAGAAGTTCATCCATTCGAAGGTGGTAAAAGGCATATTCACCAACCGACTTTTTGGGTTATCCTTGAAGGCAGTCCTGCAGCCCTACTACAGAAAGATGCAACTCTCTGCATTCAGAGCTCATTCCTTTGTAGAAAAGAGCTAAATTGCTTTTGGTACCTGATTTCAACCAAACCGCTTCTTTAAAGTGTGAGACGAGCCAGCCGAAGAGCTGTTACTACTTCAGCCATTGCAACAAACTGCAGCAAAATCTACATCAGCATACAGAAGGGGGTTTCCATGAATATGCCAAAATCCACTTGTTTAGCAGTTGCTTTTTGTCATTTATTAATGATTTGTCATTTAAGGGCATTCGTGGTTCACTAAATCAGTTTCTAACTAACATCCTAAAAGTCTTCAAGTTGAAAAGCAAACCCAACACATTTAGAAGAAAATCGATCACACCCTGTTAAAAAAGGAAGGGGGGAAAAAGAAAAAAAGAGAAGAGAAAAAAAGCGGGTGGGTGGATCTTTGTAGAAAGGACAGAAAAATGGCTGGTAAATTACACAAAAGTCCTCTTTCAATTTATCGTGGTCTATTTTCAATAAGCCTCTGTATATGATTGGGTATTAGTTCCTCAAAATAATTATTCCTCAGCCACTCTGGTACCTCGAGGTTTTCTCCCAGCTATGACTGAGGGGGTAATTACCTTCCTCATTAGCTGAACCTGCAGCATGCGTGCTCATTAATCTGGTAATGATATTAAGAACGGAACCAGTTTGGGGGGTTTGGGCTGTTAGAGAGTGAACATCCCAGGCTGCTTCGGTGCACTTCAGCCCTGCTTTCGCCGCACCGAAGGGACAGCGAGAGCAGAGCCAGCTCCTTAGCCCAGCAGCAGGACGTGCTCAGAGGGGAAACGGGGCTCCAGCCTGGTCCAGCCCTGGCTGTCTCGGAGAAAAACCCTAGGGTGAGGATCTTAGCAAGCTATGCTAAGCCTTCCTCTGGCTGGGGCCAAAGTGCATTTCCCCTATTTCCCTTCTAAGGGAGAAACTTTTTGCCATGAGGGTGGTGAGACACAGGAACAGGTTGCCCAGAGAAGTTGTGGATGCGCCGTCGGTGGAAGTGTTCAAAGTGAGGTGGATGGGGCTTTGAGCAACCTGATCTAGTGAAAGATGTCCCTGCCCGTGGCAGGGGGTTGAATTCACGGATTGAATTAATAGATGACCTCCCTTCCAAACCAAAGCATTCTGGGATTCTATAAGAGTATTTTCTGAGCGAGGAGTTAATGCACCTAGCGGCAGCAGCCTGTTGCTGGAGATTTAGAGAATAGAAACATCAGTTTCTCAACAACATATGGGAAAAATCCATGTTCACCTATATATTTCTCATGAAGATCAAATTATCCTGTACACGCAGTGCAATGCCTTGTATATTTTGTACGCATAAATGCATGCTGTCTTTCTAAAGACACTTTACAGAAAAAAAAAGTGATCCATCTCCTGACTCTCCCTTTGTATATACAGTGGAAAGTTTCCTACTTCATTTTATAGTTCTTTGGGGATTTCCTCTGTGTCTTTGTTTCTTTCCTGTTTGATCACTGTAGGGAGAAAAGTGTAAAGATCTCCATAGCAATCAGCCTATCCAGCTCCTTCATTTATCCTCTGTTGAAGCCAGAGGGAAATTTTCTAAGCCGCATAAAACATGGGGCAATTTGCCTGTCCCTGCTCTGCCCTTGGGGCTGACCGTGTGCGGGGAGGGAGCTGCAGCCCTTTCCCCTGCCCCGCAGCAGGTGCACACCTTCGCAGTCCCAGGGGCCAACAGGTTTTTGCCCTGTTGGGGCTGGTTATTGTGCCCATGGCAACTGGCCTGGGTTTCATTGCGTCCTCAGAGTATATGTCTTTTGGTGGTAATCATCCTTTTCACGTACACTGTGAAGGGCTTAAATCTCATCTGCTTTTCCTAAACATTTTCAGAGAGATTCGACAGTGATTTCAAAGTTTCAAAGGTCTGCTTTCTCCTGCTCCATCTTCCTTTTCCCCTCTACATCATTCTATACGCAGTGATCAGCAAACACCCAGTGCTAACAGGGCCAAGACAGTCTGTACTGAAAGTATTTTAAAGTCATCCAGGTATTTGTTTATTCTCAGAAAAGGAGTTAATCAAGAAGCAACCTAAATTAGGCTACAGGTGCTAAGTCTAGCAGTACCTGTCCCACCTCTCCGAATATAGCGCCCCGGAGGCTGCGGAAAAGAAACTCCAGAGGAAATTTGATTTAACCAGAGTCTTCGCAAACAGTTCCCGATGAACTCCCTAAAGCCTCAGCTTCCCCACACGGTACAGAGGCCCACAGGTGACGCTGAGCTTTAGATTTCAAAGCGTGCGATTATTGAAGCCATGTGCGAGGGTTGCAACAGAGACACAGGAGCACGGTGGCACCAAACCCTGCGGGAAGCAAGTGTTCAGCATCTCCCTCTCCCCCCCAGATGTGGGTCTGGTCGGCGTACACGCACCCCTCGCACCTCTCCCACACAGACACGGGGACAAAGTCAGAGAGATCTGCCCAGAAACTTGTTAGACTTTGTGCATTCAACAGCTTAAGGTGATAGTATAGGTTATAGTTATACTCTCTCTCTCTCTATATATATATAGGTTATGCTATAAGGTTATAGTATAAGGTCAGTTTTGTGCATACAGTTGGTCTACCCAGTTATCCAAGAGATCCTGGTGATAGCTACATTCCCACTCCGTCTTTACAAATATACTCAAGCAATACGTATTGCAAAATAGTTGTCTCGAGTAATTAAAGCGTAAGCAGTAACGCTAAGACACTGTATTGTCTAAAGCATGAAATTCAAGAGTTCTCTAAGATTAATGTCCTGCTCCTGTAACTTGGTTGTTCTTGGCTTAAGTATTCAACATAATGCTACTCATTACAGAGAGCGGTGACATCTATATCCAAGGGGGAAATATGGTTCAAGTCAGCTTTCGTGTTTAAATATTAGTAGTAAATTCAAATTCAATTTCACATGATCAGTGTATGTGACACTAACTACATCAAGGTAGACTTGGGGATTTCTCAACTCTATATTGAAGAGAATTACATGACTGAAAACTAATTAGGGAAGCACATAAAGTGAATTTATTTAGTATTCTCTTGTATGTAGTTAACTTAAAGTAATGTATCAAATTTCCTACAGAAAAAATGTGGCTACATAACACTGAACAAAATGCATCAGAAATCAGATCAAGCAAATTACTTTTTTTTTTTCTTTTAAAACTCAAAATGTTTAAGCTGTAATGAAAAAAATTATAATAGTAGGGATTTTTCCTCTGGAGAAGAGGAGTGCTTTGGTATCGTGTCTCACACAAGGAATAAGAAACAGCTGCAGTGCAAATACGAGAAAGCAGTCAAATGTTATTTGTCTCTCCTGACCAAATAGCACCTGAATTTTCCTTCCGGAAGCTCCCGGGTGCATTTCTGTGACAGCAGTGCCCTACGCACAGCCAGAGCAAAGCCCGGCGGCCGCCGCGCGGCCAAGAGCACTGCGCCGGCATCCTGCGTGGAGCAGGATTGTTCCACAGCCAAGCAGACAGTAAACGAATGTGTGTGTCATGATAAAAAAACAGTCTTATATCTTTCATCTCATCCCTCACATAGACCTTCCCTCCTGTCTACATAATATTTTAAGATGAACGCAGCTCCTCCCGCCCCTCCTTCTCCCCTCCGCGGCGCTGCCCCAGGATGCTGGGTTGGGTTTTCTGTCGTCTCCCTCTTCCCCCGGTCCCTCTGCAGCAGGCAGGTTACCTGCCAGCGAGTCAGAGACGAACACTGCATCCCAAATGCATGGCGCTAGTGACAAAACGCTACCTACGAACGCGTAATAAATGTTTTATAATGCTTTTGCTGCGTGTTATAAAAGATAAATAGATGACAATAGATGTCTTATAAAGTATTTATATCCTATTGTCATTATTGTTGCACTACAGCTTTGAACAAAGCACTGAAGCAAATGCAAGCCTAAGTGCCGGTGATGATATGTATTAACAAAGCCATTTATGATAAATGGACAAACCTTTGAGGGTCACTGACACTTTGACAAGCATTACACAGGCGGTTTTGCCTGTAATATTTTTGCTCCATTTTTACCACCCAACTGAAGTAATCGCATTTTAACAACAACAAAATATTTTATTAACCGGGAACAGACAAATAAACCTGACTCTCCGGAAGGCAACGGCACTGAAATGAGAGGGTGATGTGCCTGCAATGGCAAGGGGATTCATCCTGGTCACTACCTGCAACACTGTCCTGCAGAGCAGACCGGAGGACCCCATCACATCCAAAAAGTTTTTGCAAGAGGGCAGTTCATTTAGCTTCAGCCTGGGTTTCTGGTTGCTCTTCCTAAGGCCAAGCACTTTTTGCACCCTATCAGATATTATATCTACAGTAGGTACTTTGCTGAACTTTAGTTATTGGCACGTTCCAGTGGCATTTGCAGTTAAAAGCTGTCTGTTATGTACAAGGGCATGGGAAACGGAATATTGCACTCTTTTCTTTTTTTGTGGGAAAACCCCAAAATGCAGCTGTTGGCCCCGGGATCAAGGCAGTGCTGCTCCAAATTTTTGTTCTGCCTGTACATTCAACAGAAACCTTCAAGTTCACAGGTTGATCAAGTCAGATGAACCAGACTAGGTCAGCACCTGGCTGCAAATCTGCTTTAAAAGACGCAAGAAAAAACCCAGACTTACCTCCTCATATTGTAACCATAGCTGGGAGTATAAGAGGAAATCTCAGCAAAAGCTGATGGGAAGCGTGCTCGGGGAGTGCCCATTTCCCTCCCCGACTCGGAGGGCAGTTGGGTGATCAGCTCCGCTGTAGAAGTCTGCGTTGCAAACACCAGAAGTCAGATAAGGCAAATCCTATCCTGGGGAATAATCTATTTTTTACTTAGGCACGCTCAAGGAAGACTAAAGTGATGAGCAAACAGATTTTTGAGGACGCAGTTTTAAGCTGTGTTGACTGTGGGGAGACCATCCCCTTGCATCAGGAGCTGAATTTGCCCACGGTTGGGAAGTCAAACTCTGCTCCCTGCCAGTCCGGGAGCATGCTGTAGGGCACTTGTGTCCCAGAGGCTGGGTTTTGTTACTCAAGTAGCACATTTCTTGAGAGACAGAAGGCTAAAGTTTGCAAAATAAAATAGAATAACTTTCCAGTTACTTAAGTGCACTTCTGGTAAATGCAATGCTGCTAATTCCTCAGGATTTTCCAGAAATGGGACACTATGAGTCTTACGTGCCAGCTCTTTTTGCCACAAGAGGCAGGGCTACAACTATTAGATTCAATAAAAATAGCAAAACAATCACCAAAAATAGATGGTGAATGGAACAGGGAACTTTGAAAAGAAAACCAAAACAAAGCCAAACCCTATTTTAAATCATTTAGCAAATTTCTCAAAGGTCATCTCAACAACTAAGTGCTTGTCTGATAACTTGAATGTGTGTGTGTATATGGGTTAAATAAACTCAAAAATGAATGAACCTTATTTTCTCTCTAGCACGGAAACATACATACATGTAGTTTTTCTCTCCCTGACCAATTAATTTTCCTGGGATTTCTTTTGTCTCAGATCATAGTTTTCACTGCATCACATTAATTAATCATCAGATTAATATGTGTAAAATAATATTCAACCTTTATTTTTCCTTAAACATACAAACATATGGCAACTTTTTTTTTTAGCTCATAGTCAGTATCATACATATGAAAGTGCAAAACACATTTTCTGCCATGAACTTCTCTGCTCTCTTTTTTAAACCTAATTGTCAGATCCTAAGAAATATGGGTCTCCAAAGCCTTTAGGACATGGATCTCAGACACTAACAGTGGTTTCCTTTACCAAGTGGCAGGGGAGGGGAAAGCAAGAGACAGAGGGCACATGCCCTGCACCCTACTCTTCCAGCTCTGCTGTGAAGAGCCCTTTCCCAAAATAAATTTACATGAAAAATAATTTTCTTCAAAGTGCTTTCAGAGAGACGTTTCAAATGCCACATGATTCAACATGGAGTTTTTTGACAGAATCAACAAGTTTAAGTATAAAAACTTGTCCCCAGTTTCAAAATGGTCCATCCTCATCCCACACAACCAAAGGTTAGACCGGGGTATGATGTAGGACCCTATACGTTCAGGGCAAAGGCTAATAAAAATAACCAAACACACACACACACACAAACAAACCCCAAATATCAGCACTTACTTCTAATTATTATACCTGATTGCTTGTGGCTTGCATATTTTCCTGGCTGAAGGATCGCTCATTTTTACATAAATTTGCATCCAGGAATTCTTCCTTTGCCTTAACTCTTGAGATAAGAAACAGAAGGTTGGTTGGCCTGGAAAATATGATCTTTATAAAAACAATATGAGTTGAGCTGGTTTAACCTAAAGGGAAGAATAAGCAGTGAAAACTTTGTACGTAGATGGTTGGTAGCTGCAAAGAAATTGGTCTGTGTGTCAACTTCAGAAAGAATAACTAGTAACAGGCTTGAACTGCTGAGAAGGAGATTTTGATTAGACATTAGGAAAAAGAGCCTATAGAGATTGTTGAAACTCCATCACCAAATATTTAAAGAGCAAGTTAGACAAGTATCTGTCATGAGCGATTTAGGTACAGTGGATCCTGCCTCCCAGCTCTATTTCCTATAATATCTGTGCTCTTCCCTCTCTACTTGTAATGTTAATTCGTACCTTGTTTTTACCATGGCTAAAACAAAAATATTTTTGTATTCTTACTTAACCTGTAAATGAAATACATTCAATAATGTTATTCTTTCATATTGTTCTCTGAAACTTTAGGCATCTAAGAATTCACTAAGTATTTTAAAACAAATACAGCCTTCTGTAGATATTTCAGCAAAACAGTGGTTTCTCTTTATGAATATATTTCATTTATCTTATAGCACACACATTAAAGTAAATATTTTTCAGTGTGACACAAATTAAAAACTGGATAAAACCTGAATGGAATAAGTAAACGACACATGCTTAAAGCACTAGGATAAAAAAATCAAACTGGTATCAAAGTTCTCAATGCCTGAAGAGTAGGCTTTCCCTCCTCTGATTTTTCAGGTGATTCTAGGGAAAAAAAGAAAGAGGGGGGAAAAAAAGAAATCTTTCTAAGGAACATTCCCTCTGCCCTAATTTAAACAGAAGATTAAACTAAAGATGCAAACATGTAGATGAAGTAGTTTTGGTCAAAGGACAACCACCTATTAATTTCCATAAAGATTACACATGAATTTATCTACAAGATCTATTGCTTTTCATCAGAGATGGCTAAACCAGCCTCGGAAGTAAGAGACAAGTGAAACTGCAATGCAAACTGAAAACTACCCAGAAAATTTTCCTGAGTTTTGAAATAGTTTGAATGACCTTCGTGGGGCATTTCCAGAAATAGAAGTGCCCAGTACTCAAGTACAGCAAAGAAAGCAAATATTCCTGCTGCAGCAAAATCAAAAATAGTCATGGAGCTTTCAAAACTTCCTATCATCACTCCTTTAACCTTGTTCTTCTTGCCCGCGCGATTCCTCAGCCCGCGTTCCTCCAATCCACCCAAAGCGTTGGCATCAAGCAAAATTACCGGCACTTCAGTGATGCAGCCCTGGCCACGCAGACCTCCTTCAGCTGGAACTACTTCAAATCAAGCTCTCCATCCTTCCTTTCTAGGCTTTTCAAAGCCTGTCTCACTTTCAGACTTTTTCTGCTTGCCTAATACATTCCATTTGGCAGTCAGTGCTGAACATTGTTCCCTTCCTAATTGTCTCTGCCTATGTAAAAACAATAATAATTTTTTTAAATCGGCTTTTGTCTATACAGGCCATTAGACTTAGATTTCTTCTGTTATTTCTATATACCATACAATCTGTCTCCTTCTTCGTACCAATCCCATCCTTCCTCAAACTAGCTCTCTACTGCAAACACTCCAATCTATTGGAACGAAAGCAATACATTTAAGCAATGTATTTCTCCTATTTCTTGTAACGTGGTCTACCACAGAAGTTACACATTAGAAGCAACTATTAAAAAAATGAAAATCTGATGGATAAATCAGAAAAAAAAGTTTTTAATTCCTCTTTCTACTGACTCTCCCAGTTCCAGCATTCGCTTCTGGAACGGCTTGTTGCAGCCTACTACTCATGGTATTTAAAATTCTAGATTAACCTAAAGTTTAGAAAAAGTTAGGCTGACAATTTGATCTCCAATCACCTAATGTAAAAATCCCAGTGTTTTGTAATGACATCATACATAATCATAAGGCAAAATGGAATGCCATGTATCTGTTTTGCACCATTTCCCTTTGTCTTATTAGTCAGAACATATTTCTGTATCTCACTTTTTCTACTCCATATAGATAATTCAGCACATGTAGCCCCTTTTGTAATTCATGACTTATCTCAGCTTCAGGTTTTCGCTATTCTGTCAGCTCATCAAATTCAGCATAAAACTGGTTTTCCTTATTTGTATTACTATTTTAGATGTGTGATTGGACCATCATTAATTCCAAGAATCCACAAAACATTTCAGTTACGGTGCAATTGTACTTCAACCATATATACTGAAGATAAGCATTTTTTTACATTCTCCTCCTTTTGCTCAAAATTTTTACGGATCAAAATGTTTCTCATGAGCAAACTGCACTTCACATGTACGTACAGAACTTCTTACATCATTGGCTATCAGTATTGCTTTACTTCAACCTCTCATAATAATGACTCTTCAGCCAGACCATATAGGCATATTAGTTGTCCTAAACATTTCTGGGAAGTAAAACACCCTGATTTCAGTCCAGCCTAGAGTTTTTAGGATATCTGGGTTGGCTGGCAGTCCAAACATTTTCTTACAGCTCCCATCAGAAGCCTGTTTGTGCCCAAGCCCCTTACAGCATCTCTAGAGACTCACAGCCTTTCTGTAGATTGGGGCTGACTGTTAACATGCAAAAGTATTCAATACAAGGTTTCTAAACTAAACTGTTCTTCCAGTCTGAAAAATAAGTTTATTTCTCGTAAGTCTGTTTCTGTTGAATGTATACCCACCTTGCCCCCCAACCACAAATAGCAAGTCCTCCCAGCATAAACTCTTCAGGGTGCAAACCATGCCTGCATCTATATTTGAAATTACCTAGCACATTGCAGCATTCCCCAAAACAAATTAATAATATGCAGACTGCAGAATGTGCTTCTCCAGCATAAAGCATCTGGTTTCACAGTTCATTAGAAGTTTCTTTTTCTCTTATGGCTTTGTGAATAACTTTATACATACTATTTAGAGCCAACAGTAAATTGGCATTTCCAAAGACGCAGTTTGAACGCTTTTCAAAAGCTAAGGCAGGCACACGCCGCGTTGGCTTTATCAACTTATGCCCCACTCTCCCCATCCTCCTTAGAGAGTTTCCTACATACAAGGAACTGATGCTTTCAGTAAACTTGTGTGGCTGCTTTTCAGTCTACCTTTTTAACCATTTCTTTTATATCCTCCATTACAGGCTGTTCAGCTTTCTGCGCTGGGCAACACTATATATATTCCTGGAGTTTCATGAGTTCAGGCTTGCCTTCTCTCCTTTACTTTGGGATAAATAACATAGGGAATCCCTAAACTTGGGGATAAATCTGATTTGTCCATTAGCTCTTAGGTATACTATATTTCCTCCAGTCTTGATGCCTTTAGCAGAAGATCTCTCTTGCTGTTAATCAATTTTATGAATCCCTGTCAGCAGCTCTCTCTGGGGCACTCTGCAAACACGACCACCACCTTGCAAAATGCAGACCGCAGGACTCAACAGCCTTTTGGTAGAGACCACGAGTGCTGTGCTGTCTCCCAGTAACCCGCTCACTTGTGCAACACGTCATTAATTCATTGGGGTGGGGGTTAATTCCAGGCTGGGAGTTCACATCCACTGCAAGCTTCATACTTTCCACACGGCCTCCCGCCCCACAGTCTCACATTTGACTCCGGTAGAGCTAGAATTGATCTGAATTCTTAAACCAAATTCAAAACAGCCTTTGCAAACGTGCAGGTTTTAAACAAGGCTTTAACACAAAACAGCTTGAAGCGTAAAAACCCACACGGCAGGCTGCCAGGGCGCCAGGGCTGATCAGCCAGATGAGGACACGCTGAGGACCTGGACCAGCTCGGCAACAGCGCCAAGTCCCCGAGCATCCCAGATCCGAAGCTCCAGAGCAGTGGCCGTGCTGCTGCCCCAGGCCAGATCCTTTTGCCACCCTGCAAAACCAAGACGGATAATTTCTTGCTCCATAAGAAAGCTTCAGAGCCTGATTTTGTCTTGGTTTTGCAGCATTACCACCTTCTCCACTGGTTTCTCAGTGTTTCGTAGTGGAGCACAACATCAGCTTTGAAGCTCTACCCGATAACAAGGTTCTTTCTTCCAAAATAATATAGATTATTATATAAATAACTATGCCATTTCTTTATTTATCATTCTTGTAATTCTTGTGTGATCTGCAAGCTTTAAGAGGAAAGGGATTTTTCCAGATCATTACTCATATCGTGGAAATGCATTAGGCCATGACTAGATCCCTATGAGACGTTGCTGAAAACATCCCAATTGCTTTTTGCAATTAGTTTACCAGTTTTAAATCTGTTTAATATGGGCTACGCTAATTTTTTATGTCCTAATTTCTTGTATTGAAATGTCATGCAGTACTAAGTCAAGTGTAGAAGTTTAAGTGTATTATGACAGCTCAGTAAGCTTTATCAGTCCCTTTAGCTCAGATCTTTGCTCCCAAAGCCTGAAATCTTCGAGTTAGCTGGCTGTCAAACTTTTGCTTATATCTGTAATTTTCACCATGACCAGCGCCAAGACTCACCCTTATTTGAAAGCAGTTCAACCAGTGTCTTATATACAAATCAAATGAGGGATGATTAAATAAAATAAGTTAGGATTTATTAAAATTCAAGTGTGGGGTGGGCTGCTGGTTTGCCTTTTTCTTTTTCATTGCTTTTTTGTTTGTTTGTTTGTTTCTAAATATACTATCCTGGCAGAAACTATTCCCTCTTGGGAAAAGATCCTTCCTTCAATAAAATAATTTAAGCTCTTTTCTTGCCACAAAACTGCTTCCAGTTTCAAAGGAGTCCTTGAAAACAGGCATCATCAAGCTAATAACTATTTCTAACTTAGTCAAGGAGTAGGAAGACGTCTTCTAGGAAGATTTGTAAATGCAATTAGACACCTCAAGAGAAGATTTCTCTCTCCTATGACTCTCTAAAGGGTTTAGGTGCCCGATTTCATTCAACAAATCTCGAACTAGCAAGGAAAGCCTATTTGTTGTAATTTTTTGGTTTGTCTATCACCAGCTCACAGCAGCTCACAATAGAGGTCAGAGCAGGGATGTGCTGGAAACCTCTTACCAGGCAGCTTTTCAGAGCCACATCGCCCTACTTTTTTCTTCCATGTATTATTAATTACATATTAAACCTGTCCTTACTTGTCTGAGTACCAAGGATCACAGAGATGCTGTAGCCTGGAAGTCTGACCATCTGACAGGATGTGATGGCGAGCATCCCCTACAGGAAGGCACCGCTCTATGGCAAGGTCAACAAATTTATATGGAACGAGCAGTTAAAATTTACTTTTTTTTCTATGTATTTAAATGGCTTTGTTTGAACTGACTTCTAGCTTCCAGTGTTTGAGAGCTGCACAGTACTTTTGGTGGTGGTGTGTTTGTGGAGCTGCAAAAGCACAGAAACACTCAGATCCATTAATTACATTTATGCGTATTTTTATATATATTTTATATATAGGTGTGTGTATATGTGCAAATATAACAGCTTTCTTTACCAGTTTCCATCGTTGTTCTATTTTTTCCCCTATTTTTCTATGAATATCGTTTGCCGAACTAAGAAAAAAAAATTCAAACCACGTGGTTTAGCTAAGAAAGGTAGATATTTTCACCAAGAGTCTGTATGTCTGGGGGCACTGCATTAACATTAATACATGTTTCCAACAGACAGTAAGTGTCCCTATTCTCTCCAGCTCCAGTATTTCCATGGTTTTGTCCATCCTGTACAATATTTGTGCGTGATTTGTGGTACAGACTCAGTTCTAGTGCCTCTACTCGCTCAGCCAAGGGTATATCATTACACTTTTAGCAATTAGATTTGACTTTAAATCAGCAAAACAGAGATTTCTCCCAATCCCATTTACAATATTCTTTGAGCAAATAGGTACGCTTTCCAATCTCAGCCTCCCTTATGCTCTATTATTATACAAAATGGGCACCAGAAGCTAGGCATAACTATAAAATGATTATGATTTATCTGGGTATTTTGTTCCTTTAATATATTATGCCAATTGTCCTAATTTAATGAAGTAATTCTGTTAATTTAACTTGGGGGTTAATCTTGCTTTAAGAACACTTTTTGCTGAACAGTAAGACTACGCTCAGTTGATGCATTTTCTTCCCTTTTTAGACCTGAACGTAACCTTTCTGAAAAAAACAACAAAAGTTTCTAGTATATCATGTGATCAATAGATACAAGTACCTTCATTTTTTAAATTAGTCTAAGGCTATTTTCCTTTTACTGTTGTATAAACAGGGAATTGAAGGGTAAAATAGTTAAAACTTAATGCCATAGTGCTAATGTGGCTTTTAAATCACGTCAGCAGCAATCACTGCATTATAATTAACAATTTATTGAACCAGCAATAAAATGAACATCACATTACTTCTTAAAGCAGCAGAATAAAATGGCTAATAAATAGCATAAGCCAGACAAATTGCAGAGTAATAGAAATTTTCTTAAGATTTATAGTGTGCAGAAAGATGGATGTGCTATTAGTAGGAGCTCCAATACTTGACAAAATTCTTTTGCAAAGACATAGTTACCATGCATGTCAGAGTTCACAAGTCTAAGTGGTTTATCCAAATTTCAACTCACTGCTATTACAGTGGAAAATACTCATTACAAGGTTTTGTAACTGCAAGCAATGTGTACATTTGCCAACATTCAAACTGCTACTGCCAAAAAGATACTAAAATATTTTATAAACTGTCAAATAACAAGTCTGGTAGCTTAATCTGAGTCTATTTTATACTTCACAGGCGGTAAAAACTCCTGGGCCCGATCCTGAGGTCTTCACTCAGGCAAAACTTTCTTTGGCTTCAACGTTTAAAGTTACCAGGAGTTTCTGCCTGTGAGAACGGCTGGATCGGGCCCGACATTACGAGGAAAATTCATTAGGGAAGAAACACAGATTCAGTGAAGCTGGAAGCTCAGCTAAATACCTCATCTCTACCAGGGCTGAGGTTACTGACAACAAAACCGTGTTGTTTTAAATGTTCCTGCTGTTAAGTTGTGTTGTGATTCGTCATGTCAAAGTGTCTCTTATGTTCTTGTTTCAACGTAACAGATGCAGTTTTACATGACATGTCACAACATGGAGCATCAACTGGAAAGAGTCTAAAAGAGCTCTTTTTTTTCTTTGGGGGAAAAAAAGAAAAAAAACACCAAGAAAACCACTCTGCTTTTCACTGAAATGTGTGGCAAGGGAACTTGCTATGTAAATTTTGTGAGCAGACAGTCCTTTCAGTCACTGTAAGGAAAGGACTTTCAATCTTCAGTTTCAAATTGAAATATATCCATCACATAGGTCATGTTCGACTTTTAAAATTATTTTACATGCAAATTTCAACATGAAATCTGGCGTTAATCTCTGCAGTAATTAGCTGCTAAGACAATAGATGCCGATAAGAACATGCATGTCTTTAACAACGCATTTCTCCCTGAACCTTGAAGATAAATTACGATTAACTTACTGGTTAAAGGTGTTGTCGATTACATGATGAGACTACTGTATTACCATTTTCCAAAAAACCAATTCCCCTCACGAAGGGGCATTTCCAACAGAGTATTGTACTGGGGAGCATCTTCGACCTACTCTGTTGGCGACCATGGCGTGAAGCTGAACACACACCATGAACACACACTCACATGCACAGGAGGAAATTACTGGCTGTGAGCGCTCTACAGTCATGGGGCCCGTATATATTGGATACACTAAAACAATAATAAAAAAAAGCTGGACCAACACAGCAGGCTGAGTAAACGGGTGAGCACCGGTCTAGCTGCACTGAAGTCATTATTTACACTAACTTGAGACTCAGGAGGTTGGTCTCCAGAGACCAAGCAGGTTCTTACTAAGCTGCCATTCAACAGAGCTTTGAATAGAAGGAGGTATTTTTGCCTTTATTAATTAACTCCTCTAACAGGGAGACCCCAAAGAAACAACAACTCGTAAACTTTTCTCTGCCCCCCCGTCCCTGCTGAGCATGTTCAACAGCCGCATTTCTAGTTCATCCCACACCCATATCTTTAGAGCACCAGGCTTTGGCAGTGCTTGAAGCACATCGCTTGAACAGTAGCAACCATGGCTCTCATCTGGAGACCCAGAGAGACCCAAATGAATCTGGAAATGCCCAGAATGAAGCCTCAGGTACCAAGAGGACTAATGCTCATTAAACTGACACCAAACACGCTGGGGCTTAGTTCATTTGACAAAATGCCGCAGCACATAATTCAATACGTCAGTTAATTTCTGCAGCGTAGTGGGGTAAGGTTCTTCATTAAAAAGAGAAGAATGTATTGGCAACCCCCGCTGAAAGTTCACATATTGCAGAGTGTTTCATTCACCCTGAAAATCAGACAAGGTACAGAGAGGCATAACCCCCTCTGGCAGTAGACAGGAATAAACCAAAGCCATAGGGATGGTTTTTTCCCTAACATTAGTTCAGCTGTAATTCATTGCTGGCAGCAGCTCTTTTCATTTGCACAAGGATACAAATTCTTCTATATCAGCTAAAAGAGCTACCAAAGCATTCTAGAATCTATTGAACATTAAAAAAAATGCTTGATTAAGGAAGTATTTAAGTTGTATGCCCCTCCCCTGCTTATATTTAAAGGATTTGCAATCAAGGTACATCTCATGAAACAATGAAGCTGGGAATAATAACAGTATAATGAATTAAAAATATTCCAGAAGAAGTTCTGTTTTAATATTTTGGGGGTAACTTATTAAGAACTACTGAGGAACTTGCACAAGCCTTCTGTGCCATGTCCAATCCACCCTCCCTAGTAGATTAGGTGTGTAGAACCTAAAACTTTGGTTGATTGCCCAGCTTGAATTTAAGAAACTGTGGCTGTGTACAACAAAAATAAATACTATCACGTCATGTGAAACGAAGGCAGGAGTAATAAAAGGAATCTCAAAAAAGTTAAAAATGAAAATTATATCATAAAAAAAATAACTCCATCATATGAAATCAGCGTCTGTGTTTCCTATCATGCTGGAGGTACGGCTTGGCAGACCAAAGTTGCTTTTTGCTGTATAGGTCTTAAAAGGAACAAATATCCAAAAAACATGTCTGGTGCAGTTTTGCTAAAGATAGGCAACTTTGGGGCAGCTGACTTGTCTGGAAAGCCATGCACAGAAAAACAGATCTCTCTGAAATGCTGGTGCTGCCTACCTTTAGCTGTACCAGACATGGCAAAATGCCAAGGTCTCTCAACACGGGAAATGTGGATCTGCATGGAAATTAATTGATTGCTTACCTCAGCAGAACCACACCAAGCTCTGCGCTCTACTCAGCTTGGCTCAGGTTTTAGTGAACTGCTCACAACAGCTCCGCCTTCCCTGAGCTTCAAAGAAATTTTAGAGCTTTTAGATCTGGAGGGGTATCATTTGTATATGTGTATACACACACACACACACGTGCTTATTTTTTTAGATACAGATATGGATAAAGAAAAACTAGTAGTACATGAAGTGTAAATACGGACACAGATAACTGCAGTCTCATCTCCGATCTATGTACATTCTCATCACTGTTACAGCTCGTTCACTGGCTATGCTGCTGATACCCAACTAGATCCATAGGTAGTGACTAGTTTCTGCCTTAAGGTTGGGAAGAAAACCAAAAAAAAAAGAGAAAAAAAAAAAGAAAAGAAAAAGAAAAAAGTGGGGTGGGATATGCTTAATTAAAAAAAAAAATGTTTTGCTATATGTGTCTTCCATAAATATGCGCAGATACCCGCAGTATTATACATTAAATCTAAAGAACATTGCCAGGCTCTCATTTTAACAGGTCTAAGTGGCAGGTGAGAAGGAACGGGACAATAGTGATCTGCTGTGTAAAGAACAAGATGTCTCTGTTCACCTCTGAAGTTACATCCGGGATTGTGACGGGCTCCTGTCCGTGTGCGGCACGGAGCAAAGCAAAGGACCCTGGGGAAATCATTTTTCCTGATTACCTCTACAACTATGAACAGGAACTAAGAACTCTGGGTCCCTAAGAGTGATCCAGAAGAGAGAAGGGGACAAATGTTGCTGCAAGATGACAACCACCTGATCACAGGCTGGCGTAAGACTTCTACGCAAACTCTGGATGCACCTGGATCATGCACCTAGATAATTTACAGAAACTGTGCAGATTAAACCATTATTTTAATCAAAGTCTGTTTAGAATCAGTGCATTCATCTGAGCCTATATGCTCCGTTTCATTGAAATGCGGATCGCTGCACGCAGCCAGAGCTGCTGAGCTGTCTGTATTGGTATGCAGTGGGGTAGAGCTTAGAAGTTACAGGGAGTTCCCCACTGAGATTTGCTTTCGGGTTTTTTGTTGTTGTTGTTGTTGTTGTTGTTGTTTGCTTTTTTCCCCAAAAAAACCCCACACATATAGAGGCAGTAGACAGGGATCAAGGGTGAGAAAGCTCAGTATCCATGAATTAGATCTTCTTTCTTCATTCTGAACCTTTAAAATACATTCAAGTCACATTTCCAGATTTTGGTTGGAAGCTTCCTCTTTTTCATATATTTTCATTGGATACCTCTGAATTAAGAGACACCAGCATCAGAAGACTTGCAATATAATCAGGAGAAGCCAACAATGCTTTCCCAGACTTATTTCCTAAACAGAAGAAGCAGCTTCCTTTGGGTAAGGAAAAGATGATAAATAGAAGCCCCCGTGGTGCATCAAAACACCAGTGCAATCCTCCTACCTCTGCGCAGATAGAGAAAAATGTATGCAACAATCTAGAATTCCATAGCAAAAGATATAGATAACTGGATCTGACTTCCTTTCTCTATTACTACATGGACAACTTCTTTAACAGATTTTTTTGGTAAACTACAAGGCAACATGAATTAAGGTACGCCCAGGAATACCCCAAGCTGCTTATTAATGGGAGAGATTCCATCTTCAGAAGATGGCATTAGAAATACTTAGGTAATTGTATAAATAAATGTGAATGTGGATCACCTTCTTTGTTTGGTTTGTTTTGTTTTGCTTTTTATTCCTAGAATATGTTCTATGTGGAACAAACTGCAGCCTAACGAGTTGGCAGACAGACACTGGAGGCATGAAAAGGCACAGTAAAGCACTACATTTTAGATCATAGCTAGGAAGCCAAAAGAAATGAAGCAAAATGAGAGTTTTGTGTGAGTTTATACTAAAGAATTTTGTTATCCTGTGATACGTTCTATAAAGCTGTAACAAACTGTGCAAACTAATAACAACACTTCTAGTGTCACAAGTGGCTTATAACAACATGAAAGTTTTCACAGCCCTGGCCCTTAGTGGCCGACATTCATGCATAGAGCTGTCTCTTCAGCCACCACAGTATTTATTTTTTGAGCCATTGTAGATGGCCGCGGGCTGGCTGCGTAGTAAAAACCAAAGGAAATATAGAACTTCTGTGTCTTTACGTAGCTCATTGTCGCCACAACTGCATGGACGGGCATCACAAACCTCAGAGAAACAGAATACATTTTCCAAAGACCCCAAACTCCCCCGTGATCAATGGCACTTCGTTGGTCAGCTCTAGAGAGCAGAGCTGATGCAAAATAATTTCCACAAGAGCAGAACACCTTGAGATTTCTCTAAGCAGAGGGCATTTCTGCTACCACATTACCATATCCAGAAAGACCTCTGAGTACAGTCTCAAGCTACATGGCTATACAGAGCATCATTTCTCCAAAGCACAGAATAACAAATACCAAAGATATCAGGAAATTGTCTTACGAAGTACGCAAATCATACAGACACACCGAAGGAGTACACTGGGGAGGTGAAGGTATAAAACTCAGCTGAAGGTTTTCTAATACCCACTGTGGTAGCACAAGCAGTATAATACTAAACAAACAAACAAACCCAAAACACACAAACAAACCCAAAACAAACCCACAAACCCAAAACAAACAAAAGGCAAACAAACAAACAAAAACGTGTCGAAGAGTTCTTATTTTGGGTTCTAAAGAGCTACGATTTCTTACGCAGTAAAATCAGAGGCTCTATCAAAGGTGCAATTTCTAGTGAACCAAAGTCAGACCAGCAACTCCGAAATCAGCATGGAAGTGTTTGATTTGCTATAACTGAGCTTTCTGTTTGAAATAGCACACTGTACCTACTGAAGAGGCGTACTGCAGATATTTAATGACAAAAAAAAGCTGTTGGGTAAGTGCCTTATAAAGTCTAAGTATCCTGTTGATCTTACTCCAGCTGCAAGTAAATAACTGGGGGAGAGGGTGGGAGAGGAACCAGCAAAAATGTTTATTAAAAAAGAAGTCTGAGTTAAGAAAGCAAATTTTTTATGAGATATGAGTTCACCAAGGCTTTGAAAGAGAGAGGGGATTTTTAAGACGATCAAGTGA
Organism: Phalacrocorax aristotelis; assembly: GCF_949628215.1. NCBI lineage: Eukaryota > Metazoa > Chordata > Aves > Suliformes > Phalacrocoracidae > Phalacrocorax > Phalacrocorax aristotelis. The sequence continues at coordinate 3,733,768 of NC_134280.1, read as the reverse complement.
TAGATTGTCTTACTAAGAAGTTTCATTAAATCTTACTAAATCTGCTCAAAACATTTTAAAAACTTAACCAGGACACTCACATTTTTGCAGTTTAGACAAGTCAGCTATTTCTGATGTTAGCAAATTTTCCTTATGCTGCCATCTTGTGCCCCAGACTCTCAGCTTACTCTAGAAGAAAAAAAAAAAAAAAAGGAAAACAAAACCACCTTATGTATCTCTGGCCCTCACAGCTCTAAAAATACCCCTCAAAATGTAAGCAGGGCATGCAGGGTAGGAAAAGAAGTTTTCCAGTGCTTGGAGATAGGTTGAAATAACAGCTCAGATACTCATAAATCAAGTCAATGTTACGGGAACGGGGAGGAAATCACACTTTTGTTGTCATCTTGCAACATTTTCATTTTTAAATGCTTTCATTGCTAATAAAATTCAGTCTGACAGAACCACAGGGAAGAGCAGTGCACCATGGGAAGTCAGCAGAAGAGGTGTCCCGATCCAGTGCCCCAACCCAAGTCAACAGAGCTCAGTTCACAAGTGAAGTTCAGCAAAGCTCTGCTGTTATTTAACCGCTTTTATTTCCATTTCAGTGTTTATCAATAGCCAATTAGATTCAGAAGTTGCTTCAATTATGTTTTTCCCTTGACACTTACCTTGGCTTTCCAACTCCTAACCTATTAATTATACCAACGTTCCTATTGTACCATAAAATGCTTCATCCACCGTCGTATTTCAATAAGTTGGATCACCTATTTCTCTACTGCCTTCTCTGTTTACGAAAAGGAAGCTATTCAGCTTAACCTACTGGAAGCAAAATTGCATCACTGAATTCACCTAGGGTATTTATTTAAATGGTGGTTGTACTAATACTTAATAGATAGGGCTATTTAGTTACTTTCAATACATTTCATATTTCATGGAAAATAATTTGTCTGACCAAGGCCCCCGAGGCTTTGCCCAGGGACTAGCGCTCCATTCTGCTGGGCGCCACAGAAAGACAACATAAAGTACGGTCCCTATTTCAAAACACAAGCGAGGGCTATGCACAGCTGGCTGCAAGCCAGCAAACTATACTGAGCCATCAGTAGTACCCATGTGAGTGACCTTCATTACATTTTCCTAGCCATTTCAGAAAGGTAGGAAAAGTACTGGTTTAAGGAAGGATTTGAAGGAAAATACCAAGGTAACTTTCACAAAGTTAAAGGATGCTACTCCCAAGCACGGTAGGACGCACACAGTGCTAGCTAATTTATTATGTAGAGAAACAACATCAGGCTTTGTGTTCCCATGCTTTAGATCAATAAAAACCAAGCTGGCCTGTTTTGAGGACAGTAACAAAAATGTGACCAGAACATTAATGATCAGTCTGACTAGTTGTAGTAGTGCAAGTACTGCAAGTAGTGCAAGGTGGCTCCACGGCATTATCGCCTCTTCCTCCTTCTACCTGTCTCCTATGACATTACCCTTTTCTTTCCTGTTGTGGTAGAAATTATATAAAATCGATATCTCTTATGAAAGAAACGTTTTGGTTTTTTTCAGCTAAGCTACAGGAATTTAATTGTGTCCCCTCCATTCCATCAGTGTGCCATAAATTCCAGACATCTTCCTTTTTCCTGCTGAAGTTCCCCCTTTAAAGAACAGGCACATGCATCTTCCTTGCTGTCCACTTTGCATAACTTCTTCACCCCAAAAACCTGAAAACCTTCCAAATCCCCTATGCTCAGAACCTAGACCAGATGCTTTTTGAGAACCCACAAAGATGGATAACCGCTGAGAAGAGCCTCCATGTGCCTGATGCCACCACCCGGGTGGTGACAACACGTGCAGAACTGCACGGGCTCCGGCAGCAGCCCTGGAGGAGCACTGCTGAGTTGTTGGCAGCTGGTTACACCTTGGGCAGTCAGCTGCTATGATTTTTGCTCAGCAGACCAACCAGTTCCACACCCACCCAGGCTAGCCTTAACATAGTGGTTTCCCATCTCTAGGTTGCCAGAAAGCTGGCCTATGGGTTTTGGAGCTCTTCAGAACGGTTGTGCAGAATATGAAGTACATACTTAGCCCTTGCTATGTAAAAGGGGTACAAGCTTCCAAAACCCTTCCCTGTGCTCCTGATTAATGCCAGGAAATTAAACTGCCTTTTTCTAGCAATGCAAATACTTTCTTATCATGTTTAACATCTATCAGGAGGCACTCTTTAAGAAAAAAAAACAGTAAAGATGCTACAAGATTCCCTCAGTTCCAAATGAAATTTGGAAAGAAATTCACAAAGTGGACACAGAGCTACAAAGTTTTCCCCGATCCGTTGCTGCTACAGAGAAACTGGAAAGGATAACATTCTTCCCTCTATTCCTGTTGCCTATACTCTCTGACCTTCATAGTACAGACTTTTGGTACAGAATAAATCTAAATCAAAGGAGTTAAGAAATAAACTCTTTTGCCGACGGTACGGATGCCTGGAGCGCTACCCTTCCTGAAACAGATTTTACTCCGCTGTAAATTCACAACTTTTGCACTTGCTTGAAAAGCCAGAAAGCTGACAGAAATAGCTTGATATTTACTAACGTAAAGCAGTTTATTAGGAATATAAAGAATTTGTATTGGTTCCGGGCCCCAGTTGTTGTACAATAATATCAGACTGCTAAATCTAATCCATAGTTCGCACCCGAGGAGCATAAGGCAAGATGTCTTGTTCTAGCCAAGCATGAATAAAGTCACTGGGGAAACATACCCAAACCAACAGAACTTCAAATCATTTTCCCGATTGCCTATACGCACATATGACACAAAAGGGGAAAAAAATTGCCTTGGATTGGTGATATTATTACTTATATTAATTTAAACTATTGAACAACACATCTAGTGTCAAAAGCATGAAATGTGGTGTTTACTTCTCATACGAGGAGGTTATACTGGAAAAGGGACTTGCAAAGCCTGGTGGGTTTTCATTTAGGCAACTTCAGTTCAGATAACTACATCAGGAAAGTGTTATGCACAGCGAAATGGACTACAACACACAAAGAATTTGGCAAAATTTCTCACAGTACGTAAGAAGAACCCAGAGTCCATAAGTGACAAAGGAATGGCCAACCCCCATACCCAGTCAGCACTGCAGGTGCAGAACAACCTTAAAATTCCAGGGAAAAAAAAGGAAGAAAAGAGTAAAAATAAAAAAGGCAACATTATACTCATTTATCACCCTTCTTCTATCTATCTCTGTGGGTACTTAAAAGAGGACACATCATTAAATCCAACCCAAAGAGTACACTAATCCCATGCCTTAATGCAGAAAAAACACCACGGATAAAGTGGCTCTCTTAAAAAACACCAGCACAAATGCCTCCCTGGCAGGACTCGCTTGGCTCAGCAGGTGAAACCAACACTGCTTTCAGGAGGTGGTAGTGGCGGTGCCGCCTTCTCGGTGCGTGAATAAAGGATGACAGGAAAAAAACTGGCGTAAACAAGAAAGAGCTGGGGGATCAGAAAGCCACTAGGTTTCAGAAATTTGTGTTAATGGTATTTCACCATAAGGCCAGGTGCTGTTCACCCTGTGATTCTGTGATTCTTGGAGAATCCAGGCCAGTCGCTACATCTCGGATTCAGGATTTTTATCTCTTCTAATTCGCTCTCTGCATTATTTTACTGGCTATACTACATAGAGAGTTAGCTCGTTTTTTAAAAACAAAAAGCAGCATCAGCTCTTGGAGATGGACAATTCCTGCAATGGTTTTATACTTTACAGCCAATAAAAAGGTCAGTAAGCTGGGACCCACCGACTAAGCCAGTCCTTTGCACTTGTTCAGTGTTCCCATGCTAGGGACAGCTTTATGGAAGCAAAGGAAGGAGTAGAGCTGTGTTCCTCAGTGGCAGAGATGAGTAATTCCCTTCCTATGGCCTTCGCGCCGCCACAGGGGAAAAGAGGGGGTTTTCTTTCCTTTAAGATATATAAAAAACTGGAGTGAGAAGTCATTCAGCAATAACCCAGGGAGCACAGGGGGTTCCAGGTGAACTGCAAAGCCCTCCTTAAACCACCTTCAGATGAAACAACTTTTCATGTAGAACCAGAAGGCTTATGTCACGCTAAATGTCGCAGTTTCTTCAGATGGCCAGAGCTGTGGAGCACAAGCAGCACAGCCATTTGGGGATAATTACGGGATGTGCTGAACCGCAGCCAAACCTACACACCTGGCAGGTCAGCGGCACGGGCGTGCGCATCGGGGATGGGGACCAGCGTGAGGCTGGCCTGCGAGCTATCAAGACAGATGTCCTGAGTCAGCTGCCACTAAATCAAGAGGGGACTCCACTGATTTAAGCGGACATTGGACTGGAAACCATGGCACTTTGTGTCCAGGCGTGGCTCTGGTGCAGTCCAGAAAGGCTTCAGGGTCTGCCCTAGAGGGACCTCCTCCGGCTCCTCTTACAGGGCTGCAGCATCCGACAGGGCCATCCATCCTGTAATGCATTTGGGAACAAACTTGTACTTCGGGAGGGTATCTGTGAGCATTTTAATTCTGTTAAGACCAAAATAATGATAAACAAGGATAATAGTCACAAAAAAATCCACCTCCCAAAAGAGTCCTAGAAATCCTAATTTACTGACTGGTAGCTAGTTTCACTAAATAGAAATACAGTAATTTAATAATCTTAGCATAGCAGTTTCCAGTAAGGAAAATTAACTAATTCATTATCGCTTATAATTTGCTGAGGCATAGCTGCCATATTTGTAAAATCAGCAGGTTCAGAAAAAAGCAAGTTTTTAATGAATGTTCTCTTTTTTTCCTTCCTAGATACATAAATGATACAATTACTTAGCTCCCTCTAGTGCCAATTTCTAAAATAAATTTCCCACTAATGACTGTATTCACCAATGTAATCATAGAAGCAAATTAAAAATTCACTTGGCAATAATTAACTAGTGAATTCTCAAAGGATTTAGTAAATTGCCATGAACTAAAGCAGAATTCAACTAGTGTCACAGTTACAAAGAAAGGTCAAATGTAGGCTTTTTGCAATAACAAAAATATGACATCAATGTTCAGACATTGTGTAGTTTGAACAATCGAGGCACACATGCCAATAAAGAAGAGCAGTCAGGGAGCAGTCATAGCAAATGCAGTAGCTCTGTCATTCCTCTGACATTTCCAATGCCATCATTAAACTTGCATTCATTTTTTTTCATTTGCAGTCTTCATTTCTAAGGCTCAGTAATTTGGCTTTTGAAAGATACTCCGGGCTGAAATAGGACACAAACCTAAATATATATATATATATATTTTTATTTTTTTTTTTTTAAATCTTAAATAGTAAAAAAACTCTCTTTTTTTCATTCTGGGTTCTAAAACTGGGCACTAAACAGTATCATATACAGTTGCCCTGCTCTTAGATTCTTCTCTTGGCGTCTTCTCTTGGCTGGAGAAGATGCTGAGCTAGATCAAAGTTCAGGATAGCCCCCCGTGAGTACCCTAAAATAATTAATAATAATAGTAGACACTAGTAGTAATAATAACACACAGACATGCAGTATGTCCAGAGGAATGCTTCTGCTTATCCTTATGTTGGAGGGAAGAGGCACCACAGGGGCAGGAAGGGTCCTTAGCTTGTATTACTGGTATGGCTCCTAGGAGTTACACTAGAAATAAAAATAACCATAAAAACAGCTATATGAAACTGCTTATTTGTAAGAATATTTTGGGTTTTCTTATAATTGTGGCATGGATGTTCTAGGCCCTATTTCTAGATTTCTTACCTTTGCTATCTTTATACAATAGACTTCAAGAGTAAATATTCTCTTTGGAGAATATATGTTGTAATTACTTTTTTTTTTTTAATTTTAATATAGTAGCCATTCTGCAAATACAGGTCTATAAAGGAGTCCGTGCTTAACTTGGAAGAGACATCACAGCCTACCAGAAAACACGTGTGGATGCTACAGTAGAAGTTCTCATTTAATATATATTGAAGTAAAACTGAGGACTGAGGTGGGTTGAGCTTCCATCAGCAGGAGCTTGCTGTGCCCCATTGCTGACAGCCATTAGATTAAACATCCATCTGGATCGGGAAGTTGATTTATGGTACAGAAACATCTAAAAAGCTACTGATTTCCAAGAAAATTCATCTCTCTTTTTGAGTTACAAAGAATATAAATCTAACAGCTCTTTACAAGGCCCACTAGACGCCACATGCAGTGGCACTGCAAAAAAAGGTCCTCCAATACAAATACAAAATTTCTTTTAGTTCCCATTTTTCTTAATCCCTCCCTGGATTTGCTTACTAAACACCTGCTCCACATACCAAAGCAACGACAGTAACCAACTGATAGAGCCGTGAGAGCCCACATAAATAATCCAGAGAGCTGAGTTTCCTTGGGAGGCTCAGAAATGCATTAGAGGCACAAAAGTGGGCTCCTGGGCATCCCCACCAGCCCTGCCAGCAGCCACAGGAAGGTCAGTCTCGTCTCAGCAGCACTGAGATCCTGTCAAAGTGGTCATTGGGTAAAACCTTCTCATTAAAACCTTTCCCATCCATCGCCTCCCAGCCAACTGTTCTGTACCTTTTTTTAAGCTGTTCCAGCTGCATTTCTCTGCTGTTTGGGGCAGAGTAGCCCATGCGAAAGTAGTTATGAAAGGACAACTGGCTTTCTGCAAATCCCAGGCTTAGGGTGTTCTGTAGAATCTGAACTAAACATGTATACATTATTTTTAAAATCTAAGCTCTTGTCAAGGATGTGAAGGGAAGGGTAGCCCACCGCCTCCCAGTGATTTGATCCAGACCTCAGTCACTCGTTCTGCAGGAAAGACGAGTTTTAATTCCAGGCTGAGATGGCCTAACTTCAACCTCCAAATATTACTGTCTGCAAAGTTAAAAAATGAACAAAACCTCCGAAGAGCAGCCAGTGTCTTTCCGTTCCGCAGCAGCGCAGAAGGCACTCGGGTCACCTCCGAACCACCACCGACATGAAGGCTGACCTCCTTAAACCTCACATCGTAAGGCTCATTTCAAACAGTTCCTATTTGTAGTCGTCCTGTGAACTCTTGTCAGCAAGGTCATGCTCCTCCTTGAAGTGCAGGCACTGGAAACAAAAGAGCAGCCCTGAAGCCCTCTTAGGAGAGCTCACTATCTGTGGGTGATAGTCCCCTTTTGTCGTTCGGGGGTTGCACTAAGCCTCTCGTGAGGGCGCATGTGAACCAGCTGGCTGGACAAGTCCCCAGGAGGCCTGGAGGTCCCTGTGTCACTGAGCCAGGGCAATGCCCCAGCACGCCGCCTTTGCTCTCAGATGTACTTCCTTGTTGTTCTTGGCTTTACTGAAAAATGTTCGAAACACCATGTCCAAGATACCTTAAAAAATAACCATAGCAGCTCATAGAGTTCCTAGCCTGGTTCCTTTAAGACTCTTGAATAGAAGTCACCTGGTAATATGGAAATATTCAGTTTAAACAGATGTTGTCTCATAGACAGGAAACTTTTACATTTAATCCATACCTGTCTTTTTTTTTTTTTTCCTTCTCCTTTTCCTTTTAATGAAACGGATAATAACAATTGTTTTTAATATTCCAGTCATACAACCTATCCCACAAAATGTCAGTAGTTCTATCGATACCATACAACAGCCTCCCCACCTCCTCTGCTGTTGCCTCTTCATTGAGAGGAGACCTAAATAGGGAGACACCTAAATGAGTTTACGACATGAGTTATGGAGTTATAGACTACACTGAATTTTTTCAGCTTGAACATAAGCATCCCATATTGTTTCTGTTCCCTTAAAAAAAGAAAGACTTAAATAAATCTTACTGTGGTTGGAGAACATATCTGTATCACCTGTAGAGCAAAAGAAGAGTCTGACACGTTCATATACAGATGGATGTTAAAAGCTACAGGAAACCAGTGGTGGGATACGGCCCCTCAGCAGTAAAACACATTGCTTGCTTTGTGCAAAGGACTAACAAAAAAACCCCAAAATTATATCAAATAAAGGGAGGAGCACATTTGTTAGTTTCCTGCAAACATACAGAACCAGAATATGTTAAAAGCAATGTGAACATCTGGAAATTTTTAAGCTATGTGAATAGAATAGAATAGAATAGAATAGAATAGAATAGAATAGAATAGAATAGAATAGAATAGAAAATTTAGGAAAAGGTAAAATGTATAATGCATGGTGAAAAATGAAAATTCAACTCAGGATAATATTTTATATAAATTCAGTTTTCTTAAAAACCCACAGAAATGTCTTTTTTACTCTTGAGAGCAAGATCTGACACAAAACTTCACCAAATTGAACGAGAACTTATACAGAATTTAAAGTTTACCATTTTGTGGTCAAAACTTAGGCTCCTATGTCTATTTTTCTTATCAAAATTATCTAGTTGGGTTTTTTTCAGAAATGTCAAGAACCCCACCTGCAGCTGGTATCCTTGAACAGTATCTCAGAAATCAATTTATTTTCAAATGTACCCAGCTGCTAGTCACAATTTTCTGTTACCTTTTTTTCTATCCAAAACACTAATTTACCAAAGATTAAGACTGATCAGACACTATCGCTTTCCTGTAAAATTCTTTTCTCGTTAAAAAATATACTTTGAAAGAAAAAAAATTTAAACTTCTATTTTTATCTACTTTTGCATTAGAGATTTTCAATTTAGGTAAACAGTATTTTAATTACAACTGAAATTTTCTACCGAGAATGATTAAAACCAGAGAACTTTCACTAAGATTTTTCGAACCTGTTTGGGTTTTTCAGCAAATTCTTCTGAATACAACTGCATTTCTCCAACTCTCATCAATAAAAATGGAAGCCTTTAACTCCAGGTACCCAGTTTTGAAGGCTGCATGCTTTATGCAGACTTTGCACATTTTCCTGCACATGGGTTTCATGGGACTAAAAAGGGTTTTTTAATAAGAGCTACAAAAACATTGTTTTCTTTAAAATAATTTTAAACTCATACTACGTCCATTACTTTTGCCTTCCTTCTCTTTTTTGAAACTTATTCATCTTTTATCTTTCCCTTTTTTGTATTCTCCTTCCTTCCTCACCTCTAGCTAACACTCTGTTACTCATTACTCGAAATCATTGGCTATTTTATTATTTCAATTTTGTTGTATATTTCCATTTTTTAGTGTCTTTAAGGTTTTTATCCACACCTTCCCATTCTTTCCCCAAACTTCATTTTTCCTTCATATTTTTTTCCTTTTATCATATACGCTGATGCTCAGGTTCAGTTTGTCTCTTACCATCTTCCTGGGGAAGAAAACGGGGTGAAGCGAAGGCAGCATTTATGTTAGGAGGAAAGGCATTAGTCATAATTCAGTCATGACCAGAAGTTTCGGTTGTATGGCAGCGGTTCAAGATTCTTTTCCAGAGTGGTTATTGCAGGCACTATAAGAATATGTGGGGGGAAAAAAACCAGAATCATGTGTAAGTTCTGTGGCTTCATTAAACCTCTCCACTAGTTTTCGGACTAGATGATGGTTGTAAGCCCCTTCCAACTGAAACAAATATTCTATTCTGTTCTGTTTTGCAGAGACAATTCCTTTAATCTTCCCTTTTCCAAATTCTTCCAAGCAACAGCAGTCGAGCGATCAGGTCCGTTTCCCTATAAGCCTGTATTCACCTCCTCATTTTTTCCTAAACAAACCATAATGGCAAACTTGAAATGACAAACTTATTTCCCACACCCAGAATCAGAGTGGTCTGAAGCCGTTTCATTTATATTTTCTTTGTAGTCTAAAATGCAGAACAGCCTGTAGGTGCTACTGACTATTCAGTATTTGAATGGCTCTTTTCTCTGGACCATGTTTCCTTTAAAAAACAAAAAACAGAAAACCAAAAACAAAGCAGTGGCATTTGGTAATAAAATACTGATAAAACCTACACACCAATATCACAGTAGTGTTCTCCGTGAGCTAAACTGATGAACTGTTGAACATAATTTTATTAAAAAGAAAGGTGCATTATAGATAAATAGTACAGCAGTAATTTCTAAAATGCATGATACTTTTTCCAATGCTGCCACAGCACCTGCTGCTAAGTATAAAGATGATTAGCCACAAACTAACCCACTACAGAATTATTATCAGTATATATTTGCGCGATGAAGAACTAATGGGAATTATGCAGATTGCATTTCCTTTCCTGCTGAAGGCAACCAACCTTCACCATCAACAGCAAAATGAAAACAGAACTCAGCTGTGGAAGAGCAGCGCAGGTTTTATTTTATTTCCAAATATGTATTGTTGATTATTTCAAGACTTTAAGACACATGTTTCTTTTTCACAAAATTATATGACAAGCCGTCCGGTATCATTTTTAAAGGCGGACAAAATTTCCCGTGCATTTTAATGGCTTTAAATATGTAATAACTCCTCTGCCGTATGTAGAAACCGGTAAACACACATCAAAGTGGCTTTTAAGAATTATAACGTAATCAGTAGGTAGTGCAAATCAGTACCGATTGGCTTCCTTAATCTGATTAGAAGTGCTGCTTTAAACGCTCTGCCTCCAGACAGAGGGTGAAAGCCGGTTCCTGCTCCCACTCCTCTTGCTGATGCCCCCTCGCTGGGTCACGACGGGCTTCCCGGGGGTGTGATGGGAGCCTCCGCCTGGGCCATCCCCGCAGACCCAAACTCAAGGCCAGGCAGGGAATCCCGCTGGAGTCACCAGCACAAAGGGGCTCCTGAGGATGCCCGGCCCCAGGGGCCACTGCCACTCAAATGAATAAAGAGCTGCTGATTTAACAGACCTCTGTCTGTACTTAGTTCAGCTTGACCACGTCACCTTAAACATGAGCAGTTAGGAACATTACAAAATTAGTAGTTGGTAACCTATGGGCAGGGACAAAAATAGGACTACCTAGAAAAGTGCTTCATTTTTTTTAGGGCAGCTTCTTCAGGCACTGGGAAGTGGCTGCAGGATTTAATTTGCTGTGCTTTGATTTCTTGTTCCTTTAAACTTTTGCCAAAGATGATGGGAATGCCAGATGCACATTTTTTGGTATACTTGAATATCCAAATAAATACAAATAACGTCTGCTTGGGTTTGGTGTTCCTTTTTCATTTCCCCCCTGTGGAAAAAGCATTCGGTAGAAATGTAGGTATTTCTAGTCTGTCATAAGAGCAGCCACAATGAGGATTCAGTAAATCTTTCTTAAAGAATCACTTACAGAGGGATTGCAAGATGAAGAAACATTTTTATGCACATGAAGAGATGGGTAATCAGTGGTTTTCTTTTGTACTGTAATTGATGCTTCAAAAAATACATTTACTTGAGTACCGGTATTTAATGTTTCATACTGGAAAAAACAAATAGGAATGAGCAAAACCAAACAGAGTTAAATTCTCAGATGATCAGCTTTGTTGCATAGGTCCTCCATGGTTCACTTGAATCAACTAAACACTCAAAATACCTTCTTTCATTCTAAAACACTTCATGACAGCAGTCTGAAGTTTTACATTCATTGGATGGGAAAAAAATCAGATTATTTAAATATAACCTTAATGAAAACTGATCGGGATTCCTTTAAATGAATTTTTGTAAAGCAGAATATTTAAAAACAGCAGAGAATAATTTACTGTATTATCATTAGTGCATCAGCTCATTATAGCTGCAAGTACAATTTAAGTTCCTTAAATACATGGAATGTGCTTCAGCATAGCCTGAAGTATTCAAAGGTTTAGACTACTAGAAATTTCTCTGCACATGCTGAAAATATGGACTGCTTACTGGAAAGGAAATCAAATGTGTATTTGATTAATTGATGTAGTCACGTATTAAAAACTTTTGCTTCTTATCCCATTAAAAGTAACACTAATGAGCAATGGCTGTGACCTTCAAGTAGAAAGCCACATGTGCTTCAACCCCTCAATATTTACCACCCAAATTTAATCTTTATAATGGACACCTTAAAAGGAATCTGATAGAAAATACTAAGAGCTGCTCCAAAACTAAAACACTTAGGGAAGATTTTGATTAATGCCTCGTGATTAATCAATTGATTAATATAGTTTTCAATACAGATGTTAGGACACTGTCTACTTTAATCAACCATCCTGAAAACGGTGAAGACAAATGATCTATTTTTTTGTCGATTGAAAAAAGAAAGCCTATTTTAGCAGTTATGTAAATTATAAGATAAGCCTTCCTTACGATGCCTAGATTTTTCCTTTTTATTAAAACCTTACACACTGGAACTGTTAATTAGGTAAGTGTCATCCTTTTGGGCAGAAACTTGGTATAAAGTCACGTATCCAGCCAAACGAGTGCACTTTTTTAAAGAAATTGTTTTAGAATTGCACTATAATCCATATTTAAAGTCTCTCTCCCCGATATTTTTTTATTCTGAGACTGTTTCTAATTTGTGATTATGCTTTCTACCATACTAAAACTGAAATCTTTATTCCAGTCAAAAATAATCACCCCGTAATTACTGTGACAAACTGCCCAAGCTGTATCATTGTGGCCATTTCGACTAATGATATTGTATTAGAATGCCTAGCAATAGACTTCAAATGGAAAATATAATTATGTGCATTAGTTTGTCTAAGCATTTATAAGATCACATATCCATCAGTTATCAGGTCTCATAAAAAAAGCCATATATCACTGTCACTGCTAGTTTTGTTATTGGAAATGTGGGCCGTTATGAACTCAGCTTAAGATGTGTGTCTTAAATTTCACTTATTCTGTTGTCCAGTAAATCCATGTAAGCTGAGCTCCTATAAAGTGAGCGGGATTTTCAGCTGATGGCATGGGAACAAATTATTTGACAGACTCACCAAACATAAACTAAACGTTTAAGGTGCTATTTAAAAGCTGAAGGCCTTAATCTTAATTCGGAGGCTCATGTTTAACTTTACACACTGGAGTGCTCACTGTGCATAAAGTTAAGTGGTTCCATGCGTCTGCGCTGAGCTGAAGCTGTATGTTCTCTTGTTTTGCAAGGCTAAGGCAATGTCTGAGCAACCTCTTCGCATCCCAAGGAAACTGAGCGTCCGACCCAGCTTCACCTTGGCAAAACTGCAGTTCTGCAATAGCAACTGCCTTAATTTCTCTCCTGCTCTTCCTCTATGTGCTTTGCTTTGCTTTGCTTTGCTTTGGAAAACCTAAACTGAATATTTTGCATTTCAGAAGTAAATGCCCCTTGGATTTCTGATCCCCAATATTTGACCGCTCTAACGGAAGAGCTACCAAAACCCCAAAATGAAATTATTGAAGTCAAAACGGAAGAATGCCGTGCCTACCTATCGAGTTACTGGCACTTGCTTTTTCTTTTGAACAAGGCCAGAGGAGAAGCAATCCTTTTGCTGTTAAGAGTTATCACAAGGAGAGCACGGCACCTGAAGATGCCTGGCTACGGTGTACGTCAAGGCAAGATACATCTCCCAACATCTGATATCATATTATTGCACAACAAGGCTAAGTCATTACATCAGCTATCATTACGTAACAATGATGAGTTTCTTTCAGAAAATATAACTAACATTTTTCTTCCACTTTCTGGGTCATCTGAGATGCGTATCTGTGGTTTCAACACCACACTTAAATAATATTGCTTGCTCTATTTTGGTGCCAGTATAAATTTAAGCCATCCAAATAAGATTGTATATTTGAACTGACAAAGAATAAATTATTTGCATCTGGCATAACTGATGGTTGTGTCAAAGCCCTGGCATATAATTCTTAATCTTATAGATGCCTGTTTACTTGTGCATAAGATGGCTGTGCTGAGTCTCTTCCCAGAACAATTATGAAGTTATTGCCATGGGCTAGCCTGGAACTTCGAGGCGAAGTTGCGTATAAATGCAGCCATCCTGGAGCAGCCTGAAAGGGATAGTTTGAATTAGAGCTCACTGCCCTGCTTTGTCTTCTCTGCTCCAAGTAAAATGGGAATGGGAGCCTGCCAGGCGGGCACGAGCCGCATGTGGTCCTTTGCTTCCATGTGCTTCCCAGCACAAGTACCCCCAAATACCATGTAGTCAGAGTAGAAATGTTACTCGCGCTCCTCCATGGCTGAAAACGTTCTGTGATAATCTACCCTGTGTAATACAATATATTTTTAAAATGAAAACTATCTTTCAATGGGCTAGGGTTTGGGGGTTTTATGGTTGGTTTTAATTAATATTGATTTTATATGTTTAGAAAGAAAATCCACCAATTCAGACCTGGGAAATGTTTAAGATATGTTGTTTTTCTAGGAGAATTTTCATTGATTTTTATTAATCCCATAGTTTGCAATGGCTGGGTTTTATCTGCTGTTGTGTATTTTCTATTAGTATGCTAAAATAATCTATTGTTTTTGATATTCAAATGTGTAACAGAAGACATGTGAACTACAAATCCTCAAAGGAACCTTCCCAGGATCTACCTGTTTTACCCCAATAAAGGGCTGGGGCTCTATTTAGAAAGATCAATAGGCTATGAAATTTCTGCCTCCTTATTAGCAGAATTAATTTTAAAGTGGCAATATACATCCTAGAAAATTTGTTTCATATTAAGAAGTCCAGATGTTTCTGGTCTCTCTGTCTGACATTCTCACCATCAGAATAAATTGTATTTCCAGACTAATGTAATAGATAAGAGATATGAATAAATCTCATACAGTTCAGTTGATAAAATTAACATGCTGATGATATTTTAATGTTTCCATATAATCAAGGGGGCATGGATCATGCCTCCACCAGTTCCAATGTAATTCTGTTCTTTAATCTTTTCTCAAGAAAAAAAAAAAATAGAGCATTAGAGAGGATTATACAGTAAACAGTATGTGCTCCAGTCTTAAAGCAAGTTGTTTGCGATACGGTTGAATGGCTTTGCCCAAAGGTATTGCAGCAAAGCAACTAATATACTGGAGACCTGGGGTCAGAACCAGTATTCCTGCAGTGCAAGTGTGTCACTTACACCTTGTAGCTTCTGGTGGAGAAGATCCACTGATCTGGAGAATAGTATTAACATATCAGAACCACTCACCATCCATATGACCTTATAGAGAGGACATAAAATCATACTTGTCTTACGCATAGGAAATCTAACTGACTTTAAACCTAAGGCAGTCAGAATTTGGTCCAAAATGCATATGTGGGTTTGCTGGAGCACGGTGCTCGTATAAGGCAACTTGAAATAAAATGACATTTGTTGACCAAAGACAAACTGAAGACAAAGACATCAAAGGCAAAGGAGACAAAAGAACAAGGGAAAGAAAAGTCTAAGTACTGAACCTAAGGCAGATTCCTATTCAGCAGAAATTATTGGTATGTGGTGGAATTCATCAGGCAGAAGTCTCAAATGTAGTTGAAAGGGTTTAAAGACCCAATTCCCACTACGTTTTGATGCTGCTTGGGTATCTAACTGACTTAGATGGCTTTAGACGCCAAGCTTTATTCATTAACATGAGAAACATCAGAATGCATCCCCTTCAAATATTTGCAGGCGCAACATTAATCAGCTCCAGGACTAAATGGTAAGCTTTGAGATTGATAATACTTAATCTACATCACTCTTTAACCCCCTGTGATTTTTTTAAAGTACAGAAGAAACCATTGGTTTTCAAGCTAAAAATGGACACAATTAAGTGTGAATACCGTAATAGTATGTTGATGGAAAAGGAGCAGGTGATCATGTACTACAGCGACGATCAACATCGTGACTGTAATATTCGGAAGGGAGCAACCTTAAATTTGCATGTTGAATCCTCATCTTGCCTTCTAAAGACATTTTTATGCCAAGTCCTAATGTATATTTGAATTTTCACATGAAAAGAATATTGCCATCCTGTTTACCAACATTTTTATGAAGAATCTTAACATTCCTTTAAAACTGACAGTTAGCTGGTGACATTTTGAGGCCGAAAAATTCACATGCAAATAATCTGAAGAGATGTAATGAAGGTGAAATTAATGAAGATCAGCCGCCGACTATGTGCAGAACCCCTACGTTGGGCAATGCTGATGGGAGAAAGAAGCAGGCTCAAATAGCCTGAGGTTCCTCTGGAAACTAATCTTGAAGTCTTATCCAGAATCAACATGTTCCCAGGGGAACCTGCAGAACATTAACATGCAACAAGCAAAAAGCACACACACACTGCGACTACAACCATGGCAGAGAAAACTCTGTTAGGAGAAAAGGAACCCATCAGTGAATGAAAGCAAAACTCTCTCCATGGTAATTTCATCAGCATCTCTTTATAGCCCCTTTCCCAGCACACCTGTGTAATTCTCGGTGGGAATGTCTCCTTACCGTGACAGTTTCTGCGTGGCCGGGTGTCCGGTGTCAGCGGATGGTAGCTCTGGGTCCCTGAGATGCTCTTAGCAGCCCGTAGTCTCTCAAAGGCTGGAACTGTGTTTCTAGTTCCTGCCTTAGTGATGAGGATTTCGCCTTTGTCTAGAGTTAAGGAGCTGCTAACACAGCTCCTCTGCTTTCTGCTCAGACTCATCAGACATCTTTTTATCCCCCGCATCATTAGGAAAATAATTCTGTAGCAGCTTCCCTTGACTATCCCCCAGGGGTTTTCATGTAAAATCCTCAGTGTGTGGCCCTCTATCACAATGCAAAGAGGGGAACTTGGGACAGAAATGTTTCTCCAAAGCCAAAACATTACTGCAGGAGAGAAGCCCCATTTCACCTAACTGCATTTTAACCAAGCAACTTGGGATTGATTTATACAGCTGGCAACCGCACTGACCTGGAGGAATCATGGACAGCATTTCATGCAGGTCAGTTCTTTCTATTGCCATGAGCTCCATCTCTGCCAGGTGGCCACCAAAGGTCATTCCTCCTAGAAGATGCAGGACACTGGCCTTTCCTCTGTAAGGAATAACAAGTGCAACAGACATTATTTGGTGAAAAAATTATCAGTCTATTCCCTATCACAGCAAATAATCTTTGAAGAAGAGGCAATATCGTCTTTACCTAAACACACACACACTCTTACATATATAAAAAAATAAAGTATCTCGCACCAGCAATGAAAGCACCTGGAGATCTTTCACTATTACTCGGAAAGCAACTGGCACCTTAGTTTGAAACCTACCACAGAAAAAAACCCAGTGATTAGCATGTAACAAACAAACAAAAAAATCCTGTGCATACACATAACTAATTTTTTTATAGCTGGGTGCACTAATAAGAATCATTAGTAGATTCCTCTAGGAGGGGAACTTAAAACTAATTAAATACTTTGCTATATGAAAAGGGATAAGCTCTGAGTGAAACACCTTTTCCTATTACCCTGAAAAGACCGATGCCATATGCTAGAGACTCGAATAAGAGATATACAAGCCTTTACAGAACATATCCTGCTACCTTTTTAATTCACCCGCATATGAAGATCAGCAATCACAATAAATTCATATGATCTCTCTGCTGTGAGCACCTGTACACAATATCCTTTGGCATAGCTCAAAATAATGTTACGATATGAGGAAGTTATTGTAATTAAGAGCATTGTTAAAAACTATTTTAACAAAACAACAAAAGAGAGACCACTCCAACCGAAAAATATGGTAACCTTGTACTCCAAAGAAATCCCTGTAGCTCTACAAGTGCTCCAGGACTTTAGCAAAAACCTGCTCAGGAGGAGGGGGAAGGCAGATCCGGCTGGGAAACGGGAATGCTGAAGCCCCACAGCTCAGTTCTGGCCAGTACGAGATCCAGAGACAATCCACATAGCAACTGTTCCAAACCATCTCAAAATATTTCCACATCAGGAAAATGACAACTCTGAAAGTGTTTCTGGGGTGTAGGAGGACCAGAAAGAGGATGTGCAGGTTTGAAGCTAGGTTTATACTCTACAAATTCTTAACAATTATTTCCATTTTTCTGCTGGTGACCATTCACTTGCGCTTTCACCCTCCCATCTAGCATTTCCTGACCTTGGGGAGATGGACCAGAATCGTGCCATTTCCATCTGAGTGCAGGTCCCCTGGGCGTGGCATTTTGGGCCCATGTACACAGTGCTACTGAAGACACGTGTAAGGTGCTGCAGGAACAGAAAGCTCAACCTTTCGCCTCCTAAGTCACCTCTTTCAAAGTGATCTAAGAACACTACACTCTTTGAGCAGCACAGCACATTTTAGACACTACAGAACCACTCTGAGCTGTCAGCATATTTCCAACAGATTGATGACTTTGAAGACCTCCAGTGTAGAGGGTAATGTTAAGGATCTGCAGTTACTCAGCTAAAGTGGAGATGAGGGATGCCTTCTTTCCAGTCTTGGTTATTGAATTTGAAAACCCTCATAGGTTTTGCTGTCAGAGTTGTTGCTTAAAACGGGCTATTATAGGAATGAGTTAAAAAGGAATGATTGGAAAAAGTTTAAAGGAAAACGAAGATATATCTTTATCTTTTTCAGGTTAACGCAGTGACAAGAAATAGAGTTTCACAGTAAAGTGAAAAAAATAATCATTGTGTTAGATTCTTGTCCTTAGAATAGCGTTTTTTACAGCCAAAAACTCCTTAAGGTAGAAGGAAGCTCAGGATCAACACCTTTTATTATACAAAAGTTTACCCTAAACAGACACTCCCTGTGACCTGAAACGCAACTTAAATATTGTATTTCACTGATTTTATTCTATTTCACAACGAACAGCCTTCAAAAACAGAAAAAAAATTAAAGACAGAAGATACATTGTAAATAAATGTAGAGTCAAGGAAACATTAGAAACCAGAACAATAAAAAAATATTTAGATTTTCTAATTTGTTACATTTGAAATGTAAAGATATATAGCTCTATTGCTGTAATTGTTTCTCATTTTTCTGCATAAAGCCATTTATATTAGAGAAGTAAGACATTACACTAACCATCTGCCTTCCCAATCCCTCACATTCCTTCACTTACCCACCTACAACTCCATGAACTAATTACCCTGTAAATTTGGCCTTCATTGTCCAAGGTATCTTCGTGTAATCAGCACTCTGTGCAACGTCTGCTGGAGTTTAATGAGTATAAAATGGCAAAAAATGTGAATTGGAACATATGAGAAATACTGGAATAGCTTAGAAATTTAATGCTGGCTGCACATCTGGAAGTTTGGGAGAAATATAGTTCTGAAAAATAAAATAATACCGAATATCTATATCTCTCTAGAGAGTGGTTTCATTGCACTAGAAAACTATGTATTTGTTAAATATAAATAACAAGCACATTTTGTTATTAAGTATTGGGAAGGAAGCCAAAATAGTCTAGTATAGCTGGAATGGAAAGCTCCACACTAAAATGAATAGTCTGAGAACTGCTTCTTCTATCGAACCTTAATCTGTGACCTGAAGTTGAGGGTTCATTCTGACATTGCTGACTGGGAGGTCCACAGGAAAAGCACGACTTTGTGAATCTTCTTGAGAATGAAGAGCTTAAACTTTCTCCTTCAGGGGCGTTTGCCTTTGCAAACGAAGGCTGTCTATCTTTTCTTCCAGCCTCTTGGAGGTATTTTATTTCTTCAACCCTAATCAAGCTTCTAGTATCTTTTATGAAACCACCAGCAGGATTTTGGATGGTTCCAGCAGGGGCATTAATTATCTGCAAAATGGCCTTATAAATTCGGGAAGTGATATATTACTCCGACGTCCCCCTTTCCCTCTCCAGCCGATCCCTGCCTACAGGCGGTGGTCAGGCACGGTCCTGGCAGACGGCTGATGTGGGCACTGCCCACCACCTACCCAAGGTGTTCTGCAGAGCTTTTACTTCAGTGAAACCTTGGTGTAAAACTTTACACATAAAACAAAAGGCAAAGCTGCTCACGAGTTTTTTTTTTTCACTGATCCCATATGACAATGCAATATTTAATGAATCAATCAAAGTAAAGTCTCTAGGCAGGAGGGTTCTAAACTTACTGTCGTAAGTAGGCATTTAAGTTTGATTTACTGAGGTAGTTATTGCTTATTAATCGGATAACATTATGAAAGCTGAGTATGCGTATGTCAGTTATATGTTAATTAGTATAGTAAGAGATACTAAATAGCACTA
This sequence comes from Phalacrocorax aristotelis, assembly GCF_949628215.1. Taxonomy (NCBI): domain Eukaryota; kingdom Metazoa; phylum Chordata; class Aves; order Suliformes; family Phalacrocoracidae; genus Phalacrocorax; species Phalacrocorax aristotelis. The sequence continues at coordinate 3,713,826 of NC_134280.1, read as the reverse complement.
GAAGGTGCTTACCCATCCCCTGAATAAATTTAATTACAAGGAAAGAAGTCCAGGAGCACATTCTCTTATATGGGTAACCATCCATATGAAAACCAAATTGTCCTGGTAAGATCTTCAGACAAAAAATGGCTTCTGGAATTCACACAAATAGTAAGTACATGATAAAGCTGTACACAGAACAAATTTCAGGTGAATATTTTTTGTCAGCCAGTTCATCAGGTATGTACAGGAGAATCAGAAGTCAGCTCTTTTCAGAATTAGCCACATGTTATGGCTGTGATTTAGGAACAGTTTGGTTGTAAAGCTGGATATCCCATGAGAAAGCAGGATCACATCAGGATTTTTGAATTCCCAATAACTCTTAGTGGCATCTATATATTTTCACTTTCTGTTTAAATACTTCTCTAAAATATTCATTGGACACAGGGCAGATGGAAACCTCAACACTGTCAGTATTTACCCTGCCTTCTACTCTAGCCAGCCACCCCAGGCAGGGAAACACTCTGAGACTCGTGGATTTATTCCCAGTGGTGAGAAGCACACTTGTTTGCTGCAGCCACAGTAGCTTGCCTCCTTTTGCCAACCACTCTGGTTTATTTTCCCCCTCCAGTATGGGCTAAAATAAACTTTCTTAATTTGAGAATACCTTTGGAAACTTGACTTACGTAAGAATATTATTGCATAGAAGGTAATCACATATTTTCACTTAGACATCATGCTTAAAATATTTGCTGCAGCTGAATGTTAATCCCAAGGACTAATTTCAATGATTTTTCTGGTGCTACCTTAATGCAACCAGGTACCGACTCTGTGAAAGGGCAGCCATCCCGCCTGGTCAGTGTTAGTCCTCCTTCCGCATCTCCTCGCCAGCTAGCCTGCTGTTCGGTGAGAAAGTCAGCACCTCAATGCACACACATCCTGGAGAATGTAAAAACAAGTAATAGTCTGTGTCATATGGTGACAAATACAGTTCAAAGTGCCATTATCACTTGTTCTCATGGTGATAATTAATCCCATCATCATTATCATAATGAGAAACCATGTTCAGAAAATGCTGATTGAAAAACTCCAGTATAAAAAATACAAGTCATTCACTGCCCTATCAACCTAACTGATTCTTACATTTACTGTTGATTAGAACACAGTCTTCCAAATAATTTTTATACCCCAATCCAAACTTTTCTAGTGTTCTTATGTTTCACTTCATGATTTTGTAAAATGTTCCACTCTAGCATGAAGTGCTAGGATTGCACTTTTGTTCATTAATTTATGATGGATCTTTAATCAGAATCTTTTCCTGATTTTTCTCCTCTCCTGGTGATGTGGTGACAAAGAACAAGAGCTAAAGAAATTGAGAGCGATATAAATAAAAAGAGTGGGAGAGGAGAGGAGAGGAGAGGAGAGGAGAGGAGAGGAGAGGAGAGGAGAGGAGAGGAGAGGAGAGGAGAGGAGAGAGGCGAAGGAGAGGAGAGAGGCGAAGGAGAGGAGAGGCGAAAAGAGAAGAGAAAGAAGAGAAGAGAAGAGAAGAGAAGAGAAGAGAAGAGAAGAGAAGAGAAGAGAAGAGAAGAGAAGAGAAGAGAAGAGAAGAGAAGAGAAGAGAAGAGAAGAGAAGAGGAGAAGGTGGCAAAGGAAAGAAAAGTACAGAGAAAAGAAAAAATGAGCTTCAGCCTATGAATAGCCATAACTCTAAAAAGGCATGGTTTTAAGTGTACAAGTGTTATCGCATGGACTGGCCCCTTGTTCCCAGCCCTGCCCCTTCCCACCAGACAGAAGTTCAGACCCTCCTGCAGCTGCCGAGCAACCCTCGAACATGAGCAACCTGGGCCCCGATGGCTGAGAACATCCCCTGGAGCCTCCCCTGTGTCAGGCTGGAGTCAGACGCCGCTCAGGGACACACGGGGGTGGGACCCAGGCTGGGAGGCTTCAAGATGGAGCTGTCAAGTACGTGTCAGTGCTTAGACGCCTCCGTAATCTCCATGCGTCTTCCAGGCTCAGCCGTGCAGAGGGCTGCAAAGGCAATTAAAAACACTTCAGCTCTTTACTGCACTTTTGAAATGCAATACAGACTCTCATTTCAACTTTTCATACATCTTCCTGTATTAACAGTCTGAACCTAATAAATAATCCAAGCCTATCACACATAGACTACTCTTCAGCCAGGCTGATAAGGCAAATCTAAACTACATTAGATAAGCATTACATTTTTGCAGGCCTCAAATTTTTCTCCAGTTTTAAGCTCACAATTAGACTGTGTGAACATAAAATGAGGTGTCTGAAATCACAGGACGTTACACACCACCGGGAATATGGCCCTATTTATATTTGGCCATACGTACACACAAACATTGATGTAATGATATACAGTGCTACTTTTTAAAATCCTGCGCATCAAGAATGTTTCTGAAATACGTGCTGCGCCTACCATATAGCTACATTCTATAGCAACGTACGCACAAGGAATGACCTGATACTGGTGAAATTAAAGGGCTGCACTCTAAGCAAAGGTAGATCAGCTGATCGGAGTGGCTTCTTCTAGCATTTTATCTGTTCCGAATACACAAATTCACTCGTACCATGGCTGTATACATATGCACGATCAGTATGTGACAAATTTACAAGGGGCATACAATAAGCTTAAGTCACCATAAATCATACAATAAACATCTGAATGAGAAAATTTAATAAACGATATGTTTCCACAACAACTTCATCCCCTTCCATTAAATCCATATTCCCCTAGGACTCGTTCTAATATTCTCAATTCCTAAGTACACATCAACTGCTAAAAGAGAGGGGGGAAAAAAAAAGCACAACTTCCCCTGCCAGGATATGTTTCTTCCTCTCACTTTTTGGTCTGGCATTTTCTTTTCTGCGGCCAGAATTCAGTCTCCAGCCCGTGGCTATTTTGGATGGCAAATGGTTTCCTGCTCCATGACAATTTTCCTGATTTTAAAAATGTTTCTAATCTTCATAAGCAAGAAACTAAGTGAATGGGTGAACAGGATAGTGTCAGGGAGAGACCGCTTTGTAGATTGGTACTACGCCTTCCTGAGGCCAACAGCTTGGACTTAACGATTCCTGCATTCTATACGAACTCCTTACTGAATTATTGGCCAGCGAAACAAGCTGAGAGTTTCCTTTGGTGTGAGCAGAAACTCCAGCCTAAACCCAAGAAGCTTCCCCTACAACAACTGATGCATATATTGCAAAAAGAAGTTTCTTTTTTTTCTGCAAATAGTTTTGTTGCAGCAGGCTCTGTCTTTGCTAGAAAGAACCCTGTTCCTAGCTCACAGTTTTCTAGTACATATTTCCCAGTAAATCTTCCTTTAGAAAGAAAATTAATGTTTCTCTAATATAGAGAACTCACTGGGATTTAGACCTCCTTCGTCACCGCACTCCAATGTGACTTTGGACAAATCACTTTTAATCCCACATTGACTAGGTGTCAGAACTGATCTTATTTAACAGTTTTGATAATTAATTTGACAGAGAATGCTAGTATACCAATTATATTTTTTTCATGATATGAATTTGGAAGGCATTGCCAACCCAAAGGAGTATCAGACTACAGGTAAATTAAATGATCTGGGGGCTGCAATGACAGGAGTAGGATAACATTTAGTAACATAAAACTGCAGGTTCAGGAATTTAGGAGTGAACAATCAGTATTTTTGCCGACAGCTTGGACTTAGTGCTTGGAAATGGAAGAGGAAGGCAGAGATTTCACAATATGCTGACTATAAGCCGTTGATACAACGCGCCCATGAAGAAAAACAGGAAGTCCATCTTAAGATAGGGAAGGAATAATGTTCTCATTAGGAACGGGAAAACATTCATACTGTTGTACAAGCCCAAGCTGGGTCTACCTGGTGGTTCAGAGTGTTCACACACAGGACGAAAATACGTCAAAATACGGAAAAGGGTGACTCAGGCAAAAGTCCTACCTCTCTTAAGCGATGCGAGTGGAACAAAGTCATTTTTTTTAGCGCAGTAAAATGAAAGAAGGCTGGGGTTAAAACTATTTTAAATCACTAGAGAATGTTGGTGCAAATGTGAACAGGCGTTCACTGGCTACAGATCAATTTGGACTATTAGAAAAATATGTCTAAACGACATCTTCAGACAGGAGAGAGATTCTCCCATAGCAATAGTGGAGGCAAACAAATGACTTGACTTTGAATTCGAGGGGTCACTTTATAAACCCAATTCCATCGTATACTTGCTTGGAAAAGCTGGGACCTGAATTTGATAGCCCATGCTTTTACTTCAAATATGTTGAGTATTTCTAGTCTGTTCGATGACATTGGAGCCGAGAGCCTGATATCCTCAGAGTCGCTTGAAAATCCCAGGCAGAAACGAAAGCTGTGACTGCAGGAGTTGAGCGTATCAGTTTTATTAGGGCTTGTTTGAATTGGATCTGTCACCCAGGAGAGACGTCTACGTTCCATATGTAACCTCATAAAGACCTATTATAGCACTTCACTTTTCTATAAACATAGATACGTCATAGGTATTACATACATGCACCCATACATGTTACAGATATGCACATGTTCACTATACAAGAACAGACTTCAAAACGACATGTAAATGTATGTTTGAGATTTGTAATGTTATTACCACATTAAACAGTAAATAGGTGTGTAACAGGTCGTGTTTCTCTATTTCCACTAGTTCTAAATACAAGTTACAGCGTCCCCCTATTTTGCTACCCAGCCAAACAGCATAGAGAAACCAGGATTTTAAGCTAATTTTTCTTACACTAAAACCTTCCATCTTTTGCAACTAACTCATCTGATTTCCATGATCGTAAGGAACTGTATAATATTAAATTATAACAACAGCAATCAAAGGCATGGGGAGCAAGAGGATTCTCGATTGCAGCCCATGCATCACTCAGTATCACCGCAGAAGAGGAGACTGAAAAGCACATCAATTCACATAACTCCCTCCCAGTGTCCATTGTCTTTTTCAGTTCCTAATGATGCTGAAGTGTCTCCATGATTAAAATTTAAAGGTTTCCCAGTAACCAAGTAATTTGCCCAAAACTCCTTATCTAGCACTCACCATGAAGACTCTGATTTTAATACACCATTAATCAAGCTCCAGCCAAGTTTACTACTGATACTTTCAATTACAGAGGAACTAACTTCATTCTTCTCAGTGTGTCAGTGAGAGACCACTTCCTTGATTAGCCACAGACCCTAAAAACAGATGGATAACAGGGTTGGGTTTGATGCACTTTACTGAAGGAACTATTTGTTGCGAATTACAAATCAGTAAACAGAATTGGATCTCTCTGCTGCGGGATATACTTCAGCCAAATTTTCAGCCATACGCGTCCTATGATAATAAAAAACATCAACTGATTTCGAGTGTAATAATAATACGTGATTTGATTAAATGTAAATTAATGCAATGGTGACTCTAACAGGCAAGTTCTAAATATCAGCATATTTTACAACACAAACATTTACACAAATGCGCATGATGCGTGCTTAATTTAAGCATATGAATAGATCCACAATCTTCTATAGGACATCTCATGCTCTAAGTGATGCACGTGCATAAGTGATTGCAGGATCAGTTATCAGAAAATGATCCCCGGTACAATTTATAAGAATTCCAACAGATTGCAAATAGCTATGATTTGTCACACAACATCTGGTCTCTTCTCTCCGCAATCAAATGGACAAATGGAAATAACAATACAGACTGTGAAATCGCAGCTTGTAAAAAACAATTAGAGGGAAAGGGACCCATACCTTACCCTGCCAGAGTGATGGAATTTGCACAGGACTCTTTGGCTCAGCGAACAGAGAGTCAGCGTTTGTTCGAGCTTGAGCGCGATTTCCCCAAAACAAGGATTTAATTCTGAAGTTATTCCCCCAGCTCTTCAGGAAAGCCTCTGGCAAAACAGGATCGCAAGCCCTGTTAGAGCCCCAGCAGGCCCCAAGAGCTTCACCTGTTCTGCGGGACCGACCTGCTGCGTGGCAGCAGCAAGAGCGCACCATCACCGTGTCGCGATGGGTTAGGAGGAGAAGTGGCTGGACAGAATTGTGAGGTTTTACTTAAATATATCAGTAAGATCACTCCAAGGCACCTGGTTCTGAATGCAACTGACCACTAGGAAAGGATTCTTTTTTTTTTTTTCAACTGAAGCATGTTACAGCACTTCCAGTTACATTGAAAATTGCACGAAGTGTCTCAACAGTGAAATCGAAGGGACAGATAACAATTAACTTGGCTGTGACGCCATGGTCGCATCGTAAAAGCCACCTGAGAATAACATTTAGGAATATCCATCACAAAGCTCAGATTTATGCAATACAATTTAAACCAAAAGGATGTATAAGAATTTTGAGGAGAAAATTAAGAGAGTATATACTCGACAGTACCAGAAAATGAGACAGCTTTTCATTCACAGCATTATTCAAAGTCTCTGGATGGTGCTGTTTGAGGGTGAGCTTGATTTTCTGGTTTATCTGACTAAAAAATGAGTTTAAGAAAAGAGCAATGATACAGTTCTTTGAAACATCTGACACGCTGTCATTCAAACCTAGCCCTCGCATATGAGTTGGCATCCTCACCATTAGTTAAATAAAAGCTTTAGCTCATACACATGTTGTGAGGTACCTGAAGACAAACCCCAGCACCTCCTCAGGTCAAGGCTGCCGTGTATACGTGGAAGCCTGTTTTCCTACGAGGAGAGAACTAAAGATTTGCCCTCACCACGTACCTCCTCTCAAAAGAAACCCATCGCTGCTTTGCAAACAGCGAAGAAAAGACAACATTTAGGCAAGAAAGTCCCCAGATTTCTACTGCTTACTCTTTTTTTAGATTTTTTTTTTTTCTCCAACAGTAATAAACATGTAAAGTAGAATAGATAAGGCACACAAAAAAAACCCCAACCCGTACTACAATTTCTCCTGAAGTTGTACTTTATCCCAAACATAGTAATACCTTTTGTAAGATTTACAATGTTAACCAATTCTTTTCTGTCAACTAGCAATTTTTTGGCAGATCCCTTTTGCATGATTCATGAAGGACCAGTAAAAGGCTAATTGTTCAAATTAATTTGCGTAAATGACTAAGCAAGAGATAACAAAATTACATCTGCACTTGTTTGGCAAAGATTCAATAGCAGCGGCCCTGTACTGCCAGCTGCTTCCAGACAACACTCTTGCAGAAATTAAAAGCTACAAATATTAATTAATACACTTTTTTGGTACGTTAATTTGCACTGAAAGGTTCCGGAGTACAAAACTGCTGAGAAGATGAACCATGATAATTAGAATTAATGGGATGGATGCATGTTTTTTGCAGCTGAAGTTTTAAAAACCCATGAATGGAACTGGGAACTTGGAACTGACATTCTCATAAATCTCTATGATAATGCCGCTATTAGTATTAGAAGGATTAAGTACTGTGGCTCCAGCGTTATCCATCACATGACACGTTGTATCCCATCTGTCACTGCAGCAGCTAAGACATGATAGCTGTCCTTGAGGAAGCCGTATGAAAAGCTTTGGGAATTCAAGGAATTGTGGTGCGGAGTGTCGGGCTACGAAATGAATAGCTCAACCCTCTGACTCTCAAACAGAAATAATGGCCGGTGCTCTGTACTTGTCAGCTTAGTGCTTTAACAAATACTCTGACTATGGTATCTGTATTTAAGTTAAGTTAAGCAGTCTGAATTATAGATAAATCAGGCAGGGAAAAAGAACAGTCAAATGTCACAGATTTTTATCTTTAACGTGTTTCTGTCTTTGTAGGTTGGATGTCTTTGGAACTGTTTTTACTGATGTTCACTGCATTAATTTTGCATATTTCAGGGCAGCGAGCACCACTGGAGCACTACTCAGTGCACTGAAATAACAATGAATGTTCACATGAAATCACTAAGACGACCGTTTACCTACTTCACAAGGTTATCTGCACATTATCATGATGCAAATCTCCTTTTCCACACAACTGCCGTCATGAGAAAACGAAATTTTAGACGTTTTCTGTCTTGAAATTTTTCCTGTCAAATTTACTTAAAATTTTGTCTTAGAACTTTCCAGATTTTTGAAAAATTATTGCATCTTTACATTGTACAAATACTTTTTGGGGACACACATGCAGCAAGTCTATGCTACTATTTTACTAATTAATCTTTCAATGCTAAGATAAAGCCACAGAAGAGGAACTTTCAAGATTTCAAAGGTAAGAATTTTTTAAATAGCAATTTTACGACTATTTTTAATGATACCTGTGCACACATGCAATGTAATTGGTGTGAAAGGTTGAACCAGAAGGCAGGTCTAAGAAAACCCAGACAGTGGAGAGGCAGTAGAGATTGTCTTGGGAAGGAGCAACTTCTTCACCCTGTTCTCGCAAAAAGCCACACCAGGGTATTCAAAGCTGGCCGAAGCAGGCAAAGCCCACGCAAAACCAAGCCTGCACTAAGTAACATATGCTGGGGAGTAGGCTGCAAGGCTCCATCCAGAATGCACCGCCCCTGGGCAGCTCGGTAGAAAACAAAACAAAACAAAAAAAAAATCAGAATTATGCTTTCACAATTTCCCAAACTCCCAGAACTTCACTTTACCTACGGAGGCTGACCATGAAACCCTCTGTCCTGTCACGGGATGAATTCAATCCATTCAGCTAAAAATTTTGCAGAATAACAATTATTTTTTTTTTTTCTAGTGAAGTTTGTAAAATACTATCAGCAAAGGTGGGTGATCAGCAACGTAATTTTATCCCCTTTTTCTAGCATAACAGTTTCACAGGCTACCCATGTTATTATTCCTTTACTCTGAACTATTGGATCATTTTCCCCTTCTACAATGAGATGTCTGCTTCTACTCGGCTTTTATTCATCTGCATGAGCTAGAAAAAAAGAAAAACCAACTTGTTATGGCCCATCTCTGATGATATCATTGCACAAAATAAAAAATTCTTTTTGACCCTGATCCTCAGCATCTGGGTTGTTAATATTGTGCAGTCAGACTGCTCACAATCTCACGGCGCACAAAGTCAACACAAATCTTTCCATCTCTGGGCACCGGATCAAACCGAGAGCACAGCAGCGAGGGCTGGGGCCGAGCGCTCCTTTCCTGCTCCCCAAACACAGATTTTTCAGTGCCCCGTGCAGCAGAAAAGCCTTAGTATCACAAGGTATAGCCATCTTTTAGAGGTTATCTGTATAATATTAATAAAAATAGGTTATAATTTATTAATTATTGTGAATTATAGCGTACATGAATATTTTTTCCTCACCGACAGCGTTAGATTTACAGTCCAAAATATTCACCCAGGTGGGTAGCAACCACCGAGCCTCAGAAATCAGCATTTTTTTTGTTTCTGAACTCCAAAGACACAAATGTTTACCCCTACACAGAGATGTGAGACAACACTGCTCTGTTGGGATACTGCTGCCACATGGAGTAAACTATTCGAAGAGGTTTTGAGTCAAGTAAATTAAAAGGAGAATACTGAATAAGCTTGTGAACAACAACACAACATATAAGGTAGGAGAAGAAGATACGAGCACAGCTAAAACAGGGCACAACACAAAATTAGTTTCCGACCACCTGAATTGTTAAATATAAAAGAAAATGCAGGGGAAAAGAAGAATAAAACCAACATTTTGCATTTCTGTGGCAGCTTCCATCCAGAAAATCCAAAGCACTTTGTTGATGCTTCTGTGGATTCTGATCTCTAAAATGCCAGCAGGGTAACTGTTACCACCACAGTTTTGCAAACTGGAAAATGTAGCAGAAAGGGGAAAACCTAGCACAGGAAACCCTAGCTGCGAAGGGGGGAGCGCCCTGGCTGGGCTCTGGTATTGCCCGGGTGCTGGGCTCAGCGCTGGCCCAGAACAGGCACCCGCTGGGAGGAAGGGCCTGGGCACAGGTTTTTTTTCTTCTCATTGCAGCACGTGCAATCGGAGAGACTGCCAAAAACCACCCTGAGCAATACGTACTTCGGTGCTCAGGCAATTTGTCTGAAATATAATGACCACCTCTACGCTGTCTCGTTGAAGCTAAGAGTAATTGTGATGGCTATTTGATACCGGTTCTTCTAATGTGGATTTTGCTGGCTTTAATTAGCATACGAGACCTGATGCAACTTTACAAAATAGGCATATGTTTTTGGCAAAAGTTTTGGCTTTTTTGATGATGCTGTCTTTTCTGACTTGGAGCTGCAACATAAAATAAATTCCTGGCCATTTCTGGTACTAGAGTTCATACTGAGAGCAACTTGAAGATGGGGAGCTTAATTATTAATTAAATTAACTTCCTTTAGGCTATAATAATACACCAGCATTACTAAAAAGAGTACTTAGATTTGCATTTATGGGCCTTTACTGAAATCATTTTCTTCCCTTGAGACCGTCCTTTCTTTTTCCATCTCATCAGTCTTATGGCCCAGCACAGGGCATCAAACGTCACTATCAGTCTTAGTCTGCTTGATGCAGAAACTGGGAGTTTGTTAAAAATGTCACAGAACGGTACTAATCTGTTCATTTGCTACAGGAAAAAGAAAAGCAATGTAAATTTTAAATATGAGTCTCTCTGCGATTCACCTAGTCCCTGTATTCTTCCCATAACATCCTTCACATTGAGCTTCTTAGGAAGTCCTAGGGAATACTGGACATTTCCAAAGACGTAATGGCAGCCGGTAGGCAGCTGTCACCCGAAACTAGAGGAATTTGTGCTACAGGACAGCTAGGAAATAAGTTACGGTGATCAGTGAAAACAGTATACCCAACTACCCTCACTCACTTCCAGTGCCTGCAAATGCTGCTGAGATTCTGTACAGGTGGATGAACCAATGTTGTGAAAGAGGCTGACGGCTGATGGGTCTCTCAGTAGATTCCTCTGGACTTCCAGAACACAGGCGTTAAGAATAGGACATTCTTGAAAAATACAAAAGCAGATGGAAAAAAATAACCATATTGTGGACACTGTGGGTCTGTAATATTTCTTTTAGAGAGTTTAATGTCAAGAAAAATGTTCTAACACGCAAACTGAAAAATCCAGACCATCCCTGGCTACCTGTGATAAAGAGGATTACCCAGTGTTAGGTGTTGTCTCCGCGACATTCATTGCTCCTTACCAAACAGCAAGTAACTCCTTCATTTTGGATCTTGGTACCTCCATCTGGTAACTCTTGCAGACTGGCAAGAAAAAAAACTTCTATTTCTGAGTTCGCCAAGCTGGCCTTGTCTGGGATACTCTGCAATGCCTTTCTGTATGGACTGGTTGCCTGTGGGAACACACGTGCCTTGGACTGGCTGGAGTCCTCTAAGTTCACGTTGACCACTAGAGAGAAGTCAAAACTGAAAAGAAGGTGTGTTCCAGCAAAATTAAAAGTTGAATTCTTAATAATAAATAAAAGATTCATCAGACACAAATAATAAAAAAAAGGGATTAAACAATCCACCCCAAAAATAGAATATCCTTGGCACCAATCTCATTTCTTAGCAGTCGCTTGACGACTCTCAGAAGCAGCTCTTGGTGGCAAAGGGATGGTGCGAACTCAAGACTGAATTCAGACATGGAGAATTCAGCTATGGAGAACAGGCAGCATCTTCGAAAAGGCCGCATGTATTCTTCCAACGGAAGGCCTTAGTTGAGCTTTCCCCTCGACTGAACAGGTTGGCCTCCGCAGGAGCGCTAAAGGAGCACATGCAAGGGTGTTTGAGGATGATTTCCCATGGGCATGACAGAGAACCCTCCCAAGGCTGGTTTTCCTTACTCACATCATTCTATTTTCCGCTCAGAAAGTAAAATTACAATATAATAACCTGCAAACATAGACCATGGCAGCTTTTCCTCCCCTTCCTGTTACACAGGGGTGCCTGTTTTCTGCTGGTTTACCAGGATTTTATGGAAAACCCTGGTGACGCTTTAATATGCCGTTTGCTATCGCTGTCCCTGAGCCATAGATTATAAATCAGAGCAGGTGGCACCTGCAGTATATAGCACACTGTTACACAAAGCATTTGCAAATACTCATACAGAGCCTGGGTTTGGTATCCAAGCAAAGGCTTAAAGATGGAGTTTTTGAAGTGATAAGCAATAGTCTTTCATCACTCTTTAGTGCAAATATCTCTGTATCTAATACGTTGCTCCTAATTTCCTCACCAATTATTGAAAGACCGACCCTAAAATATCACCTACAAATAAATGAGTGTTCAGGGTTAATGGTCTTAACCAGCACTACACCCATCAGTACTTCCAGCACTACGCCCGTCAGGTCGTGCATCCCTCCCGTAACCATCATTTGCGTGGGCACTCCTTTTTGTGTTGTTATTTTCTTTTCCACATGTCCCACTAAATGTCCCTGCCGTGCTTTGCATATTTTGGTTGCTACTGTAATGGAAACAGGAGCAAAATAGTACCAGACTGGCAGCTGTGGAAAATGAAGCCCTCTGTTTCTACGCAGGGCAGATGTAACGTGCATATCAGAAGGGCTGCCTTGATCCGAGCAGCTTACACCGTATCAGCCCTGTTCTGCAGGACCATGCCAGAGGGTGGTGAGGAAGAAATGATTTATATTTGTGCATCAGACATTCTAATTCCCTCATGCCGAGTTTCAATAGAAAGAGACACCAAGAGCTTTAGAAATGTGTGGCTAATTATACATCTCATCAAATGCTCAACACTTATACTCACGATGAGCACAAAGCACTTGTCTACTCCACCACCTATCCCCTTCCTGGGTTGTCCTTTTTAATGGTCTCTTATGTAAAGAGAGTTGGCCGCTTAAATATTTGAAGTCTGCCAGTTTAAAAGATTTAAAGTATTTTAAAAATGCAGAATAGACGTTTTTTGTGCTCTTATCATTCAAGAAAACCTTTGCTGATACTTTTTTTTTTTTTTTAATTAAAAAAATCCCTTTGGGGTATGAATGCCAAGTTTTAGCCCAGAGGGAATTTTTATTGCAGATATAAACCCCTGGAAATCAGAGTACGTATACATATACTACAGAGCCTGATAAACCCTTGACTGTGACACCGCTACTGAGGGCTGCTATAATATCTGATGACAAAACTGACAGATTACTTCTGATGAGAATGTGGAACCCTTTTTGTTTTTAACTTGACCCTGAAGACATGTCATAACATTTGTAATATCTGCAATAAAGTGTCAACTATACTGCTGTAAGACTGCTGGAACTTGGAGTTAAGCATTCAGTTTAGTGCTCCTACAGCTTTCAATTTAAAATAAAAAAGACTCTTAATTTCCTTTTGGACAGTCCAAACCCAGTATAACTACACTAATTTGTCTTGGCAAATATGAAGCAGTAGTGGGGAACATGACTACTGGAATAGAAATCCAGAGCAATAGACAAAACAGAATAAAATAAACCTATCAGTCGTCTACATAAATTCGAGATTTACGGTTCAGTAGAAATAATCTTAAGAAGGGATTGCAATAAAGTAAGTGTCAATGACCACCTCAGTAGCGGGGCTAACTTGATTTCAGTTGGCCGCAAACTAAAATTTTACTCTAACCTCCAAGCCACACGAGGTTCGTGAAGTATTTTAAGACCATTTCAAGAGGGATAAAAATCTAAATAATATCTCCCACTCCCTGTAGTCGGATGTGCTGCTTCAGAGCCCAGTCATTCAATTAGGGAAACAGATTCTCCTGGGCTGGTCTCACCAACCCCGTTATCTCCCACGCATCGTTTTGTCCCCTAGCTGAACCGCATTAGTCATGACGACCATAAAAAGTCTAATCTTGCCATGGATATAATGTCTACTCTTTGCCTCGGAGATGGTATTTCTACAGATGCTCCATGCAGACTGGAACAGAGAAGCCGCACTTCTCTGATAAACTTGTCCCAAAATTAATAGCTTGATATAAAAGTAAGCACCACGCACAAGTCCGTGAAAGACAATATTTTGCTGCCACTAACAAGGGCTGATTTCTTTGTCTAAGTGTACAATATAGTAAAACTAAGCTTTATTTCCCAAGAGATGAAATACTTCATTTATTCGTGTAACTTCCTCAGACTTTATATTCTTGTGTGTTTCAGGACTTCAGTAGTTGCCTTCTTGTAATATTTCAGCTTTTAAGCTGTTTTCTTGCCTCACTGAACTCACATAAGATACATCTGAAAGCTTTAGTACAAATTTACTTCGAATAAAGTCTTCAATTCATTTTCATGGCACCAAAAAGACAGCTTTAATAACTGCAATGACAAATAAACTGGAAATCATTCCAGGCCTTTTCACTTAACTGACAAGTAGAACGCTCTCATAATGAGCCGCAGGTTTTACGTTTTCTCTTTGACCATAATAGCTTCATTTAAGAGCGTCAGACCCTGACACTTCATCATTTATCTACATTATTTCTCATCTTCTTTCAAATAAATTATGGAATACTAGACTGAGCACATAAAAACAAAGTGACTTGTTATCTGTAAACAGCAAGATAAATTGTCCAGAAGTTCCTCATTTAGTTCCTTTTAAATTTAAGGGCAAGTTATTGGTTGTACCTTTTTTTTTCTATCCCAATTTTTTGCATTTTTTTACAGCCATCTTATTCCGTTGCCAGTGGCCTTTGTGCAGCCATCCAAAGCCTGATGATAGCGCAGAAGGCATAAAATAATTCCATTATCCCAAGGTTGGACAGGGTAGTACAGAAAAGAAAAAAAAAAAAATATTGAAAAAATCAAATAAACAACTTACATGGATATTTCTCTCCATCTGTAAAATTCCTTGTCCATAATACATCTTGTCATACTGGCAAATGTGACACATCCAAAGTAATGAACAGTGGGTCTGTAACTGTCCTCGCCTTTAGAAAGATAGCTCTGATATTTACCATCACCAAAGCCCCCCTTCCCTGGTGAAACATATTAATTCTTGTCTTAGAGCAGTGTCGAACACTTGGAGTTCACATTCATTTTATTCTAAAATCATATTGTCTGAAACACAATTAGCAACACTGCATTTACATTTTAATTATTAGTGACAGATGAAATTGAAAGGTTCGCTTTAATAATATTGCACGTTTCCACCGCACCTCCCCCATGTGACAAATCACCGAGCGCGTTTACGCGACGTCCCGGGGTGCGGAGGCCCCCCGGCCCCGAGCCAAGTCCTGAACCAAAGTCTGTAAAGCCACACCAGTGGCCTTAAACAGCCATCAGCACGTTTAATCCTGCCAAGAGAGGGATTCTTTGGGGGACCAGTTAGACTATTGTTGTTTTAGGGATGGGGACATAGACACGGCATGTCTGCAGTTGGATTTCGAAGGCGAAATCTAATAGCCTCATTTTCAACTGTAGATTTTAAGCTTTACATCTCAAGACAAAGTAAAAACCAGAAAAGCAAAATCTAGGTAGGAAGCCTTCTCAGGATTGTCCTTCTTTTTAATTTGAAAGACTTCTTTAAAAAGCACAGCAAAACTACGATGACTTTTTCAATGGATTCTCTGTGTACTCTTCATCCCTGGAGAGGCTCTGTCTCTCACCACCACCCTTGAGAAAAAGAGATGCTTGAAAAGAGCCACAAAAACTCAAATCACTGGGGATGACACCTCACCCAAGTGACCCAACTTGGCCTGAACTTTGAGTTTTGGTGGCAATTTTAAACGGTCGTCTTTGACCAGTGCTCTGCATCGTCATCCAGGCTGAGTCATGGGGATGTTCCCTGGAGTAGACCAAACAGTTCCAAGCTCTGCATGATGCTCAGGTTTGGTAGCAAAGCAGTGAGTGGAATCACGAGTTTCATTAACATGCTGGTGAGCGATTCATGCATGAGTCGCTTCACATCCACAGTGTGGAAAGGCACCCATAGGTCACTGCTGCTCTCACCTTGGACCCAGAGAAGTCCACCATTCCTCATAAGAACAAGTCTTATGAGGAGCGGCTGAGGGAATTGGGCTTGTTTAGTCTGGAGAAGAGGAGGCTGAGGGGAGACCTTATCGCTCTCTACAACTACCTGAAAGGGGCTGTAGCGAGGCGGGGGTCGGACTCTTCTCCCTAGTAACAAGCGATAGGATGAGAGGCAATGGCCTCAAGCTGCCCCAGGGGAAGTTTAGGTTGGTTATTAGGAAAAAATTCTTCACCAAAAGAGTTGTCAGGCAGTGGCACAGGCTGCCCGGGGAGGTGGTGGAGTCCCCATCCCTGGAGGTATTTAAAAGAAGGGCAGACGTGGTGCTTGAGGATATGGTTTAGTGGTGGCCTTGGCAGTGACAGGTTAGCGGTTGGGCTCGATGATCTTAAGGGTCTTTTCCAACCTTAACGATTCTATGATTCTATGCTCAGCCCCACAGACGTGACCAGCTTTGCAGAAGAAAATGGTATGGTCAGAGAAGGACTTGTCACAGGGTTCCTTAGCACATTTAAGACCAGACCTTGACCTGTTTGATCTTCCAGGTAATTTTTCTTCCAAGCTCTTCCCTTCCCTTTATTCTCCAAGCTCCTGGTGCTGGCACTGTGAGCACACAGCCATCTTGCAATTCAATCATGTTATCTGTGCAGTGCAGGCAACAATCAAATAAAGACAAAAATAAGAGTTTAAGCTGAAGTTCCCATCAGTTGCAAATCCATATACATAACATTTTAATTATATCTCATCTCCAGTGTAATAGTTAGAGATGCCATTTGATACAGCTTTTTTTTATTTGAAAAATTAAATCTAACTAAATTAGCAAAAATAAAGTAGTAAAAGTTAATTGGGAATTATCTACTCCAAAATAACTCTTACTGGTAAATGCTTTGCGTGGTTATAAAAGGCTGATAAATATAATTGTATTTATGTAATGAGTATCATGTTTAATTTACTGTACTTGGTTGTTATACACCATTTTATGCAGGCCTCATCAGTGAGCTTCGTATTATTGCTTGTATTGCTTTTAAAAAAACATCACAATCAGATGCAGCACATAGGAAACGTCCAACAGATTTCGAACAAGGTAGCGATTAGCAATTTGTCCAGAGAAATATTCAGGATGATCTGCATCTGCGTGACCTAAAAATAAGAGCGTTTAGTAACACTCTGTACACTGATGGTTCATGCCTAAGTGGCTTGACACAATGCACCGTGGTCTGGCATATGCAGCCTATGGTTTAAGAACTGTGATGTTAATCTCTGAGCTCAGATAGGCAATTACAGCCGAGTGCATGACAATGGAGCAATGCTTGCTCCTGGCAGAGCTGAGCTCTGGAAAAGGGTGAAATTTCATTTTTTGCACTTAATCTTCAGTTAATACAATTTTGGTCAGATGTTGTCACATTCCAGAAAGCACAAGTCAACCCAGCCTCTGTCTTTGTGGGTTTCTCGGTTTTCTCTGGTTTAGGAACGGACTTGAGACTATGTCACTTCTCTGTTACTGTTATTAAAAATTATACTTTTTTTTTAAAAAAAAAAAAAGCCTTGGCATAACTCCCCTGGTAAAGATCTTTAAAACTGAGCGGCGCTATGTCCAACACTGGAGATCCATACATACTCTATGCACATTCATACCATTTACAATTACCAAAGGGAAGGTAAGATTTTTCTTTTATAAAGTTTTTCTTTTCCAGGGTTATTTTGGAGTATGTGTCATCAGATGCAATACAAACCAGCCGCATGACCCCAGGCAATCAGTGGGAAAATAGCGCTCTAAACTGAGAAAAAATACACATAATACTGTGGTTTGTCTGAACAGAAATTTCACATGCAAGCGGACAAATTCTACCTTAAATATCTACATTCAGCTCCCTCTGAAGTTCATGGTAGGAACGTCTTTGCTCTACAGCTTCGTTCAAAGCCATTGTCCTTAAGTTACTGTCAGGGGACTGAACCAGATATTTATCTGGTATTTATCTGCCCAGTCATAGAATTTGCCAAATAAATTCATATTTCAATATATGTAAATATTTACCAATTCGAAATCACGACGTCTCACTCTGCTTTGAGGAGTAACTATATTCATTGGTCCTATAAACTTAATACTTTTACATCGTTTTGGTGCTGGCCTTTTATTTTGAAAATTATCTTCTGTTTAACCCATTAAGTGCCGGAAACCCTGTGCATATGCAGGCTATTGGTTCTTACCTCACAAAAGCGTTCAAAGGGATAGGCGGCTTGCTTTAATTTAAGTCACCATTCACGAGGTAAGCGAAGAGTTCGGCTTAAATTCGGGCCTTCTTGTTTGTAAGTTCTTGAAGGAGCAACCGTCATCTTCAACTCATCCATCTTGTAGACACAACAAAGCTTTTCTCTGCAGGAAACAAACAAACAAGAAGGTAAAAATAAACCCATAGCAAAAACCTGTATGTTCCCATCCAGATCTTTCTGGGCTGACAAAGACCAGTATAGAAATACAAAACTTGTAGTAGATTTACCAGCGCTTCTCATCATGACAGTGCAAAAACCATAAAGTTAATTCTTTCTTACGTTATTGAGACTTAAAAATCAAGGTTATACAAAATATTACTCTCTCTGAAGAAATAAAGCTGAAATTCAGGCCCTGATCATGATTGAGAAAATCAGTCTCAATCTCAATACTCTTAGGAGTATTCTTAAGGAGGACAAATAAAAAGGCCAATGTGTGCTGGTTTTTATCACAATTTTAAGATCATCCCATGCTTTTTCTCTTATCTAGCTAAAGATCTTTGAACGTAGAGTGTTGGCAACATTATGAGCCTACGGAAAACCCTAGTTCCCATTATTGGCGTGTGACATATGTAGTAGATTAAATCTCTTCATTCTGCCAGCACCTATGCACACAGTGAAGGACCTGTTCGCATCCCATCCTGCCCTCCAGCCACCACGTGTCACGGGGCACCACGTCTCATCCTCTCCTCTCAGTCACAACTGACACTGCAGAAGCTCACTACATCCTCTGTCTGGGCAAATTTTTGACGCTTTCCTTGCTCCCATTCAAAGAACATTCAAAAATTCATAATATTATAAAAAAATAAATAATATTGGACCTCCAGATTTCCTTTTAAAACACTGCAGTTCACAAAACAGCTAGAAATCTGCGATTCATGTGTAATTACAGCACTGGAGCCTGAAGACCAGCTCTCAAAGGGAATATTGAAAATTCCCCAGAACATGTGGATTTTGAAGCTCTGGCAACGCTGCATTGCTTTTAGGCAAAGAGTCCAACCAAAAAACCCTCATTTGGAGCGAGCTGATTGGCAGTGAGTTGGCAGCAACGACTTGTTGACTTTGGAATACCAGAAAATCGCCATCTACTTTTAATTAAAGAAAGGGCATGTTTCTCTCCAACTCCCCCATACCTACTCCACCTTGGCCTGGTTTCTGTTATTTCTGTTGTGGATACGTAGCTGGAAGATTTATTGTATCAGATTAAAAGTAAAGGCTATTAACGTTGGATTCCACAGGGATTTTTTGTTAAGGCTTCTTAGTTTGAGTTTATTTATAAATTGTCATCCTGAGGCTTGTAAAAAGGTCTTCCCCCCCACCCTCCCCTTATTCTAGCGACATTTCAATTTATATTGCTGCTATTTCCATAGGAGAAGTCAATTAAGAATTACAATTTGTTTCATTATAAGTGAAGCTAAACTGGAGCTGTGCCTCGACACGCAAGTTACTAGCAGATTTTACACTATTAGAGTGCCAAAAATGAATATATCCTGCACCAAAACCTAAAAGAAAAACCCCAGTTAAGTTATTTAGCTTCTATGGTCCACAAATGCGGTTATGCCGTTTGCGTGACATTTCTCTACCCACCCCAGGATAAGCGGCAGCAGCCCAGACTTCGACAAGCACACATTTCCTAAGGGGTGGTGTTGTAGGGAGCAAACACATCCACTGGCTTAGCTGTTGCCCTACCAAGAAATCAGAAAGGTTGCTAAATGCTTTTTGTTGTAGCGAGGGAAAGAGGTACTTGGCTATCACCCTCTTTACTGACTCATTTAATGTTTTAAAACATTAGTCCTGTTTTGGTAAACCTTCTGAACACGTAATTGTGAGCAAGGTACTATATCTCACTAAGCATCTACATGGCTCAGTTTTATTCCGCCAAGTTTCTGTCTGAGGTTTGGACAGCTTATCTAGCAGTGACTGGAAACCGGGCGCTCGTCAGGCCAACCACGGCCCAACAGAGGCGTTACACTGAGATTTCTAACAGCACTAGATCAAAGATATATGAAGCACGTCTGAGCTAATCTTCCTCTGCTCTCATCTGAGGTGACCTGCTCAGTCCTCTTAAGTCTTTCATACATTTTTACCTCCAGCTATAATATTCTTTAAACAGAAAGATACAAAGTCATGCACTCCTGCATAGATCATAATAGCACAGATCATAATATACATAACTATAGCAAACCCCACAGGATGTACCTCACAGTCTCATTTCCACCAAATATTACCGTTCCTATAGCTTGGGTTCAGAAAATAGTGTGCTTATGTTTGCTTGACTTTCTGCATCAGCAGGCCTGAGATATTTCATGGCATAAAATTACTATTTGATACAAACATAGAAGATAATAATTAACCAAGAGCAAAAAATCGATGGACAGAGAGCACTTAGGAAAACAGAGAGGACAGGTCTTGCCCCAGACAGTATGTCCTCTCTTCCAGTTCAGTGCACCAGCACAAGCTTGCAACATCACCCAGTTTTGAGGGTACCAGGAAAGGCCAGCGAACACAGCATAATCGTCAAGTGTGTCGTAATTACAGAAACATCTGCTCCAGATGTTTTTGATGCATTGTGCATCACCATTTTTCACAATAGCCTGCAAAAGTTTACATTTCTTATCTACAGCAGATTGGTTGTTATTCTTATTATTTCAAGGAAAATCAATTCTCATTAAAGGTACTAGATGACAGTCGTAAAGACCAAGAGCCTTCATTCATTACCAGCCAAATAATATTATAATGGCATTAGCAGTGGAGGTTTTTCTCAATGCCGTACCAACGCATGTACTCACAATATCACGGCAGCCCCCGGTGTGGGAAATTTTAGTGCACACGATTGGACCACCCAGAAGAACCCTGAAAGGGGCACGTCAATACACAGCTTCGCTCAAGGTAGCTGAAGTACTGGCGGGGGGTCGTTCGTGTGCTCACTAACGTGGAAGACACAGAAAGGAACGTACTGATTACCCAACTTCTAAAGTAAAATTAATGGTTTAAGAGAAAATTATGTCCTTATAAGGACTTTAGGATCATTTGGTAACACAACAGCTGCAATAAAATACACCAAACCTATTCTCACATGAAAAAATTAGTGATCTTTTTCTTTTTGACAGAGTCGTAGGTGCTTTAGACATCAGAAAAAGGCAGTGAAAAATAAACCAATTAAGTCACGATGAGCTTGAGAAGGTATGCATGCATTAGTTTCTTTTTCCCCTTTTAAAGCCGTCACATTTCTCCTGCTTCTTGTGGTTTTAAACCGTAAAGGATCCCTGTGTTTCCCCGAGACAAAGGATGGGCTCTAAAACTCTGTCTTCTGAAGTGATGAGTTAAAGAACACTGCGGGAGTACTTGCCAAATCATACCACCATTATTAATTCAGGCATGATGAAAGTGTTCATTTTAGCTATAATCATGTAATTCATCAAAATACTAGTAGAGCATATCATTCTGAACTATTACACTGATACAGCACCTTATTGCACCTTCACCGAAAGCAGGAAATGTATTTTTTGATGCTTATCTACTGAAAAGCAATTCAGTTTGGGATTTTGGAAGCACTATCTTGTGTTACAATAAAAAGGAAATTTCAAACATATTTTCTTGTGCTTCTGTAATGCTGTTGTTATGTATTTGGGTGATTGATTATATCCAACGATGACGTTTAAAAATGGTAGAGCACTGAAATGGTGTATTTATTCAGTGATGTAGGAAGAAAAGATTGGGGTATGAATATGCAATATTATATGAAGTGGAAATGTAGATTTTGGTCTCTCTGCCCACTTTTAAAATACCTTTTAGAGGCCAAAATCTGTCTGCCACAAGAACCTTTCAAAATAAAGGTTCCTCTGGAGTTCTTTCAATGACAAACAATACTTGTAAAAAAAAATGAATCCAGTGATAAATCTCAGGATGTTAAAAGGAATAGGAGCATCCTGGGCTCTGGCAGAACTGAAGATCCCCATCTCATCATCTTGTTCTGCCTATCTGTCTCTTGCTCAGCACACACTTTTGTGAGCAAGTTCAAATTACGGAAAAAGAAAGAAAAAGAAAGAGAAAGAGAGAAAGATGGAAGAGGAGAAGAGACAAGAGAGGAGAGGAGAGGAGAGGAGAGGAGAGGAGAGGAGAGGAGAAGAGAAGAGAAGAGAAGAGAAGAGAAGAGAAGAGAAGAGAAGAGAAGAGAAGAGAAGAGAAGAGAAGAGAAGAGAAGAGAAGAGAAGAGAAGAGAAGAGAAGAGGAGAGAAGAGGAGAGAAGAGAAGAGGAGAGAAGAGAAGAGGAGAAGAGAGGAATGTGAAATTAAATAAAGCCCTGCTAAGTACAGGCCTTGTTGATTCTTTTCACGCGTTACCCGAGGCGCCTTTGGCACAGAGCTGGCTGGTGCTGCAGCTGTGCAGACTGCTGAGTGATGCACCTAGATAATTTCCAAAGAACAAAAAGTCGTTAATTGTCCACATCAGGAAAGCTTCATTATTACAAATAGAAAAGCAAAAAGTTAGCCATTCTCACTCTCAGGCAAAATCAAAGAAAACAAGATTAATGCATGCTGAATGCATAAAAGGCTACATTTAGAAGAGCTGGCAACGAGCTCCAGTACCCCTTTTTCTCTCTCCCTTTTTCCCTCCCCCTCAGCCCCAGCGTGGGCATCCTCCTACGTGAATAAAAAGCAGAATTTGGGAACTGGAGGTGTGTAACTGAGCATGCAACAAATGCACATGCAAAGATGCCTGATGGGTCCCTCTTCCCCTACCCAAATTAGGTGTCAGCCTCTCAAAGCTTGGCTAGGAAGGCCAATTGGGGTTTATAAAAAGCATCTTTTAATCTAGAGCAAAATATCCTTAGCAAAGGAATATAATGTAAATTCACGACTCGCAGGAAGGCCGTAAGCTGAAGGCATATACTTCCACTACACGACAACGAGGTGAAGGACCAGGGCTTAGATGACAGCAGAGGAGGAGAACGAAATCATTTCTGAATTGCCCCTGTCTATTCCACTAATACAATAAAGCTACAGCACTCCATCCTCCTTCATCCACACCACTCCACGTTGGCACAACAGATACATCAAAATAGACTCAATGCTTTTAGTTGAAAGTGAAAATAGAAAACACAGAGAAAAGAGGCTGTTACTGTAAAGACTGAGGGATGTAACCACGTTACCCACCGGGAGAATTCAGCAATATATTAGAAATTTACCTTTTAGAAGCAGCTGGCAAGCCGAGAAACAGTTGGAAACGCTGTTCTAGTGGAAATCTCAATGTTTCAAGTGGAATTTAAAGAAGCCCAGCAATAGACTGAATGAAATGTACAGGAATGGAAATTCAGAAACATAATCCACAAAACAGAGGAATTAAAAGGCTCTAAAAAGGTGAGCAGCATACAAAGAGATGCAGCATTAAAAAAAAAAAAATACCGTTATTTGATGGTTAAGGGGCAATTCCACGGTTCTGAAGCAAAAATAAAGAAAAATAATATTACAACTGGCCATTCGATGGGAAATATATATTTGTTGTAAACAGAGCCCTCCTTTGGGGACTTTGAAGGTTTAGAATTTTTTTCTGGATATTACACGATGCCCTAAAGGTACAGTAGGCTTTTATTCTTGATACATCAAAACCCAAGCCCTTCTCCTTCAGGGGAAAAAAAAAAAAACCAAGGTCAAGTCAGTTGTAGGGAGCAGAGATTTGTACGACCTCTCCGAAGAAGATGACACGATGTAATTTAGGCCACTAAGGCAGGACAAACTAATCACCTCCTTCTGATAATATACATATATACCTGACACTAAGTCAAAATCACCAGCAGAGATGCTGGCCAGCAAGTGAAATCAGAGCTCTGCAGACTCAGGTGCATCACCTGAGCTATAATGGTGCTCCTAATTCTGGAAATCAGAACCACCCTTACACATCTAACTCCTATTCTCCTCCTGTTTGGGGATAGTTTTTTCTTTTTCAGTATTTAAGCCTGCTTCCACAATAAATGGACGAGTAGTTTAACTTCAATGCAAGCAGAGTATGGGCATGCTGGTACAGGTCTCCTCCACACAACTCCGATAATAATTGCATTTATTAAGGATGTTTAGGACGTAGCCCAGTTTTACATGTGTATATATTAAAGCGGAACAAACAGTAAATTATTGTTGGAAGCAATGTTTTATGTTGAATATTAAAGCAAGCTAATAACATTTACTATTCTATTCAGTAATTATTTGAGAGTAATTAGAAGCTAATAGCTACCAGTTTATAGCTATTAAGTCTCTTTAGCACTACAACTTGGCTTTTATATGGTCTTTTTGTTTATTTTCACTATAATCTTCTCTGCAGCCTGCCTTCATGCAAACACAAACCCCTCCTTCTCCACTTCTTAAAGTGCCCAAAAAACAAGGAAATTAGTAAACTAACCACAAAATAAAATTATTTCCCCTTCACAGAATCTCTTTCAATTCTCCAGCTGCAAAAGTGATTAAGTTTAAGCATGTAAGTGATTATATTAACAGATTTACCGGGATGATCAGGTGTGTAAGGTGCATCCCCACACACCTGGCTCCTCCAGCACAGAAAGTGCTTTTCTTCAGGAAGAAATTATGAGAAACAGCAGAAGACATAGTCCACGTATCGCAGAAAGAGAGAAGACAACAGTTTCTTTTGTCCCATTTTGCAGTAAGAAATGGATGCTGTTCCATTGCTGGAGCGATCCCACACCAGGAGGATGAAGCAATTTCACAGCATGTGGGTACAAAATGAGTTTTTTTCACATGATTCCCTTTCAGCAAGCTTTCAAATGCTGCGCTGGATCCAAGCTTGTCCATATCTTTAGCAGTTGGTGGTGTTGTCCATCTATAGGTGCGTTAGCACTGCTGGTGTAACACATCCGAGCTGGACACAAACTAGCTTTGCAACCCGTACTGGTCTGCAGCGTGCCACAGGTACCCAGATATACCCGTTTGGTACCCGGTATGCTAGCAAAATATTACTTTAATAATAAATAAACCTTACGTGTCAAGCATTACAGTTTCTATGCAGCGAGATATAAAGCCCCACCTAAGTTTAAATGCACCACCAAGTGGATCAGGCTCATAAGCCGGAGCGTCACACAGTGTACACCTCCTACAAGCTGAAGCAAGCCCTAAAACCTGACTATTTGGTGCCAGCTACCTTGCAGACATTTTTAGGTAAGTAAGTTTAATTCCATCCAAGGACGCTGAAAAATTTCCTGACAAAAGCGTACAGTAGCAGAAGCTGAAACACACTTTGACATGCCAATATTCATTCAATAAAACCACCTGTTTTATTGAACTAAGCCTGTCAATGGGACGCAGCAAAGCTTCTCGATAGCTGTATCTAGAGGAAGAGCTGTAGGAAACAGAGCTGCATCTTCCACAGCCAGAAAGGGCTCTGGAAGAAAGCACGAGAGGTCAGAAATATTTGAATAAGGTGTGACAAGAGTGATCCCAAAGCATCGTTGGACTGGGGCAGGGACAGCAGCCCGCGGATCGCTCCTCGTCTTGCTAACGCTCAAAGCCATCAACAACGGCGGCAGGAACAACCGTGGCATTTAACTACTCCCGAACTTTTTCACTGGACTCTTTTTTGCTATAATATAAGCTCACTTTTTCTTTAAAATCATCATCTAAGCTCATAAATAATATTTCTGAAAGAAGAGAATGTTAGATATAACAAAATAATGATGAAAATCTCATTTACTTAATAAAATTCCTTTGGTTTTAAATCAAAACTGATCTCCATCCATTTGAACTTTAACTACCTAATTTTGTCTCGCATTTCAGATAACACATAGTAAATGTAATTTGTCATCATAAATGTATTATTATTTAATCATATGAAAGTTTTGGTTTATCTTGAGAAAATATTTATAGTAGTTTTAATACACGGGGTCCGTTCTTGACAGAAATGATGAAACAGATTTATCACCCTTGACAAATTATATTGCAAAATGTCCTCTCCTGACTGCTCACAACAGAAATATTAATGCGACGCACAACTGGAACACCACCTGTGATTCTCATTTCTTTAGGCTAATATCACGGCACCCTCGAACCCCTTTTCCTGGAGACTATACGGTACCTCCAATGTGAGTTACTTATAAGAGTAATTCTATGAATGACTGAAACCTGTAGCCGTTTAAATCAAACTAAGCAGTGTTTTATTAAAGTGCCCAGCAAATCAATCTAAATCCAAGGATAATAAAGCCCTAATCAGGTGGTAGAAAAAATAATAGGTTGTCATGCATGAGGAAAAATAGGCAATCATGGAATGTTTTCTTTAATTAGGTTGTGTAAAGTGGAAGGACTGAGTAGGAACTGGCAAGACATTCATCATGAGCAAGGTGGGAAATTATTTAGATTACCGAGGAAGGAAAATTGAGTGTGAAATACTGAGATTTGACTGGACAGAAAATTAAAACCGTTTTGCTATTCGTGTCACTTACTTTTGGCAACTTATTGGCAGGTACGGCTTTTCAAAGTAGTGTGAATCCAGGTATTTCTGTAGTTTAGAGACCGCATAAAACTCGCTCTAACTTTTAGCGGCATTCGCATATGCAGATTCTGCCCGTGCCTCCCAGAGGGACAGAGTGGAAATTCATCTCCATAGAGTTTTAGCTGGAAAAATCATGTGGATTCAATTGTTACTTTGAAATAAAGCGGTTACTTCGATTATCCCAGGTCATCAGTACACGGCTAGGTACTGGAGCTGCTTTGCAAATTACAAACATTATCAAAACATTATTTAGAGAGTCTAGGAGTTTTCCAAAGTTAGCGAACTAACTCAGTGCACTAGATGATGATGAAAATTATTATTATTAATTTATTACTATTATCACTACTACTACTACTATTTTTAAATTATTTCTCAGCCATCCAATGCTGAATTCAGCTCTGGTATGTATAAAAACATTGACAGTACTAAGGCAAGCTTGTAAGTGCTGTCAAAAATAAATAAAAAATAGCCTTGAGCCTTTCAGAGACATTCTAATTATAATGCACTTTAATTTAATCAGCATTTTTCATACCTATCCTAAAGTCCTCGGCAGCATATGCAGAGGAGTCCTGAGTTTTTCCCAGCTCTGATAATGTTTCAGTATCAGACTGAGAGATCGCTCTGTTTTCTCTCTCCTTTCACTGAGATGTTAAAATGGTACATTAAAATTATTTTTTTTATTCCATCATTATAAATATTATCAAAACCTTTTTGGCTAATGAGAAACAGAGATCTTGACTCCTAGCAGTCCCTTCTCTCACCGCTATGCTCAACGGGGGCTTTCACACCGTAAATGCAGGGAAAGTTCCTAAACATCTTTAACGCTAATCTGAACCATGGAAGTTGCCTCCTCATAAAATCAATATAATAGCAGAGATAATTTTAAACTTAAGCTGACTTTAAAATCATCTTCTTCTGGGCAGAGTTTCAGTTTCATGAAAATTGCATCGAAACCCAAGAACCTAAAAAAATTTGCTCAGCTGAGATCTCAGTTTCGTTGCAAGAACTGCAGCTGAGGGGTACCCAGGAATCAATTATGCTCCACAGCTTTTCTTGGAGCGATGGGTGTCGGAAGCCCTGAGGTCTTGATGATGAAAAAAAAATAAGATGTTTGTCCCCTTTTGAGGCAGTAACTGCAGAGGAGCAGACACAGCAGCAGGCAGCCGCGCAGGCAGGCTGGCGGGAAATCAGGGACTGTCACACCGTCGTCAAAACCCAACCATCCCTACGTGGATGCTGATGAAGTGGTGAGCTCCAGTTCAACAACGTGTTTCAGTGGAAACCTCTTAACTAGGTCTACTCTGGTAGATGCTCTGCGCAGGAGAGGATATGACACAGTTATTGCGAGACTTGAACACAAAGTTTCTTTGGAGAGAGTCTTCAGAAAAATATCTAAGTTTGAGTTTAAAATCTGAGCAAGCACTCCACGTTAATGTCCTCTGATTTCTAACAGAAGTCCTGCTCACACCTTCGAAAAACGGTGCAGCTTCCACTTCTGTGTTATTTTAAGAGTAAACAAACATGTTTCCCGGAAGGATTTTCACAGCAGAAAAGTTTCACAATAATTTTCTCCTTATGAGCTGGCCTGACCCTCAGGAATGGCATGCAGGGTTTTCTTCTGAGGCTGCTCAGCTGAGCACGGATGTGAGGAGCCGCCTGACTTAGCGGTTCAGAGCGCCAAGCAGGAGAGTTGCCACCTCCAGCCCACCACTCCCAAAGAACAAACCTACAAATCACTTGTCACCAACTTTGATCTACCTTGTTTCAGGTGGTTTCCTCTCTGTCTATTATTTCTGCTAAGAGACCCGTGAAAATTAAATACAGACCCCATCAATGCTTGAGTGACCTAGTGCTCCATCATACCAGCAGTGTAACAGCAATAAATCATTTCAACTTTAATCTATTGTTATTGATGAATGTACAATTATTTGTCATCTAATATGCTGAAAATGATGACCAAAGAAATAGATCAACTTTTTTTCTTCTTCCAAGTACGGCATTGATGGATTGTATCCCTAAGCTGTTATTACACTTATAATGTACTCTTCTGCTATGACAGCACAGCTAGTTTTTTAATCATTCCATAGTAATCAACTTAAGACAACATAGCAAGACTCATAACTCATGTTCTTTTCATTTTTGGCAGTGATGGGAAATGAAAATGTTTTTATTCTTTTGAAATAATTCTTACCTGACTAGGCTGAAGATTGCTTTAAAATTGTAAATAAATGGTTGTTTATTGAGCTGGAACTGAAAAGTGACACATTAAAATGCCCGTTTCTGAAGAAAAAATAATAATTTAGGCCTGAGTGGAGCTAGAGTTGGTTGAAAAAAATACTTTGTTTTTCTTTTAACTGGTTCAGTGCTAAGTAAAATCCGTACTTGATGGTTAAGTTGCACGAGCAATGCTCCTATTGCCATATCTAAGTGCAGAGTGAGTCTGTAAAGACAGACTGGCTTAGTGAAGTAATCTCAGGGTACGTTTTCAAAACCTCCTTCTGAAAATCTGTGGACTTCAGAGCCACTTGCCACTTTCAGCAGCAACTTGGAAGTAAGACATGTTCTCAAAATTGTGATCAGCTTAGGTTTGGTAGATTAACTGGAACTTGTAAAAATCTCTTGGAAGAGGAAAAAGAATACGTAAGCCATTTCTCAGGGCATTGTAAGGGTCGGAAGACCAGACGCTGCTTCCGAAACGTGTAGGCAATATAAGAAGTGAAAATACTTCAAGAAACTGTTTTTTATCATATGCCTAAAAAACTGTGGCATTGCAGTACTACCCAAAACACATTAATAAAAACACCTTTTTTTTAAATGTTGATTCTGATCTGATGGTTTTTACATGAAAAATATTACAGGATTCGCCCCATTAAATGGGATTTGGCTTTTAGTGCACATCTGCTATATTTTAGTTTAAAATGCTTACGTTAAAAGGACCATAGGGAACTTTTTGTCTTACAGCATATAAAGGACCAACGAGATGTCTTCAACTGAAGTATTTTTTTACTGCCCAGCAGCCTCCGACAGCCTTCGCACCACTCGACAGCCTTCACAAAGCAGCTCGCCCTCACCTCTGTCATCTCACCTTCAGCTTCATATATTTCCAGCTATTTTCTGCCCATTTTTTCAACTGTTCTGCTGTGTTATACCCTTTGCTGGGCAAAACCTGACCTGCCGCCTTGCTTCTGCTGCGGCTCCGGGTCTGGTCTCGCCCCGCTCGGGCACTGGTGGCTGCTGGGCTGGGAGTCCCCTGTCCCTCCTCGGGCTCGCAGTGACACCCTATGCCCTCCGTACACAGCAACACGTCTGCCGGGTTTATTTTGCCTCTGAGAATTCTTAATTGCGACCCTTTCATCTTATTTCTCTCTTGTTTGTAAATAATAAACTCAGTTACGTGCTCTCCTGTCTTTCATCTGTCTTCCCATCACCCCGACGGTTTCAGTTTCTGGGAAGTAATTTTCATTTTTGAATAGTCTTAGAGACCAAAGTCCAATATTAGGCTAGAAAAAAAGAAACCATCCTTCAAAGTGGGGTGACCGTAACTGAATTGGAAGTTTCACTGGACTTTTGTGACGGTTTAACGCAGGTAACACATCTAGATTTTCTTTCAACCTATTAAGCCATTCCTCCCAGATCTCAAGTCTTGGTGGGGAATCCACATGTTTACAGCATGGGAGAATTTAATTCTCCAAAGCAAGAATCTGACAATGAATTTCGACATTACTTTTGTTTTGAAATCCCTTTACTGTTATGGCTTGTTCCCTGTGGCCATGTAGGAACAAATGAAACAATATCAGAATCTTCCTGACAACCATTATAACCAACTATTTCCTCATTCACCAAGTTTGGTTTTTTCATCGACATTAACACAACTTGAGTAAATGACACAGGAACACCAGATAGGGCTAAATGCTGAAAAAGGATATGCCGTTTATCAAGAAGCAGTATCATAAGCCTTCAGGAAGATGATTTGCAAAAATTCCTAAGAAACAGAGAACTCAAAACTCACTTCTCTGCACCAGGGACCCAACCCGGTTCAAAAGCGACATCAAATCTATGAAAACCACACGCTGCTTGCCCATGCTGGGCTCCCTCATCTCTAACCCAACTCCAAAACTGCAAATCTCAGCAGCAAAGAGAAATGTGTTCCCCGAAGCCCACGTACCTAGAAATGAATTTAACTTTTTGCTGATCCTATCGCAACAGACCGTTGTGCCTCCTCTGTGGCGAGATGTCTGCCAGCCTGCTCCCGCCTACGTTAAAGGACCGGTTTTTAAGCAATTTGAGTTCATGGACCCTCCCCTCAAATAATTCAATTGATCTTGAACACCTAAGAAAAATACTTTCACACAAAACAAACCCTCGTTGCTGGCAGACATAAGCAACGTTGGCCAAAAACAAGCAAAGAAAATGATAGTGAGCTTTACTCACTGCTCTGAGCTGGGTGGGAAGTCATCTCTCGGCTCGGACTCATGCAGCCCACCAGTACCCTGGCAGAAATGCCCTCTTCCAGGACAGGTAGCCCTGGTGCAACGTAGGCCGTAAGATCAGGAAACATTTGGGGGGAAAAAAGAAAAAAAGAAAAAAAAAAAAAAAAAAAAGGAGTTTTTGAGTTTTTTTGTTTATTTGAGTTGGCAGCAAACTTTCACGTGAGGAATTTTCAGGGAAGTTCAAGTCTTTGTCAGTCTGCCCGTGCAAGAGAGCCAAGATGTAGCTACGGTTCCTCCGTCCCTGGGTAACTCATAACGGAAACACTGCCAGGAACGATCCTCCGAAGGAACCAGGCCCTCAGCACTGCTCTCAAACACGAGTGCTCCTTCACAGCCTTTTAAAAGATCTTAATCTTTCTAACCATCCAACTCGAGTATCAGAGCGGGTCAGCACGCCACCGCCCCCAAGAAAAATAAAAAAAAAAAAGAAAGTGGAAATGCCACGGTAAGCAATGAGAAATGTAGATTACCGACTTTAACAAGCCTCCACAAATCACCGACGTCTTAGGTTGCAAAGGTCGGCTCCGGCGTGGTTACTGATATATTCCACTTGGTGATGGCTGCACTCTTGTAAGGCTGAAATGGGCTCTATATGTCATACAGATTGGGTTTGGACTGCTGCCGATGGAGCACCGGAGAAGCAAAGCAATCACTCTACAGACGCACAAATAGCGGATATCTTGTTACACGGGAAAGTCAGGAGCTGACTGTTTGTCTTCCACCCTAAAAGAGCCATAAGTACCATAAAACTCCCCCAAAATACCTCCTTTAAATGTCTACAGTTTAAAAAGTTGTTAAAATCGATGAAGTTTTGTTCTGATCATAGGTATATAGTATGTGATAAAACTACTGTATGCAATGTAATTTTTAAACATGTGAAAAGTGATTTAAAACAAACATGGAAACGTTCCCCTTAATGTACCGCCTCCATTAGGAAGCGCAAGCACACTGCTCCGAAAGCCCCCATTTATCACTCCCGAGGACAGCCGAGCTACAGAGGAAGCACTGGGCTGGCAGGGGTTTTTTCTGATTCTGCAAAAGGTCAAGACCTTTTAAAATTATTTTATGGGGAAATACAGCAATGCTTCAAATGCATGCATCGAGAGATCCAAGCAGTAAGTCAGAGCCCGGCAGTGACTTCAGTACTGCACTACGGCACGCGGGCACCAGTTCTCCCCATGATGTAATAGGATGTGATATGAGATGAATTCATACCTGTTTAACATCTATTCAAAAATCCCTTGTAGAATCCAATTTCAACACTCCCATGATATCAATTACATATTTCTGGAATGAAGAATATTTTATTTACCTTAAAGACCTTTGTCCCCGCTTGTTTTGCTTGCATTTCTCGTCCCCTACTTGTTGCAAATGCCTGTAGGGCTTTTTGTTGCATCACCTCTGCTGATCATAGCAAAACATTTCTTTATCAATAAACAGCAGTGAAGCAGCAGAGCGACAGACTGTTTACCAACAAGAATAACGGATTCTGGAAGACAAACTATTACATCTTCACCAAAAGCACGTCATATTCAACTCCAGAAATGTGCTTTTTGTTATTAGATGTTGGGATACCATTACTCATGCCTTTTTTGCATGAGAAATGACTAACAAATAATTGACATGGAATGTTACACTTAAAACGACAACAAAAAGACCCAACAAATAATACCTAAAATGCTGCCTCTTTAGCCCCAGACAGAGTAAGCTGTATTTGCTTTCCCACAGAATTTGTTTAGGGAATTATGAATATTGCTCCATTGCTAGTGCTCCTTGCCTTTAGCCATCATTATCAGTTATCTTTAGGGGTAATCATTTTTCTTAAAATCATGACCCATTTGATATCTTAAAAACAGCAACATTAATTTTCATTTGTCACATAGGAGGGTATAAATTGACTAAATGTTAATAGCATTCTTCTTGAGTAATCAGTTCTACATGATTAACCTAAAAATTGCCAAAATGTTGTTTACTATTCATTTGTATCTGAAGAAAAAGAAAGCCACGATCCATGAGTTAGAGGGAGATTAATTTAGTTTCTGATCTGTATTAAAACTTGCCACAATGATTCATAATCATTTTACTCAATATTTATCCTGACAAAACTATTTAATTTAGAGAGCTCCTCATAGTATAATAATACTGCCCAAAAGCATCTCTGCTTCCTCATGCTTGCAATTGCTTTCAATATATGCAACAGAGAGGTAGGTATGTTTAATTAGTTGGGGGTTTGGGTTTGGTTTTTTTTTTTAAATGTACTCTTAACTTTTTTCTGTTTTTTTTTTCTTGATACAGGGGAATAGAGTCGATGGTCTTTACCACCATCTAGTGGATCTAATTACTTACAGCAAGCCACAAGTACATCAAATAGAGACAAAAACATTTAACCTGTCATATCTATGGAATTTACCTCTCTTACAGAGAATATGGCATTAGTTACCACAGTGCGCTTACTTCGTGTATTGCAGCCTGTAATAGAACACCACCACTTCATTAAAGACGGAAAAAAGCAGACTCCAAGGGAGATAGCCCTTAAAATTTAAGAAATAAAAAGTGAGATGGCATATAGGGCATAATTGAGCTCACAGATATTTTTATCACTTAAAAAGAGCTTTGGGGTCAGAGTACTATTCCAGATCTTAAAACACGAGCAGCAATTAACCAGCGATTCTCACAAAGCGAAGAGCCCAAAATATAAATTATTTCTCCTCTGAAGCACTGATTGAGTTTTTCAGAGGTTTACGGCTATATTATCAGTTAAGTAGCACGACAGCTATTGCTCTACACGTGGTTTTATCAGCCCCTGGCGTGCTGGAGTCCGTCCCCAGCTCCCGCGGTGCCGCTGCCTGGGCCGGTAGGACAGGCAGAGCTTCACGGCCCGCAGCGGGCGGCGGTCGGTATTTATTTCTCCACAAAGATTTTCATCCAAGGCTTTTGCAGAAAAAGAGCACGAAAATCACACACTGTCAAAGCAGAGAGAATTTAAAACCAGCATCGGTGATATTCTCCCTTTAAAAATGACTCTGTCGCTGCTTTCTTCAAGCAGTAAAAATGTCTATAACTAAAACACATCTCCAGGATATCTTTTTTTCCTTTGACGGAGGAAAAATTCTCCCCTCCCCCCATCAAAATGGATTATAAATGCACAAAATCACTTTTCAAATGGACACTGCTGCCCACCTCTTGGAAGTGGGAAAGAGGGGTGCTTTTGCCATGCTGGGCTTAGCGATGAGGTTCTGCCTTCCTCTTTTGCTACAGGATTCTGGTAGGATTTTGAGCCAGGACTTTTAGACTCTGCTGCCTTACCTGCACATTGGGAAAATACCTCTGCCATTCACAAGCATCAGGATATCAGGCATTCACCATCGCGGGGGCCATGCGCACCGTGGGAGGACAGTGAAAATGCAGATAATAAAAGTAAAACAATCTTGACCAACTTCACCGTATTTGAAAAATAAATAATTGTTTGGCAGGTAGAGAAGGCTAGTTTTCTTTCTCCACATGCAGCAGAATGGAGCTAATGTGACTCCCGCGGCTCCCACGACACTACAAAATATGGAGCAATATTTTATAGCTGCAGGACCAAATGGCCCAGGCATGTCTCAGTCCTCTTTCCCCAGGAAAGGGATGGGCAGCAACACCTGCACCCCCCTCACAACACCAGCCTTTGCCAAAAACTGCATCGAAACCTGTAAAACCAAACATATTTAAGCTCTGCTTCCAGCTTTTTTCAAGCTGGGTTTTACTGGGGAGGTTTGTTCTCCCCGAAGCCCCTCGGGTAAGGCTGAGCCCGATGACAGTTTTCTAAAAATGCTTCTTGTTCCAAAATTTTTGCTTGTTCTGAGTAAAATTTATTGGTACCCCAAGGAAAATTTATCCTCTTGGTGCCAGAAGGGGTACCTGTACTTCAGCTGCTTCTCGACACGCTCCCAGCCACACCTGCTGCTTCCCCGAAACCTCACTCAGATATTTGCCGCCTTAGGAGCACGTCATTTTCTAAAAACTGAGTGGAATTCAGACACACGTCCAAAACAATGTTGGGTG
The DNA here is from genome assembly GCF_949628215.1 of Phalacrocorax aristotelis. Taxonomy (NCBI): domain Eukaryota; kingdom Metazoa; phylum Chordata; class Aves; order Suliformes; family Phalacrocoracidae; genus Phalacrocorax; species Phalacrocorax aristotelis. The sequence goes on along the minus strand of NC_134280.1, from coordinate 3,678,690 downwards.
GCGTTGCCTTCAGCGTATCGATGAGGTGCTTTTCTTTCAAACACATAAACGTATCATCCAATTAACTCATCCGTTATTTTTAATTCTGCATCACCATACTCATACCTCAGCCCTGGCCAGGTTACAGGCTCACCGAGCCTTTGCTCACCCACCTGGAAAGAAATAATATATTAATAACTGTGCATGTGATATGGTCAATGATCTACATCCACAACTGCCGCATACCGCCATATACAAAACTGCATGGGTGTCACTATAGGAAAAAATACCCTCTTCAATGTTCCCAAATGACTTTTAGCTTTGCTCCACCTTGGTAAAATCAGCTTGGCTTCTCCCTCACTACAAACAGCACATTTTTAAGCAGTGAGCAGAAGTGTCACCATGCCCTGCAGCCACTTGTGGCTTTCCCCGCTGTCCCCCAGCCCGGGAAACTCTGATCACCCAGTTTATGAAGAAGTCGCCTGCAAAAACAAAATTTTACGCATTTGCCAAGACACCGGAGGTTTCAGCTCAAACCTCCGTTTCTCTTGCGGCTTTAGAATACCTGAAGGCACCGTCACAGGTATGATGCCCAGGTCCCTTTCTCTGGCGCTGGACCTGCTGCCTGGGAGGGGACGCAGCATGCTCGCCCCACTGTCACCGTGCTGGGCCGGGTTCGCTCCTGGCCTGCAGATGAAATGGTATTTCTTTAACCAAAACTTCTCTGTAAAGGAGCTAACTGCACCCAGCAAACCCTAAACTTCCCTAGCACACGATGCTGAATTATCAGCAGTCTGAATTATCAGCAGTCTGAATTATCAGCAGTCTCCTTCCCAGCTAGGCAGGGATTTATTTTAAACTCTGGCCTTTACCAAAAAAAAAAAAAAAAAAAAAAAAGAAATAAAAAAATATGAAAAGGAAGGAAAAAAGCCCCAAGGAGCTTCTCTCATTGATACCCAGTAGCAGGACTGTGTCCTTCCTGCAGGGACCTCTGATTTTTGCACCTGATTAAATTGGAACTCAGGGTTAGAGCCATGCTCTTGGTGACTCAGTGATCTGGTTGACTGGCTGACAATCTCCACAGGGTAGAGTGCAATTTACTTGTGTGCCCCAATTAGCACTGCTAATTGGGGCACAAAATCTGTGTAAATTCTTTTTTTAAGTCAGCCACCATTCTGGGAACGGCGAGCGGGCACTGAAACAGGAGGGGGGGATCTGATCTGCCCTGCTCTTCAAATGCCTGAACAGAGAGTAGAGAAAGTACTATTAAAAGGTGGCTAGATGAAGGCAGAGATTTTGGTGCGGTTTTTTAACTGCTTCACCTGCCTGGCTTCAAAATTCTGCATTTTGCCGCACAACGGGCGGAGCCGGGCAGCTGCTCGAGGGGGAATTTCTCGGGACCCGGCAAGCCCCGGGTGACGCTCAGCCCTCCCGGATCTGCTGCGCAAACTTTGTGCGTCTGTAATTCTGTACTGCGTACGCCGGAGGATCCCGAACCTGGCATTTTAGCTCTGGTTTCAGCCAGTTATTACAGAACGCTAAATTTGTGCAAAAAAACCCAGCAACACAGGATTTTAGAATAATCTGAAAGTTTTCCGGTAATAGCAAGTTTCATAAGTTTTTCTTAGAACAATACAGCGGAGCAAAGAATATTTTTTATTAAAACGTGCAGGGAATTACTTAGGCTTACATGCAATTATTTCAGCTGTATGCCAGATACCACAGGTACTAAGTAAACACTAGTAACTCTTTTAACATCATTATTCTGGTATTTGCATACAGAAATGGCACTTCAGATGCTTAACTGCCATTAGCATGCATTAATATTTCTTTTGCATCCACCATTGTAAGTTAACTGTTTGTGTAAATATAGGCAGGAAATAATTTGTACACTTTTGCACACACAAAAATTAGCTCTTTTAGGGTCAAGCGACACTGGATCATTTCTGTGGCTGATGCTCCAAAGAGAATCCCAGATTTTAATATAAATATTTATCAATTCAAAGAGGATATGTAAAATAAACAGCCTAGAAAATGAGATGCTTTTTGCTTTTTTTTATTATGCCATTTGATAACACTGTAAAAGAATTACTGTACACTTCTCCAGCTAAAAAACTCTCCATTTCAGAAGCGCAAGCTGATTTTATTTTGATCTATTATAATAATAAAAGAACAATTATCCCTCTCCTAGAAGCTTCAAGCCTAAATCACCTCATGTGCTTAATTTAGGAGACTGTGAAAAAACAAAGTGTTAAGAAAGGGCCATCTTACATTGCTCCAGTCGAGCACCGAAGGATATAAAACCAACAAGACATCTGAAACTTGGATTTATTGTTTGTGACTGTTATTTGAGGGCCATAAGGGTGACTGAAACAGCACACGGGAAAAGCACTTCATCCACAGCAGCCTTGAAAAGACCCTGCACGGCACCTCCATCCCACCTGAGACGAGCCAAGAGAAGGGCTGAGCGCTGGTTCGGGCTTTCGGGAGGTGAGCGCTGCCCCGTGCCGGGGAGCTCCGCGGAGAAAGGTAAGAGACCAGTCTGTCCAACCTGAACAGGAAAATGTGCTTTACAGAGGAGATGCTCCTAAGTCACCGAAACAAAAGCCTGCTCTCATATTCCCCAGTACCGGGCGTTGACACAGATAGAGTGTGCTGAGGTTAAAGACGTCAGATAATTTTAAAAACCTCCGTTACTTCACTCTCCATGGGCTTTTCACTTTGAAAGAAGAAAAAAAACCAAAAAACAGCTTTTATGGCTCTATCATAAATGACAAGCAAAAAAAAGTTTGCCCCTCATGGATTGAGACTTGACTTGATTAGAGCACGGATGTAAAGAGTTAAACTTGTCGCAAACTTGCAAACTAATTAAGCTCACGCACATACTAAGGTGCCATGGAAGCAAACGGTGAGCCAAAAAGCACACAGCCAAATAGTTTTGAGGGTCCCACGGTCCCGCTTGCCAGGTGGCACCTCTAGCGCTGCTCCACGGTATGAGCTCCTGCCTGCAGATAAACTGCAGGAAGCGTTTTTCTCCACTCTATAAATTATCCCTCCTATAAAAAGATTACACCAGGTTGCATGTGCATGCCCCTGGCACTTTGGCTGAGCCAAAGTGTGTCTTCGCAATGGATTTAGAAATAAGAGAGCGACTATACATCTTCTCTCTGAGCCAAAACAACTGTCTTTATCAGGAGCTAAGCAGGACCGTGGATCTGGCCCTTTTTAATTACACATACAGATAGAGCCAAATGCTTTAGAAGCTGCTAAAAACCAGTTTTAAAAAAAATACAGGCAAAAAGCAAAAGCAAAGATATATAGAAGCATTTCCATTTGTATAACTGCTTTGGTCCCACCAAATACCTCTAGCTTTCTCTGAATCACTTACACCCAAAAATGGAGACTTGCCACACCGGCTTTAGCATCCTTCATCACCCGCCCGCTTAACACTCACAACTGCATATAGTTTTTATTCAGCCAAGGTGAATTTTTCCCACATCCTTGCCCATAAAATAACTTCCTTTGTTCAGCCACACACGCCTGTTGCTGCTGGAGCCCTTGTCTCACTTTCTGCGGACGGATAAAAGGAAACCTCAGCTCCAAAGCCTCAGCTCAGGACCCACTTTCCAAGCATCCCAGGGAGCGCCCTGGGGTCAGCGTGGTCCAGAGGCATATGCAAGAAGCAAAACAGCCAGCCAACAGATGTTTCTCTCCCAAGACACTAAAACCCGCCTAATTTTATCTCCCAAAATAGAAAGCAGGCTTTCTGCCAGTCTTCCCACACCTGCCTTCCCGTCCTCCTCCCTCCTTATCCATGGGGTTTCCTTCTAAAGCCCAAGAGCTTTACAGACGTTCAAAGGTAAACCTTAACTTTGTAACCTGGGCTCATCTTGAAGCGAGGTACAAGCCCAGATTCCCAAATGCCCTACAGGAGATAAGCAGCAGCTCCCACGCGCTTTCAGTCTCCCCTTCGGGCTCCTCTAAAACCCCAGCATTTTTCATTGTTACTTGCATGCTTGACCACTTCCCAGCAGGTCCCTCCCCTTCTTCTTCCCCTGGAAAGGTCTGACAAAAACATCTCCCCAACAGGTTTTGAAACGACACCTCTTCCCCTGTTTGTGCTGCTCTCTTCCCGTTGTGTTTTCACCTTTCCAGAGCCATTCCCTCCGCCCGGTCATTCCCCAGAGATGCGCGTTGTCCCTCGGGGCTCGCAAGTCAGCTGCTTTCCACAATGCTGTCAATTTATTTGCATGCTCCTCATTTCAAAACAGAGGCTACATTAAATTTGATGAGACTACACAAATGCTTACATTTCAGCCCATACCTCATTAGGCTGAGACCGACTGCGCTGTCCTTACGGGAAATTCAAGGCACGAAAAAGCCCACGCAGCCACACTCCGTGTCCCCAGCTGGGGAGTGAGGGAGAGGAACGTATGTATGAATACATATTTTGAAATAAATGTATATTAGGAGCAATACTTTCAGTAAAACAAATTCTCAACCATTCCTTTTTTTTTTTTCACAGTAAGATGAATAATCTCAAAAGGGAAGGAGTGTGATAAAAAGGAAGCCCCAAAGAGGAAGGAACAGACGGGAATTGTGTGCAGCTGGGAAGGAAAAACTTTGCAACAGTAATTAATATGGAAATAATCTTCACCCACTCTGCAGAAAGCGTGACATATGTTAAGGTCATTCCAACTCAGAAAATCTTTTCTAAGCCGAATCCTTAAAGGAGGATGATTTAAATTAAAAGGTACAAATACCACCAGCTACCCGGGCTGCGCAACAGTGACCGCAATTACAGGCACAGGCCACAGGAGAAGAGAGCAGATCGCCCGAGGTACGGTCTGACCCGACAGCATCCTCTCGAGGAGGGCAGCAGAAAGGCTGCTCCTTGAAAGGTCTATCTATCGACACAAAGATGTAGATGGGGAACTGTAAAATCAGTAGTTCCTTGGCAGTTATTACTCTCTTACAGTACGCTTAAGGAAGAGCACTGAGGAGTTATCGTGATTAAACACCACCATTTAGCAGGCTGGCAATAAAAGCTCTCATCGTTGACTTCCAGCCACATCACCGAGGGCACAGACAAACCCGCTTGACTTGCACGAGTCAATCCGTCCTCCTGGTGATTCCAGCGCAACCCCATTTTCTTCCTGGCAATGACAAACTCTGTCTGCCTCCATCACTGGGCTGAAACCGGAATTTCCTATGCAAGTCACACCTGCAAAAATATATTCAACATGACAGAGCTAATCAATGACAATACTGCGGAGACAGTTGAACAGCACTTCCACGGAGATCAGCTCCGGTTTGTAAAAACTCTGGGCCACAAATAATTCATCTCCCCTTTATTAAATAATTAGATATTAACAGAGAACCACTGATTAGACTGCACTGGTATCAGCGTATATTTTCTCTCTCGACTTTGTCACCGAGGTCACCATACAACCCAAAGCCGAGGAGGACCGAGGGAGACAGTGTATGGGCATGGCTCTACAGAGAAGCCTTTCATTAACCTCGCTGATCCCCCATAATTTCATATGTCAGCAGCTAATCAAGGCTCACTGACATCATCAAGGGATAGGGAGAAAAGATCTCCCGAGGGACCGATCACTTCTCACAGGAGAAAGTCTATACTTATAACCGGGAGGTTACACGTATTTTGCAAATAAATAAAGTGTTCTTGCATTATTTTTAATTAGTGTTGAAATACAGGTTTCTACTGTTGGAGACAATGATTTATTGTCCGAGTGATGGAGATGGCAGTTAAAGGAGTCAGTCCTCAACAGTCCACTCGTTTCAGACTTTGTCCAGCTGTTGTACTTGCTCACTTAAGAAACATAAGCAAAATTATCTTACTGACTCCTGGTCCGCAGCTTTACTAATGTCATGAGTTTCCCAGCCAGAAGAGGAGATACAAGGGACTCTGCTTTTATTTTTATTTTCGTACACAGTTGGATTTTAATCATTTTGTATTTACTTAAGACTTTTATCCCAAAAGATTTTGTAAATCTAATCAACACAGCAGTTAATTCATCTATGGCCGACATAAAGCCTCCTCTTTAAGCGGGATATAGATGCCTCTTTATCAGCACACCATGGCACCAAAAGGACAGTGCAGACGGAGGAAGGGGCGCCCACATCAGCACGAGATCTGCAGAGCATAGCTAAGGATGCCGGCCAGGGGCTGTGGGATTATACACCTGAATTTCAAGGAGATTGCATGGGATCTGCAGGGATAATAGATGGTCAAACCTAGCCCATGCAATTCAAAAGGTTTCCCGAAGCAATGCATTTTCCCACACCCTGCCTGAGCACCAAGGGAGGAGGAAAGTGCAGCGTCCTGCATTGGTGCTGCTGAACTGCCTTGGCTCTGCCCAGGAGCAGCAGTGGTTTTGTTTGCCTGGCAGTCCAGCCTAGACCCTGCTGTATGTGTGATCTTACGAGATCCCAGCCTGGACTGCTGTAGCTGCAGGGGTATTTCCAGCACATGCTGTGGACGGGGAGCATCACACAGCTCATTAATACTAACAGAAGGCACTTGCTAACAAGGAAGAGGCAGGCAGCAGGGAGTGAGGTCCCTCACACCCCCCAAAACCAAGCCTTGAAGCCCCACATCATTTTCCATGGAGATTTGTTCTATAATTGGGAACAGGCAGCCTACCTGTGTAGCCTTCCTGCACCAGTTTAGCAAAACCAGTCCGTTTGGAAAACCAAACAACATTTTCTCTAGCGCTGTGCTAAGGACACACCTCTCTCAGCCCCTGCAACAACACACACCTCCCACGGTCACTTGTTATAGCGTCCTCAAGACCAGCTCAGTAGCATGTTGCATGGCCATAAGGCAATTACCTCAACCAAAATAATTATTAAAAAATATATTCCTCCGCCATCATTAGCCTATTTGCGCAACTGGACCTGATTTTGCAGGATGCTGAATGCCCTAAATCCCTAGGGACCACGTGTGAGCTGAATGCCCTGTGTCTATGTGGCTCTTTACATCCATCGACCATCCTGCAGGAGACGCGTCATGTGCCCATATGGAAAAACATGCCTATAAGGCATTATATATGTGTAACTAATACATCGCCATCAACAATCTAAATAAAGGCTTTCCGAATAACCAGGTTAGCTTCTGTGTATAAGGATGCCTCGTATCCAGAAAGTGCATACAAAACATAATTACTAGTAGTTAAATGTAATTAACTTGTAAAGTGCAGAAGACCCTCACATTGCAGTCTTTCAAAATCACCTGTACAGAATGGGAGAAGAGACATTTCTGCCTTAACGGGAAGATTTGCCAGCGCTGACAGAGAATTTTGAATAAATACATTATTTGAATGTATTTCTGCATACATTTGGAGAACCAGATTCAGATGAGAGATCACAGTATGTTAATAAAAGCACGAAAAAAATGTAATTATTTAAATAAATAATTTTGGGTCGGGGGGAATATTACGGTTGAATTCCACGTAGAACTTGACGTTTTTTTCTTCTGTAATAGATGCTGCCCTTCAAGCAAGCAGATCTTACAGAGCAGATCTCTAGTCAATTTTCTGAGTTTTGGAGGGTCATGAGCAGAGGAAGACAGTGTACTTAATTTTACACAGCTCCTGCTTAACTGTAGTAAACTAATGACATTCCAAATCACTGAAATAAGTAGCATTTAGGAACATGCTCAGGTGAGAATATGAAACATATTCACTTGTATTGACTGCAAAACCATGATATGCCAAAATGTTATTTTTGTAATGATTTGGGGTTCGGGTCTTTTCTGGCTGTAATTATATGTATTTCCAAAACTCCATTTCCGATTAGCACCTTCTCGATGCACTGACAGATTCTGCACTTACAGATCTCGCGGACCTCAGCAATCAGTCCTCATCTATAATTTAAAATGTTGGAATTACAGAATTATTTCTTGTAATCTTCATTCCGCTTCTTCTGTTTTGTTGAATACAAATATTTTAATTGCTAGGGAACTGTGCCTAATATCCTACGTTCTAGTTCAAATCATGACCATATGTATTATAACACAAAGCAATTAATAGCAGCATATCCAGGAAATTGCCACTTACGTTCAGCTGCCTGCCAACACATTATACCCACAACAAAATCAAAGATGAAACAGTATTTGCCTGGTAATGAGAATATTTCCTATTTAAGTTGATATAGAGGTTATTCCTTCCAGTTCTTGTGAAGTGGATCATCACTTATTGGGAAACTCTTGCCTCTTTGCCAGGTATGATTTTTACGGTCGCTAAGGTATCCATTTAAACCTTTCTCTTGATTTCTGGAGTATAAGAGCTTGATCCAATTGCTTAAGCATAGGCACGCACATGGGACTAGCAGATAGACCACAGGATCTGCTCGCTCCTGCCATGGCAGCTGGGGACCAGCCAGAGCGCCCACGGGCGACTGAAACGGCCACCGAATTGAGCCCTACATGCCATAAATCTTGATGGATACTTTTTTATTCAAGAACTGGAAAAAACACTATCTAGAGACAATGTTGAAAAAAACTTACAAATCAGCATTACACGTGTGGGACAATACTTTAAGAACAAGACCTTATTTCCTTCCCTCAGCTATGATGTGGCTACTTCAATACATGTGAATTGCAGAAAGTTATGGTACTTCGTGCTTCTTCATTTTTAATTCCACCTATGTTGCAAAACTGGAATTCAGAATAAAACCCAAAAATTGCTTTAAAATTGAATTCTGGGTTTGGTGGTTTTTTTTATTTTGCAGCATGTTATTGATTTATCATTACAGTGAGACCTAAATCCTACTTATTAGGGTTTTTTTTACTCACATCTAGTTCTCCTACAAGGTCCATTTATTAATATAAAGTTGAATTTAACCCAGTTTTTACTTTAATTAAGTTTGTATATTATTAAGAATAAGGATTTTTGAGCCCAAGACCCAATAACCCCATTTGCTCTTTATGACCTGGGTATCTTCTTCAGGCATATCACCTAAATGACCTTAAATGATCACACCCTTAAACAAAACTGACATAAAAAGAGATACGGGCAATAAATAGAAGAAAATCCAAACCCAAGGCAAAAACAGTATTTTCCAAGAGTCATCCTTTTTCAATGGGTCCATAACAGTAAGTTAATTTGCCATACGCAAACCAAGGTTTCCCAGCGTTCTGGGCTTACCATGGTATATGAAATTCAGTATATCTATATATAAGCAGGCAATTCTTAGCATAGGCAGAAGGCACATCTGATACCCTCATCATGGTCCGCAGCCTCGTTATACAGCTTGTTCTACTTGGGATATAATATAATTTCACACCTAAAAATACGTACTGTAAGGTACTAAATGTTAAATATCTGTTCTCCGTTCCTACTCACCCTTTTTTTGCGGTTACTGCTATCAGTGCTGTGAAGAGGATTCAGTCAACCTTCTAATTTTAATTCTCTTGAAGAATCCCCGGAAATGTATGTAAATTGTTTCTTTCAAGATCCTGAGAGCTTTGTTTTGCTTTAAAATACATCACTAGAAGCACAGTCTAGGCTTCAATAACTTCTGAATGTCGGCTCATCTCTGTTTTCTAAAATGTGTGGTTTAGCCAGTGATATTGTGAGCGAGGAGCCTGTTCCAACTCCGCAATAATGCTGGCATTAATTTTCACTTATAATTGTTTCCTCCTTAAACAGCTCCACAGAGAGAGACTCGCATCCCTTCATTACACATAACTTATCATGGCATTAAATTTGCCTAAATTGTACTCTAGTGCTGCCATACTGCTGACCCGTAAGTCTGTAAACAAATACATTTGTTCTCCATATATTTATGTTTTGTCTTCTAAATTGTGAGAAAATGAGCCTAGAATCTTCATATTGTAATTGTATCATCAAAGCCTGTTGAGAATACGATAAAGTAACCAGAAGTTAAATTATCAATAAGAGTAATTTATTTTGCATTTTTATTTTAAAGAATACTTATGAGAATTGTGATAAATTAGCAGTGACAAACTACTTCTTGCAGGCTGATTTTGTGTGGAGAGTTTAATTAAACATTGCAGCTGTTTATCTCTATGGTGATTAAATTTTCATATGTAAATTACATGTATTAAGATCAAGATACTTATGTAAATGTCACTTGCCTTAATGTTTTGTGTTACTGTTATTAACATCTAACCATCAGCTTGTAATCTTCTTGTATTGCATTACGCTGGCATGCACTACATGACTAAAATAAGTAGATTTATATCTTAATAACAAACAAGTTTTTAAAAGGAACATCTTACTATGTAATTGAGATGTAGATAAAAAATAAAAAATAAACTGTCGAGTGTGAACCGCTGTAAAGTTGAGAACCTCATTGGTTCAAGCCGCGTTCGTTGAATGCCTCCCATCTGTCAGCAAACAACTACTTGAATAGAAGTTAACTGGGTAGCGATGTTGTTAGATACAAGGGCCAAGTGCAGACCCCAGAGGCAAGTGCGCTGCTTACGCTGCCGGGAGAGAACAGCATCATTTCATTGTACGTACTCGGAGATGAAAACAAATTTTACCTGGGCGTCAGGGATCTGTACGCCCACGTAGAATAACTCTCCCGTCTACCTTATGGCAACTGAGGGTATAAGGTTTTATTTTGTGTTGTCGCTGCCAAATAAAAAAAAACAGAATACTATTATAGTTCTGATACGAACACTTCCAAAACCAGATCAAAAAAGATTTATATTTCAAGAAGAAAAAAAAGCTCAAGATCCACCCCCATCTATTTCCAACAACCAAGAGAAATCCCTAACAGACCACAAATGTTTCTTTAGCAACAGCACTTTAAAGGCCTGGGTCTTATAGAGAGTCAACAGAAGAAAAGCACTGGGATTTGCCATTTACTACATTTTCCACATATTTTGCTCTACTTTTGCTGTACCCTCGTAAGTATTATTCACTTTGATGATAAAGAGTAGCAACAACTTGGAGTGAAGAAATAGGAAGATCTGCCGTCTGATCTTAGTTATTAGAGACAGGGAAGTTCTTAATATAAATACTTACAATTCCAATGCAAAAAAGACTTTTCATTATGCCAGTCATGCTCGGAGCACACCAAAAGGCAGACACTCATTGATAGCAGGAAATCAAATTCATCATTTGCAAAAACAAATTAAGAGACCAAATTGCAGTAGGCAATACACAGAAAATGAGAGAAAACCAGTTAGGATTAATTTCTTTTGAGAAATCTATAGGTTATACGTGATCTCAGAGTTTGCATTTGTTTGTGTGATGTGCAAGAAGAAAGGGAAAGATCAGTGGGAGGTGGGGGCTTCATTTTCTTACATTGTCATCCAGGAGGCATGCCGCTATCAAACGAGAGTACATTATCTCAATGATCTACTCAAAAGCAATGAAACGCTTTGAAGATGCCCCAAATAACTGTATGGATGTTCTGATGGGCAAATTGAAGATGAGCATTGTCTAGTAGCTTAGAATAAGTTCAAGAACTCTCTCAGCAACACAATGTGCTTTGAAGAAAGAGCAGTCAGCTAGCTTGGCAGCATAAGAAATTAGCAGTTATTTTAATGGGTACTATCCCTCAGTGCTAATAACTTCCTCAAATGACAGTCTGACTTTGTACTCATCGGCTGTCATATACGCATCTTCCTCAACAGCTGTAATCTGTAAATTCATCCTGAGTTTCCTTTGTATTTGAGAGTCTTAAATCACATCGCAAACACTCTTCGGGGATCAATTCAATCTACTGACAAAATTTTCTATTTCTAAATTTAAAATACACAAGACATCTCCTTTCAATCTAGTCACATGTTAGACTGTTAGAAAAGTGCTTGTTCCTTTTCCCAGCACCATATTTCAGGTCTTAACAGAGGATGCGTGCAATGTTCAAATTCTCCTAAAGCCATTGCCAATGGTTTGGGTTTCGTTGCTCCCAGACGTCTCAGCTGCTCTCCTCTACCTCTAACACATTATTCCGTGAGTCCTACCTTCACTTGTTAAACTAAAGGCACGAGAGTAACATTTTGGAGGGTACCTCCCTTCCTTTAAAAAATGTGCTATATCCAGGAAAGAGAACAGGTCTAGGAGGAATTGGTGCTGCAAGGTGTTTCACTCGCTCTACTCATTTCACCTGAAGACCATTGCAAATCCACACTTAAAAATTTCTTTTTCAAATTACAATAACTCAAATTCCAAAAAGTTTTTTTTTTTTTTTCCAATGAAATAAAGTCAGATTTCATCAAATTCTTGCTTTGCAACTGTTCCTTTCCATGGAAAAGCTGCTGTCACAGAAAATACATCTTTCCAACTTTTATAGATAGCCACATCTCCAACTGATTGGAAATAGAGTTCAGGATATCACAATAGTTTGGGTTTTTTTCTTAATTTACTCTTTTTAAAACTGCTTCTCAGCAATGCAATGCTAGTGAGAGCAGCTATTCTCTCCTGCACCGAGCGCGCCTTTGATGAAAAACTGCAACCTGTGACACTTCACCAGCTGAAATGGGACAGAATGTTTGCAGCAGCTGAAAGACCTGATCCAGAGAGGCAAAACTGCTGACACACTCCAGAGTGCCACCTCCAACGTCAGAGAAGTCTCACAGGCTACCGAGGGGAAAGACAAAGACCACAAGCTCATTTCTCAGAGAAATCTTCACCGGCGGTGGATTTCTTGGGCAATGAAGTGCCATTCAGCGTAAGTGAGAATTCGTCCTTGCATGCATAAATGGATTAGTTTTCTATTGCTGAGATGTTTGCAGCAGCTCAGACCGGAGCATCTCGGTTTATCACTATTACAACCACTACCATGGTATTAAAAAAAAATGGAGTGTGGGACCATAAAAAGACAGAGAAAAGAGGACCAGGATAATTGTAAGGGAGAAAGCTTGTACTTCTTCATGCAAATCTCACTAATCATCAATAATCAGGGAGAAAGAGTGAAATACTGTTTATAGGGGGTTTGTAAATTACTACATTATCATAAAGATTGCCTGAATCTCTCAGCAGCTCTTAAACACAGACAGATCATGATGAAGTTCACCAAGAGGCATTTTTCTTCAACAAGAAAGCCTTCTTGTGCTAGTTAAGTTTAGTTTGCCATAAAACCCCCTATATTCACTGGCTCCCTGTCTACTGAAAATAATAACCCTGAATAATGATCATAGCCGGGATAGTTGGCAGCAGATCCACTACAATTACCAGAAGTTAATTAGAATTATTAAAATAACAAACACAAGGCCACCGATACTATACATCTACATTTAATAATGGAATCCAACAGTGCATCTGATTCATGAACTACATTATATTATTTTAAAGCCTTTTCTTTCTTACCAAATTAAATATTGATGGATTATCCTCTCTGAATCAGTTGGTGGATTGAATTCTGTTTATACAGGCCCTAAAAATTAAGCTATAGAGCAGAACTATAAAGAGCCTGTTGTCTCCCCGAACAGTAAAATAACTTGCAGTTCGTTTCTGCTTGTTGTTTCCCTATCCACAGTATTACGTTTGGAAAACGAAATTCCAGGCTTAAAAGCAATCGGTCAGACGATTTCATCGAACACAGCTTCACCTCCTCTTGCTGAATTAATATACATTTATTTAAGGCTGTGCTAAAAGAAATTTCAAGTTCAAGTTGTCAACATCTTTGCACCCACGTGAACCCTAATAATTTTAACAAGCTGTACATATGCGCAGTCTCTCCCAGCTTTAGTTTTCAAGAGCATTGCAACACCTCTCTGCTCTCAGAAACGCTTGTCTGTGGCCCTCCTGCCTTCCTCCTTCACACTAAGATTATTTTAATCAGACAACTCCGAACAGATTTAACACGTGTTTACTTCACTTCTGCGTGTGCACAGTATTGTAAAGAACCTCGCTTTATTTTTAGATCCTAAACTGAATTATGCAGCACATGGTATCAGAAGAGAATTTTTAAGCTTTTATATTGGCAAGTTGGAAGAGGAATTGCTGACACCCATAATGCTGCTTCACACAGACAAGCATTGTCAAGGCCACGCATAGTCATATTTTCTGTCCACTTTTTTAACAAAGTCAACACCATTTCAGGCCACTGGTCGCCTCAGTCATTTGGCAAAATGCAAACAACAGTTTAACCCCCATAACTGAAAAGATTCAGAGCTCCCCGGGCCGCTCAGAGGGTTTTCTTTCAAGTCACAAGAAAAAGTGCAATTCTTCTTTCCCTAACCAGCCCTCTTAGCCATCAGCCTTCCCAATTCTTCCATCCTGTATATACAAAAAGAAAATATATAAATAGAATTAATATTTTAAAGCAAAATATTCTTAAAGGCACTTAGGAACGTAAGCAAGAAACCAAATGTTGTCTATTAGGATAAAAAAAAAAATTACAAGCCAGGTAATGGATTTGCATCTACTCTCCCCTGTTAGTTATCTTGGGTCTAAATGATACCAATTACTTAAGAAAGAAAGAATATAAGATTCAACTGAACCATTAAAAATACTCAAGAGGTTTTCAGGCTGCAAATTGCTTTTCTGAACTTCACATACATAGCAGGAGTGAAAGTGAGGAAGGGGCCGGAGATGCAGCTCCACCATGATCAATTAAAAGTAAAGATTGTTACTTCCTATATGAGTGCTTTTTCTCCAAATTATTTTCAGACCTTTAATTCTAAGCAGTTGCAAGGTTATGAACCCAAACTTCTCCTCTGATGATGTACAGAAGATTTAAAATATATATATATATATAAAGGAAAGATGATCGTTTTGAAAAATCCTTTTAACAATAGGAAAAATCCTTTTAAACAAGCTTAAGTTATAGATAAACTTGTCCTGCAGCAACTGTAGTTTAGGAAAAAGCAACGAAACACAACACCTATATCCAGATTTTGACTGTAAAGTGTAACAATTCTGTAAAGTACCTTTACACTATGAGCAAGGTCTACAGCATATTAGATGAAACATAATCAAATGTATCAACCACTGCATTTAATATAGGTACAAAAAAATAAGTGACTTAATGCAGCTTAATTAAAAGCAAAACAATAAGCATTGAAATACGATCTGTATTATGACTATGCCTGCTCTTTCATTTGTTATTGCAACCACAGGAATATGGAAAATAAAAGCTGTTACCTGGCAAATCTGCCAACGAGAATTAAAATAAGGCGACCAACTCAAGCTATCTGATCACATTTCCTTCCTCACAGCGCAGGTCACGAAAAGATGGGAAGAACTGTGCGGTGTTGTATATTGAAGTTTAAAAACAACAGAGGAAAAGAAGAGCAAGAGGGAAGAGCTTTCTCTGTTGCTGGCACTTGAACCAAATTTTAATGCCAAATTATAGTCTAACCAACCCGTACGGGCGGCTGGTAGAGCAAAACACACTAACCAGCTGAGCACCCAAATGGGCTTCTACACGTATTCTGAGGGGAAATACATAAGAGCCCAAGCAAGAGGTTGCTGTGAGGACAAGTTAGAAACTCTCAGCCTTAAAAAAGAAAAATAGTGGAGAGTGCATGAACAACTTACCATAGCGTTATCTGTAAAAGCCCTAATAAAGATCAGCCTCGGAACAGCAGCTCTCCAAAAGGAGTAACCCATCCAAAATTATAAAATTGCAAATAGCAACCTTAAAGCATAGGAATAATATAGAAAAAATGTGACTTGCTGGGGAAAGGGAGATGTCAGGAAGGGGCCGATGTCCTGGTCCAGCCCAGGAGATGCGGCTGCTGTGCGCATGGACACGCCGTTCGTTGCACCCGCGCGCCAGTTCCTCACCATGCACGTACAACAGAGCTAACATGACTCCAGCTCAACAGAGAACAAAATTTGCCCTTTTCCTCACTCCTCTAGTAACAATATGAAGCCATGGAGACGCCCTCACTCATCTCCTTGACCACTTCGACATTGCTTCTCTTCCAATCTGCTCCTTTGTGTTTCCCAGAATATCTAGGGATTTTTGCTAATTAAATAATTTCACACCATATTATCTATGGTTAACATGAAACCAAGCTTTACTAATTTGATCTCCGTATGTCTAGCACCATTTATTCATGCTGTATCACCATCTCTGAACATAGATTACAATTGACCTCTTGGTCTCTGTTCTAAAGCTTTCACAACGCTCACAGCTATCAAAAGTCAAGAGAGTTGAACATACCCCAGTGAAGCCAGTATTGGCAGTGAGCTAAATATCTAGCTGAATTGCAGATTTATTAGCTAGATGGGGGGGGTTAAAATAAATTTACATACATTTTCAAGGCAGTTTGTCCTTCAAGTGGGGCACTGGAAAAGGAGCAATTTTTGGACTTCTTTCTCCTGCTTTTTCCTTTCCCTCTCTCTCTCTTCCATCGCCTTCATTCTTTTTTCCTTGTTTCAAACTCTGCCATTCTTGGTGGCCATTTATTTGGGGTTTTATTACGGTGAAAATGCCTTTTTGATTGCCATGCCAGCGTGAATTTTTCACTTTTGCCGCACCGTGTGCGCAGTGCCCCGTCCCCTGCATGGCATGAGGATGCACACATCCCACATGGGCTCCCCTAAACACAGGGAACGACCCAATTTGTTCAGCTTTTGCCGTGAGTCAACACATGGATTCCCTCCCTCTTGCTTTTAAAATCGCCCTTTCTAAAGTGTCAAGCCGTGGTGTTAGTTTTGGTATCGTCATTCCCTGAGGATGCTAAACTTCATTATATTGGTTTTACTTCTCTCTAATTAAAGTAGCCACTCTGCATTTCCAAGAGAGCTGTTCTTCCTTGGAAAACAATTAAATGGTACTTGAAATTTGTCCGAACTGTGTTTCGCGCATCATAGCTTAAACAGCTGAGAAGTTGTAAAAGTTGGATTGCTCATTAAACCTACACAGTGAGTTGTCTGAAGACCTAAAGTAACGAGCCGATTAAATCTTAAAGGGGTGTGTGTGTCATTTTTAACATTGATTTGCACTGCTATGGCTGAGTCAAAAGGAGCTTTGTCACTGACTCAGAAGCTTTCATGGAGCCAGGCCTTCATGTACCAGTTACAGAATTGAAATTCCACCCAACAGAAGTGTGAAAATATTTTCAGCATATTTATCAGCACCTCCTCTCACTCAGAAGGAAAACAAAATGACTAGATTATAGGAGAGTGAAAGACAGAATATTAGTGCCCTGTGCTGCCAGTGCCCCCAGATTTCTGCCAATACATGTCACTCCCAAGCAGAGCGACCTCACGCTATTTTATTTAGTCAGCCCATTTCCAAATTCTACAAAAAAAACAAATGACGTTAAATAACAAATAGCATAAATATTTTAATAGGCCTTCACATTACCAACTGCCAGACCAGCTGTCTAAATTGCAAGAGTTTTGGTGGCTTTGGTTTTGGTTTTGTTGGGTTGTTTTTTTTTTAAATAAACCAGAAACACATACGTCTACGGCGCGACAGGCATCTGTCTCAGGAGTGATCCCTGGCCCCAGGCGGCGCAGCACAGACGGGTCCATGCGGATGCTTGTCCGCTGCGCGGTGCTGGGTCCCATCCCTGCAGCCGTACCAGCATCGCTTCCCCGGCCTCCCTCCACTCTCACGCTGAGGAGCGGAGAGGACGAAAAGAGTCCAGATCTCAGCATATCAAGCGCAGCTTTCTTTCTGAATAATTTTCAACGCGACACAGAAAACAAGATGGAAAAAATCATTATAATACTGTGTATTTACCTGCAAATCATAAGGCAGCCAATAAAGAACAGCTCTGCTTGTATTTCCCCACTTGTACAAAGTCTTGTTTTGCACAACGATGCTCCCAAAGAGCAGGCTTGGTTTCATCCAGCTAATATTTCGGGAATGTGATGGCTTTTGAGAGAGACGCCTCTTTATTTTGAGTATTTTACAACACGCTACTGGAAAACACGAGGAAGACGATGCTTGGAACACCGTACCCTAGAGGGATCGGATCAGAAGGGGGTGAGTCACGTATCTACAGCTGCGTATTTAATGGTCTGTTCATAGAAAGAAAGAAAGATGCTTTGAATCTGTAAATGAAATACCTCTGATATTGCATTAAGAAAAAAAGAAAACAACTTAAACACTCCCAGTCCAGCCTTTTTTAAGGCAAATGTTATTTTAAATATACACAAAACTGGAGAGGAAATCATAATTTCCCACAAACAGAAAAGACCTATATAAAAATAAAAGGGATACAAGCTCTTGCTATGAAATCTGAAAAATAAAACTCCCTTATGACACTGAAACAGTGAGATGGTGATGACAATTCTCTCATCTCTCTGTGTCTCGTGTAGGCTAACCTCCAAGCAAGTTCAGTTTTTAAAGACAGGCATAATGCCCACTGAATGCAAAAGAGAGACGGGCTCGCTAGCTGAATTTTAAGGAAAAATAGCTGAATTTTTTTTTCCCACTACAGAACTTGGCAATCTCACAGAGACGGTGGAAAAGCAGCAGTGCACACTGACTAGATCTAACTTTAATGCCATGAAGGTATACGTGCATACCCATAGCCACAGTTGTAATTCTGAACTTCTTATTAGATTAAATAATAAATAAACCAAAGCTATATATTGATTTCATGTAATTAAGTCACTAAGCAACAGAGGTTGACTGTAGAATTTTGTACTATTCTGAGGATACTGATTTTCCTATAACACCATACTAATAACGCGTTATTTTCTACAACTTAAAGTTAAAAACTTACGTGGAGCTTCAGAAATTGTTTCCATTCAGTTAAAAAGATTTTATCGAAACCCTTACTATTGCTTACTCTCAGTGCTCCCCAGACTTCTGTATAATACTGCCACTATTTTGTTTATGATTTTCCTGCTCAGCTAAATCACTTGCCTGCCCGTCGGTAAAGCGCTACACGAATAACCACTCTGAGCATCGAGTCCCCAACAGCGAGGCCTCCCCGCAGCTTCATGCCGTGAGGTTGCTCGTCGTGCTTTAATAACGGACTTTATGGGCAGGTTTGCACCGCTTTCTCAAACGCGAATGATGGCTGACACGATGGCCCCGAGCCCAACAGAGGAAAACAAGGGTTCAGCAACGCGTCTCTATTTTCCAGCCTCTCGAGCAGTGGAAAAGGTCTCTACGTGGCTTTGTTAAAACTGTTCTCACGGTAAAGGAGAGCAATTTTTGGTTTCCTTGCGAGGGAAAGCAGATGAGGTTTGTGTGGTGCCACCACGCGAGGGAGCCATCAGCTCAAAAATTCACAGGTTTAGAGGCGCTGAACCCAAAGCAAGCCCAACCCGGCAGGTCCCGGGTGACTGCAAGATGCACAGCCCCTGCTGCAGGGCCACCACCACAAACCCCAAATCACCCCCATCAAGCCTTCGGGAAAGCCATGGAGAGAAGAAATCTCCAGCCGGGGAGACAAAACCCATTCTTTGTACTATTCTTGTTTACAAGTGAAGGCAGGGAAAGTTTATAGTAATAATCATAATGGTAAGGTGCATTATTTCTGCCTGAAAAGCAAGTTCAAGATGTAATACCAATGATCAGATCCACAGGCAATCTATGGCAAAGAGTAAGACAAATCTGACCCCGGAAATCTGGGATGAGAGGCATAAAACTTTTATATTTTGCCCCATTAATTGTGCCGCCGCAGCCGCTGTCCCCCTGGCAGGGCAGCTGGCTGGCAGCTTTCCCTTGCCACCGTCTTCCACCACTGCTTGGCCTCCAGCCTCTCTGGCAGCTTCAGCACTGCCACCTCTGCATTTTTAAGCTTTCTTTTTTTAAGTATTCATACAGAAGTGCTTTAACCGCACAGCCTGAATGTCTCCCACCAACCTATTACTGACATAATTCATTACCAAGCAGGTGCTAAAGCAGCCAAGGTGATTTTCTCACTCCGAATTGCACAAAGCTTGCATGCATATAGAAACATTTAAAATATGTAAAACACAAATTTAAATGATTGAAACTGAGCTTGCTTTGGTATCTTAATCCTCCCCTCGCTGCTGTTGTCATGTGCACTGAATGTGACTGGATTCCCACGGAGAAGGTGTAATTACAGACTTTATCATACCACGTGCAGAGAAGGGAGCTGGATGAAGTTCGCACAGCCTTAAACCCCCGCCCTTCCTGCTGTCGAACGCTTAGTTTGAAAACTAAATAACGGTGCTTTCCTGCAAACTGGTTCTGTTTCCATCGCAGAAGACCCCGCAATTAACTTTCTGAACGTGCACCCGCCACCACCACCACGCAGATGGCCAACGTTCAGCAAAAGTCATGGGAAGAAGGGGTCGTTATCAGCACTCAACCCTCAAACGTCCTGATGGACACAACGTGGCGCCGCAACGCGGCACCTCCCCGGTCTGCGGGCACCCCCCTCCCAGACGTCAGAGCCCTGAGCCTGGAGGAGGCAAGAGCAGAGTGAACCCCTGCAATGGAAGGTGCTGCCATGGTCCGTCCTGGCTCCCCTTAGAGGAATTAAAGCAGGTTATATGGGGAAAGCATTTTGAAAAAGAAAATAATCATGAATAAATGCAAAATTTGTTAAGAGTCTTCTTGAAATATTAAAATACAAGGACATCTCTCCTACACGATATTACTTTATAGCAGCCTCACCTAACTTCACATGTTTTACAAACTTTAAGTATAACGATTAGCTTAAAGAAGGTGTCTTCACACCGTAAGCCAAAATATTAGGGAACATTATTATATATCTGTCCTCAGTCTCTCACTGCTTGTGAGGCCATACGATCCAAAGGCTTAAAGACAAAACTTCTGAGACACAACTTCCACCTACACCGAATTCAGCTGCTCCCTTATTTAAAACTGTGTATACAAACGCATATCATGTAACAGGAGGGTGGCAGAACAGTGAGGCACCACACTCTTCTACCTACTAATTACCATTAAATGGGAAAAGATTTGACAGTGCACCGTATACTTCTCAGAAGAGGTCTCATTTTCTTTACTTTTATTAACTAACTTGGTCTATAATTAAAAGAGCAGCTTGAATCCTTGTGATAACGCAACACGACTGCTTTACTCTTCACTTCTGCGCCCATGCGTTGCATGCATTGTACCATGTGTGATCATACTGTTACATTTTCTAAATAATGGAGAACGAAAGAGCATTTCAGCAGGGTTCAGCAGCAAGAAATCCTGCACTTTGCCTCTGCCTTATCTACAAATCTTGCGCTGTGGCCTTCCCCCACTATGCGCACAGCGCGCTGTCTTGGCAATGGGACTTTCATGCCCCCGGGCAGAGCTCAGGCAAGCCAAGGACGCCTTCACAGGAGCAGTGCTGCTCGGCTCCAGATGTTTAGGTGTTTATGTGAATTAAACATCTTGTGAAGTCGGCACTGCATACACATGAAGTAATGGAAAGCAAAGCTTTCCTGAGATAACTAGGCTCCTTTCCTCCCCCCCCCCCCACATTAAATTATAGCAGTTGGATTAAGCTGTCAGTGCCTTGTGCTCTTTTTCTCCCCACATACGATATGGAAAAACTAAAGACTTGAGAAAGAAACATCCTCTTGGTTTCCTCAAAGATATATTTTTCATTTTTCCTAAATTAACCATTAGATGCATTGTCTTCGTCTCATCAATCTTCACCTCTCACGTCAGGCTCTCAGTCTCAGGAAGCAACATGAGCTTTGCAGGAAGCTTTCATAACGCTGCCCGGCCTTGACCACATTGTTTGGGAGAGGATGCTGCTCACACCATCACATTGAATTCTTGTGGTTTCATCCTGAGTAAGAGTTATTTGTGAACTCTTCCTTGGATGCAAACTGAGCAGATCGATGTATGCCTGTAGGTATGTACATACGCACACAAATCACACGCTGGATTTTACTTTCCTTTAGCCTTCATCTCTTTCTATTAATTCAGCATATGCTCTCAGAATGCGACTCCCGGAGGGAGGATGGGCGTGCTGAAGTCCTGGCGAGGCAACTGGCCTCACCACACTCCCATTGTAGGCAACACATCATAAATCAAAATTTCACAAACCAATGATGAACTGCCATTGCTACCTGAAACTGCCTTCCAAAAGCAAGAGTGGAATGAATGAGCAAAGAAACCTTCTCTAATTCACGTACTTATATAATGTCAAATATTAGGTAGCTGATGCTTCCATTCATCTAAATTTGCCTGGCAATAAGTCAGGCTGCCCACAGAATTTTCTATTAACAATTACACATGCACGGCTGCAATTATGGCTTTGCCCACACTGTTCACCTGGTGCTGGGTAGTGCCAAAATAACTCTGTGTGTATGTACATAAACATCCATTTTCAATCATAGCTTTAAATTTCACCACTTCGTCCTGAAAACACTACTAAAATTAAATGTTTAGGGTCATCTATTCTTCTATCTCGTATACTTTGGTAGCTCTTTCTGCTTCAGGAAACGTGACAGTAGGTCTAACAGATCTCATGGACAGGAACCCTTTCTTCATTTCATCTATTACTACTGAAGTCCCTCTACTCTCCCACGCAGACGAGTCAAGTATTTCTTTAAATATTTGCTTAGCACAAGGCCTACGAATTCATATCTAACGCTTAGGGATAGGAAGCCAAGGTTGGAGAACTCTCAGATAACTGAGAAATACCAGTGAAATCAACATTCACTATCTTTCACAGCAAAAACAGTGACGTAGGTACTTAACTACCAATGGTAAGTTCCCAGAAATTTCATTTACACATTTGTCCAGGACTCACCTCTCTCTGGAGGCTAAAATAAAATGGATTTGTTGATGTTCATAGATATCTGCCAGAGTAAACAGAATTTCAGATCTGAAACACTTTGATTTTACAGAGAGGGTCCCGATACCATCACCTGGCAGAAGTTACATGGATTTATTACGTATCTATCAGAAAGAAAAACTTACATTTTTATAAATAAGTAGAAAGAAAATTAAATGGATCCCATCCTAAAGGAAGCATAATTGCAAACAGCGTTTCATTGTTGTATTTTTAATTAAAAAAGAAATAAAATAAGGGTTGCAATTGCAGCAGATTTTGCACAGTATCCTGAGAAGCATCGTTTATTTTTAGGTCAAGTGGATTTTTACATCTCTGTAGACACCACACCAAGTGAAAACAAACCTAGGAGTGAAACATCGTCATTCATGGGCAAGAACATAAATTTCTAGATACCTAAAAAGTTATTTTATATCATTTATTCTTCACCTGCTACCGCAGTTGCCAGGTCTTTCTTCGATTTATGAAAGATTGCCTTCTACATTAGCGATTAATTTGGCCTTGCCTTCATCCACTGCAGAAAGAAAACAAACTAACAGCAACAAAAATATTTCCTGATCCAGAATTAATGCCTTTACTCCAAAAAGAAGGTAAATATTGGTTTGCACCAGAAGCCACCGCAGGGTGGACATGAGCAGCCCCAGTCTGACCAGGAGAGGCTCAACGCCCCGATGCAATGCAGTGGCTCGCACAACCACAAACGTCATGCAGACAAACACTAATTAGGGTTATGTTGGACTTTAAGCGTTCAGTACAATCACTGTGCTGCTGCAGCTCAGATCAAGAGTTGCTTCTCTTATCAACCAATCATACTACTTCCAAAATGACCTTTTTGGAAGATATTTTTATTTTAATTTTTTTAATTAATTGCCGTCTGAATAGCCTGCTTAGAAAATAAAAGACAAACAACTCTTCCCTCTCCCTGTAACAATTAGCAGAGATGATAAAGCTCACATTTCTAACTAAGTTAATTTAGCATGTCAAAAACCAATCTTTCCCTGGTAATTTCAATACACTGAATGTCACAGAAAGGCCAAGTGACAGATTGCTGCATTTCAGTCAGAACACTCATCCTACTAAAAATGTAATCACTGATGTTCAGATTTCATTTGACTATACACTGTACAGTATTTGGCTTGTGGGTAGCCTTTGGCACCTTCTCCCCTCACATACAATCAGAAATGAATTAATGTTACATACTGAGATCCAACATAAGCTTTGAGAATTACATGGAGAGGTAAGCCTAAACCATGATACTTTAATTCTGAGTTCAGATTTGACACCGATTAATACTGAGTTCAGTATTATTACTGAGTAATACTGAGCTCAGATTCAATAACATTGAATAGAATGGAAGTATGTTTCCAATTCATACTCAGAAGACTACAAAGTCCATCAAAAATAAATTAAAATCCTTTACCAATCATTATCATGCCTTGTGTTTAACCATGTTTCTAGAGGACTGCCTGAACTTCATTATCACAGTATGAATAGGCTCCAGTTGTAACCTGAATTTCTCGGCTCTGTCATCTCTATTTTGCCCCACCTCTCAGCAAGCTTTTCATGCACCCATTTTTTACAAATGATTTTGATGTACAGGAAATGTATTTGTCTTCCTTCCCAAGAATGGTTTCGTAACCTCACTATGTTCCAAAGCTAAATAACACATATGGTTCGTGTTTAACAACCTCCATTTGGTGCTTCATATGTGTACTTTTCCTTTTTGCTTCCAAGTATATGGCTGCAGAGCACCGAGGATCAGGCACCAGCGTGGGTGAGCACTCCCTGAATAGGCTTGCTTTTCAATTGTCAGACAGCAATTGACTGAAATCAGGGGAAAAATCATTATTCTGACAGCCTTTGATAAGTCATTGGCTCAAAACCTCTCTCTGTTCAAAGTCTCCTATGTCTATCAGATATTCAGTGAGGCATATGGCACCTTCTTGATGCGATACCCATTACTGATATGAAATGGTAACCCCTATGTTCTTGAACAAGCCTCCCGTAGTTCTGCCGGTGCTTTACTTTCTGTAACAAACAGCTTCCTCTAACTGGTAAGCGCAAACAGGCATGAGGTTGCCCTCATCTGCCGTGCACACTGATGTTTGCCATCTTAATTTGCCCTTCAGGCAAGCAGAAAGTTTGATAGATAATTGACTTTTGCCCAAACAGAAGCTGTTCCTGCTAAAGCTATTGTCAACGTACAAGTGCCAGAGGTAGAAAAAGGAGCTACGCTGGGGGACAAAGAGTTAAAACAGTGAGAACTTAAGGCATGGCCTTTTATGCAACACCTTGTTCTAACTGTTTTGAATATTTACAGTGAAATATAGGTCAGCTGAAGTGATGGGCAGGAGATGAATCCTTCGATGAAGGGCTAACTGCACGTCAGAACCTGTACACAGGAAAGCGGCACGGTCAAATTATCCCTTTTCAGGTTCTGCTTTACACATTCTTATCTTCCCCAGTTTCCCTACATGACCTGGCACACCCGTGCAACCTCACCAGAAAACTAATTAAGCATTAAGATGAGTCCTGGATGGAGCAGTATTAGACAGGACCACTTCCAGCCTCTAGACACCAATGTATGAAACAGCATCGGAAACACGCGTTTTTCATTACAGCCCTCGTTAATAGCCTAAGGAAGTGCCTTCTGCAAAGTATCAGATCGTAAGTTGTAATGAGCATTTTAATTAGCACTATCCCACTGCCAGGGAAAAATATTACATGTAAATTCAGGAAATTATTTGCGCTGGGGAATCATGGCTGTTTGTTCACAGGCGGTGTCAACACAACCTGAAGACCAAAAACACTGGGGTATCTCAAACACGTTGGTTCCCCGCAGTGTAAACGTGTATCTTGAAAGTTTTGATACTTTCACAACCGGTTTCTCAATCCAGAAATCCTCATTTATAATAATTTTTATTCATATGCTCACAATAAAAGAGTTCAAGGTTCAAGGGGAAATAGTAAGAAAAAAGAAAAGGGAAGAGGAATTGCCATAACACCCTAAGATTCATGGAGAAGGGTTCCTAAACAGGTTATTTTACAAGAGACAGCAGCTGTAAATGCATATGAAGTTTTTTTATCCTTTCTGGATGGGTGGAAAGAACTGCACCTCTAAGTAATCCGAAAAACTTTAGTTCATTAAACAAACCTTAAGGGGAAGCGTAAATGAGAAGTGCTTTATATTCAGTGTCATCAATTCAGCTGAAAACATGTTTGTACCACTCCATGAAATGAATGCTTTTTATAGTGCCTTTCCTGCCAACATTGCCTCATGAACATAATAAAATTAAACATGTAAAACCAACTCTGGAGCTGGCAGTTAGCAAATAAATTCCAGAGAAACAGTAATATAATTTTCTAAACAAACAACTCTTCAAATATGAGGGGAAAAAATAGGTAAACTGAGGAAAGCATAATGCGGACGGTGCATTGAATATATATCTATAGGTCACAGGAAAGGGAAAGAGACTCTTTCGCAGAAGAAACCTTCTCCCCAGTTGCCAGCGCCCCCAGACAACCACTTTAGTCCCTGGGGTCAGTCTTTCCACGTGTATTTCTGAAGCCTCCTGCATTACAGCATTGGCGGCCACGCCACAGCCCACAAAAGCGATTAACGTACAGATGTTTGCGCACTGGATCCACTGTCAGAAGCCAGTTACTGCGGAATCGAGCTCAACTCAAGCCCCCAAATCTGGCTTCACACCACTGCCGGAGAAGTGACCCTAACAGGCAGAGAAGGGACCCTTGTCCCAAGGGACCACACGCATCACACCGCAGCAGGGTTACACCGTCCAGGCCAGGTCATGGCCAAGGAAAGGGCTCAGCCCGATGCCACTGCTCTCAGACATCCTGCCCACGACACACGTGAGGACCCTGCGCTCCCTTCCCAAAGCTGGCAGACACCGTTGATGGCTCGCAGAAATTCAGGCATATTCTTCTCTTGCTGTTTTCTATTCCTTAGTGCATTGGGCTTGCGTGGCAAGGACTTGGTAGCAGGGGGGCCACAGGGGTGGCTTCTGTGAGAAGCTGCCAGAAGCTTCCCCCATGTACAACAGTGCCAATGCCAGGTTTGCTGGCAGCACTTGTGACCCCGTGGGGGACCTACGCTGGAGCAGTCTGTTCCTGAAGGGCTGCACCCTGGGAAAGGGACCCCAACACTGGAGCAATTCATGAATAACTGCGGCCCATGGGAAGGACCCACGTTGGAGAAGTTCATGCAGGACTGTCTCCC
Source organism: Phalacrocorax aristotelis (assembly GCF_949628215.1). Taxonomy (NCBI): domain Eukaryota; kingdom Metazoa; phylum Chordata; class Aves; order Suliformes; family Phalacrocoracidae; genus Phalacrocorax; species Phalacrocorax aristotelis. The sequence goes on along the minus strand of NC_134280.1, from coordinate 3,651,823 downwards.
GTGGGAGGGACCCCATGCTGGAGCAGGGGAAGAGTGTGACAAGTCCTCCCCCTGAGGAGGAAGGAGCAGCAGAGATGATATGTGATGAACTGACCCCAACCCCTGTACCCCATCCCTTCATGTCAGTTGGGAGAGGAGGTGGAGAAATCGGAAGTGAAGTTTAGCCCGGGAATAAGGGAGGGGTGGGGGAAGGTGTGTTAAGATTTAGTTTTTATTTTCTCATTACCTTACTCTGATTTGATTGGCAATAAATTAAGCTAATTTCCCCAAGTTGAGTCTGTTTTGCCCATGACAGCAATTGCCGAGTGATCTCTCTGTCCGTACCTTGACCCATAAGCCTTTTGTTAAACTTTCTCTCTCCTGCCCAGCTGAGGAGGGCACTGATGGAGCAGCTTTGGTGGGTAACTGGCATCCAGCCAGGGTCAACTCACCACACTTAGCAAAACAAAAAGTTTAGGTTAAAAGCGGGAGGAGGGTGGTTTTGTTTTGGGGTTTTCTGTGGGTGTTTTTTGGCAGAGAAGCTGCTCACCCTCCCTCCATTCCTCTCCAGCAGCAAACCCTCCAAAGGCAGCAAAGCTCAAAGGACTCTCTCCACGACTGCCACCCTTTCATATCAGTTGATCTCAAAACAGCTGAAAGGAATATAAAGTGCACAAAGATCTCCAAAGTTATGCCACAGTCATCAAATACCAGAAGCATTTGGAAACCGCTCTTGTGGCCCCGAGTAGGAGCAAACCTCTCCAAATAAGGAAGCATTTCTCCTCCAACGTGCAGAAATTGGCAGCTCCCCTCCCGGAGTTTATGTAAGATTTCTCAAACAGATTAGCCAACAAACAAATGTCAAATAGCCTCCCCTTTCTGGCTTCGGAGCGAAATCAGCAGGCTTCCATCTGCAGAAATGGATTCTGATAAGATTTCAAGTTGGGACACAAGTTTCCACATTGCCACGATGGACTCCAAGGAAATTTCCAAATATGTTATAAATGACAAAGCAACACAGCGGAGTCCGTGGGCCTTATTTCTGCATATGCAGACAGAAAAGACTTCATTTGCTATTGTCAGAATCGATGAGGAATCACCATGCTGCCATTCAGGAGTCCCTCCCCTTGCGTCCCCACAGGGCAACGTGCGTATATGGAAAATTGTGGGTTGAAGATCAAATTACAAAAACGTTACGTTAAACAGCAATAGCATCAAAAGTAAAATGGCATGACAAATGCGAAATATCAATAAAAAAATCAAATATGAGACAAAAATGTTCCTGAGGGGTCTCAGAGGGGTCTAATAACGCCATATTTTTAATACTTAGCTATACCTATTTCTCTCAGTACATTGAGTAAATTCAGCTTCATTTTCTGGTATAAGGCTGCAGGACAGGTATTGAAAACTTGCTGGAGAGGAGATCTGAAAACCAGGCTATCCTGGGTGCTGGTTAACCAAGAGATGATATGGCAAGTGCTTAGCAACGATCTTTCCCAGGTTTTTTTAACCTCCACCAGCCTCCCACAGAGAATGACAAGGAGTTATTACCTGCTGACAATGAGCTCTTTCTTCTGCTTCTTGTCCCATTAGGCCCTGATCTTTGATGCTTCTGCACAGGAGTTACTTTGAATATCTAAATACCTAAAAGACATGATGGTGTGCACAAAAGGCTCTTCACAGCCGTAAAAATTTGGGGCTACTGAATAAAAAATCTCAGGATAAGGGATCTGGCTTGTTTTGCCTAAAAAGTGCTCAGCACTTCAGGGTGATGGTGGCTTTTAAAAATGTAGATTCAGTTGTTCATTAAACTATCAGAATTAGTGATGTTTATTTATGCAAGCACTTACATAGCTTCACTTTCTGAATAGCAAATAAAAATAAGCAGTGGATCACTGATATAGTCCAATAAAACAGACAAAAATTCCTCCCTTTGAGGCAAAATCCAATTTTGCGGGATTTGAAACCTCCCAGCATATCTACTGCTTTTTCTTTCAATACACAGAGCAAGTAACACAGAGGCCAGGCCAGCATCTGTTTCACGAGCAAATATCAATCCTAACAAGATATTCACACACAGACAGCAAAGAAAAAACGTACTGAAGATAATCAGGCTTTTGGAATAAAACTGAATAAACCAGGCTTTGGTCCACGTTCACAGAAGAAAGGCGAGATGGTCATTTCCCAGTGTTTAAAGGGACTGAACACAGAGAAGCAAAATATTGAGGATAGGTTGAATTCTGCTTTTCCCACTTAAAAGCTTTTTCCACGCCATGCATAAAGACAAAAATGCCGCTGATGGCAAAGGAGGGGATGGCAAAATACATCGGGGAAGATGCATGAAAAAGTGTTCTTTCTTATACCGTTCTCTGCAAACTCCACCCTGGTTTGATCATCCCTTCTGCCCGCATGATGTTAGTCCCAAGTTCTTTTATGTGGGCAATTAATAACTCTTATCCATCGCTTGATTTATCTTTCTTTAACATGTGTAGATCACATGGAGATGATCTCTGTGAATTATTACCCTGTGGAACCAAGCGAAGAATTTTGTTTTCACTGTCCTGAAGTTCTTATTTCTTAACTTGTATGAATAACCAATACCACATCTATATTTCAAGAGGGACACAAGAAACTTCCTTGCCTAAACACATGCTTTTCTCTTGATTTATTATTCAGATTTATAAATGTACTCTCTTCAGTGTTTGAATTACACATTTTTTCTATGTTAAAAAACAAGGATTAAATCTTAACCACAATGCCTTGATTTAAGCTTAATTTTTCTGAGCACCATTTTCTTCCTTGCCTTTCTGCCTCCTGCAAATCAGAGGTTGCATGACTAAGTTCTTCCTGCTGCCACAAACTGATTTTTCGAGCACAAGATTTCTCTTGTTTGGCTCATGCATAGAATACCATAAAATCCAATCATAGTGTCTGCATTGACTAAATCTTTGTTTAAAACTAACTATGGAGGCTCAGCATGCCCTTTTCCTCCAGAGCACACTCGAGACAGCTCTGAGGGAGGCAAAAAAATGACAGGATTCCTCCAAGAACATTTCTAAATCGGCCCCAGGAAAGGGGCCCTGAGCAAGCAGGGACTTAAACAGTTCAGAATTCAGCCTTTGAGATCTATTTTATGAAAAATAAGTTCTCATTCAATATAGCACAATCAATCATTACATAGCGTGGAGGAGTTTTCAGGTCAAAGGTGCCTTTTCTGTACAACTGGCAAAGATAAATATGAGGAGCAATCTCTGATACCTTTTCACTTTCATGACCCTGGGTCTTCACCTTTGCCTTCAAGTCCAGAGACAGCTGATTACAGAGGCACGATGCCAAGGAGGTCTGAGCCGTATTTCTCTTTACACGGCTGTGGCAATTACATTGACTCTAGTTTATTAATAAAAAGCCATTAATGAATGTGAACTACAAAACTGTGAAGGTGTCTCTAGCTCTACGTCCAAAACGAAGTTAGGCATCACAAGTTCAAATAAAAATGCGAGAGTAGAAGTTCTCCATTAAATTTCCCAATGTTTGTCTCTATCTAGACTGCAGCAGCTGTGGCCAGCAGCAGTTTCCTTCAGATTTGCATCCACAAGGTATTGCTGTTTCGGAGTCGCTCTGACATGTTCAGAAATTTTCATCGTCATTTACTCAGATGAATCTGAGAATATCACAATAGCAAGCCTGAGGGCTCTCTGAAAATATGGGGGTTTAAAGTCAAAGGAGTGGCAGTCGGTCTGTCCGTGAGGGTCAGTGTTGTCAATACTAGAATGAACTGATCTCCCCAGATCTGCACAAAGCCAAAGCCATCCTTACTAGAAACTCTTTATCATTCCAGACCAAGTCCTCTCTCAGAGGAGCCTGTATGTGGACTTCCAGGTTTACATTCCACGTACTGTAAGTAAGCATTTACTGCAAGAATTGCAGATTCATCTCCTAGTACGGTTTGCATAGATTTAAGAAAGGTAACAAATTAAAACTCACACCTGAAGGAAGCTGTGGATTTTGCAGTCAAGTTATGGATTACGCTGGGTTAGATAACCCTCCTTTTGTCACCAAAGCTGGTCTGTTAGGGGGCAGAAGACAACAGCTTTTGAAAAATTCTTCATGTTGAAGAAAATCCATTCCCTCTGGAGAGAGGGGCATAAGGTCCATTAGATATAAAGACATATTTTCATTGCAGCCAACATTTAGCCTTTTCCATCTAATCAAGCTGACCTGCAATGATTACCAAGCAGTAAAAAACCTGAGAACAAAGACTAAAAGCGTACTCAAGCTTAAGACCACATGTAAAGTCAGAGATGGTGCTTCTATCTGTAAACGTAGAAATGAATCTGAGCTTAAAGGAAAGCCTATGCTTAAGTTTAATACTTCAATTACATTTTCACAGGAGCAGAAACAGCCAATTGAATATGTGCCATGATGCCTTTCTACTATGGTCAGAGCTTCCAACGTGAACCTGATACACAAACTGTGCAATTACAGCCCATTCAGCAAACAGGATTTTCTTTGCGATAATTTCAGTACCAACACACTTTTCAAGAAGACGGTTTGATGCTTCCCACAGCCTTTTTTAAGGCAATAATGAGCAACACGGTAATTAACAAAGTATTTTTAAAAAATAGAAACTATGTTAACCAAAGGTACATAGCATGTAAAGCTCTTCTGTGCTACAGTAATCTTGTGGCTATGTGAGCTAGTAGATAAACAGAATGATCCTGATAAACTGAAGAACTGGAGGTTAATTAAATCACAAACAATAAAGACGTATTAAAAAGATTTCTAGAAAGAATAAATCAAATAACAAATACATTATTATGGAACCTGGGGTCAGCAATAATATTATTGGAAAGGATCTTTGAATTAGTATCTCCTTGCTTATTATCTACTGGTCACATCACTGAAGTATCTGAGCAGCTCCCACCTGCTAGTGAACTGGTCCTTCCTAATGCCCTAACCAGTGAGGAGAGCAGCACTTGCTCTTTACAGGTGGAAAACAATGAAATGAAGGGTTAAATCACGCGTCCAAAGTTACAGAGGATCCTGAGAGAGTAGGAAATTCAGGAATGAAATAGCTCTCCTGCATCCTGTTTAGGCAAAGTGCCTGCCAGTGTAAACAAATCTTGTAAAATTAGCTTTGCCGAATCGGGCTTTTTTCCAAGCTCACATCTCTGGGCTTCCCCATGCTCGTGTTACTCACTTGCAATGACCTTCTCATGCAACTTTACGGGAGCGAGGAAATAACGGCCTAAAAGCCATACCCTCCATACAAGCAGTAATGTCTTGACTAAACTGTTTTGGTACCTTCTCTGGTTGTTGACGTGTTTCATGGTAGTCATTTTCATGACTAAAACCACCTCACCTTCTCAAAATAAATTTAAAAAAAAAAAATCACTTGTCAAGGATTAAAACCCTATAAAAAGGCCAGAATCCTTCCTAAGCAAGAGTTAACCCTAGATCAGTGCCTAAGACAGGTAGATATTATCAGAACATCTTAGCTTGAAGTGTTAATTTTGTTTTCAAGTGAAATTCCTGGAAGACTTTCTGACATTCACGGTGAAAAGATCCCGAGTGAAGACTTTGCTCAGCAGTTTCATTCAGCTTGCTTTATTGTATCAGTTGTTTGTTCAGCATTCATTCCCAGGCTTTGTTTTCATGTCACCTCCATACCCACTCTGCTGCCCTTGTTTATCATGTGGGTTTCTACACACTCGTAATTCCTTGAGCTCCCTTTCAAGTACCTTGGGAAAAAAAAATCATAGTATGAGTTCATGAAACAATGTATGAATAAGTCATTTCCTGCTTTAAATACGCCTCTGAGTAAGTGATCCAGAGACTTTTCAAGAGCCATTTACATAACAGTCGCTGATATAGTCTTCAACTTTTCATGTCAATCTCAAAATGGCATTTTAAATCACCCCATTTTCCTAAACGAGGTGAGCAAATTTTACAAGCAGATTTTCCAACTTCTAGAGCTCTTCTTGTAGTTACAAATCTTTAAATGTTGAATTTCCCTCTTCTTTCTTTGTTAGGGGTAGCGAAGAAATGTCAGAAATGCTCTGTATGTAAAACCTGTAATCCAAATGCAGTAGGGGTGCTACTTCAAACAGTACATTTTCTTTTACAACTACAAATGCCACAAATTTCAGCAACTGTCAATCCCACTTCACAGTCTGCAGTTCGAAAATAAAATTTGGAGCCTTTGCTAGGTGTGAACAACCATCTACTTCAGTACTACTGGGAAGACACCTATGAATCACAAGATGCTCAACTAGTTACAAATAAATTTAGGTAATTTCCAGGCATAACTCATAGGCAAGTAAATAAAAGAGAGAAATTCAGCTTTCACGTGGATTTCTGAAGTACTGTAAGAACACCTTGGGCTCACAAGCCAAGAATGGGCTCAAAGGCGAATCTCTCCTTCAAATCATGTGGGAGTGGGAATGGCAGTAAGGAAGGGCAAACGCCACTAACTGGCATCCAGAGAAGTTTCTGGGTATGGTGCCTGCAACAGCGTGATGGCTCCAAAGACACCAGGGGATGTACAGTAATTCATAACGTGGATCATCAAGTGGTCACGAGCTCCATGTGCTAGCTCCACACCGGGTGTTACAGGGCGTTAATGAAAAGTTTTTCTTTGCCTCGGGGTGGTACAGGGCTGTGCTGAAGAGCTTCTCTTTCCCTTTGATTACATACATAGATCCAAGGACTTCTGGTGCCAGCCTGAGAACAGAAAGCCAGTGTTCAGATGAGCTTCTCTTGAAATGTCTTTGCTCTCAAAGGTCTTGGAGCACAAAAGAAAGGGCAGAGACAGAGATTGTGATCTCTGGCGCTGCGAGAATCTCTTTGGAGACCAGCCTCTACATCTGCAACAGTTGTGATTATTTTTTTTGCTGAGCCAGGAGTTTAGGAGATGGAGGGATAAAAGAGCACATCCGTAGCAGTTGGCACTTTTGTTTGATTGACCTAAAAGAACTCAGGGACTGGGAGACATAAATTCCCAACGATACAGCCACATTTCTTTTTTTGGCTTTGAGTGTGAATGCCAAAAAATAGGACAGTTGACTTTGATGTGTCCTACTCCCAGACAGAAGAGGCAGCAGTTGTGACCCTGAGAGACTAAAACCCACAGAATAGCCTATTCTTCACGTTCACTGGAGAGGTCATAGCCTTGTAGGTGCTGAATCCAGAAATACAACGTGATTTAAAACAGAGCTAAAGGAGAAGACAAAGCAACTGGGGGAAGGGAAGTTGCCAGAAGGCTAACTCCAGGCTGAAGCATAAAAAGAACAAGAAAAAAGGCAAGACACATTCACAACGATATTAAAAGGGAATCTGAAAAGAGTCAGAGGGTGAGGACCTGTGACCCTGCCCTAATAGAGCTGAGCATGAGCACTGGGTCACCTAGGCATGTGAAAGGACCTGAGAAGCAGAGGTGCAATCCATCATTTTTATTACCAGCTGCTACACCATGCGCTGGGAAGGGGAGAAGCTTTGAGTCACCCTTGTTCTGGGCGATACTGTTAGGATTTCTCAGAAAACCTTCATGCATAAGGCTCAGTGAAAGGACAGCACCGCCAGAGGAGAGGAAATAAGGAAAGATGACGTCAAAATTAGAAAAAGGGGTAACCAGTGTAAAAGCCAGCAGAAATCAGAGGGAAAACTGCTTATTGGTTTGGTTACAGCAATCTCAGAAGTGCCTCTTTCTGGTACAAGTCATGATTTTCTCAAATTTCAACAGGTAGTGGTGCCAACTCTGTTGCACAATAAACACTGGAGAAGAGGGTTTAGAGAACATATCAGTCATAACTACATGACATGTTAGTGATGCATGTTTCTTAGAGTGAGAACAAACAGTATAATTCAACTTCTAATGAAGTCAAACAACCCAAAAAGTAAAAGAGCAAAAGGAAACACTCTCTCTCTCCCCCATCACAAAACACATTAGCAAAATGGAGTGTTCATGATTAATTCACATTCCTTTCCGATCGCCTGTCTTGCTAAAGCAGCATAAAATTCAACTCATTGTTTCTTCTCTCTGAAGATATAGGAGACATGACATCATGGCATCTCATGTAACAGTCAAACCAGAAAGCACAGCTGAGAGGTTTTGAGGTTTCCTAGCAAACATCAGGATGTCTGCAGCAATTCTACCTATTTGGTGAGAACTTCAAACTGTCTCCACAAGGAAAGTATTTATTAGACACTTTGCAAACAGCACAGCGTTTGCTGCTCCCGCTGTGTGTTGATGGACAGAAAATTCTACATCACATTATTTTAGGACTCCAGGCTCCTAAATTAGGCCGTAAATATGCAGAGAGTGGAGATCTTTACAACTATAGAGATACTCAGGGATACACTGAGCTGGACTCCTTTGCTGGATAGAGAGATAATTAGAAGTTAGTGACAATTTGTACGATACACAAGGAGAGAAAAGGTTTTTCTTTTCTAAAGAAGAAAGCTGAAACACTTCAAGTATACTCTTCTTCATAAGAGCAAGCTTTTTGAAGCTATTTCAGTTAAGCCTAGCAAACTCTTCAAAATCTTTCAGATTGTTCCAGATCTCACCTGACTCTGTTCTACATTTTCATGCAAGAAAAAGTTATTTTACTTTGAAAATCTGCATAATTAAAAACGGTACTGTCTTCTGATTGATAAAGTTTCAAGTGACAGCTTTGCAGCAAGCTGCCTCCCACACAGAAGCAATTTGTAAAAGCCTTTCAGAGTTTTATGTAACTGAAAAATCTAAGTTGCTTTCATCCAGGTCTTTCTTTCCAGTACCAGTTTAAATGTGACTGCAAGGAACCGCAACAAATATATGCTTGGATGTAAGAATAATTTGGATACGGATAATTTTGCCTAATTATGAAGCACAGACTGACAGCAAATGCTTTCTCTTGTCCCTATTTTGTATTTGGCAAATTTTGAAACCCTTTTCTATTTAAAGCCCAACTTAACCCTGATTTTTCAAACACATTTGGACACTCAACACACATTTGCTGTCAGCAAAAAATGGGCTTGCAAGGTCCACCAGAGCAAACCCTAAAGGAAGTTAAGCGAGAAGAAAGAAAATGTTACATTAATTCTGTCACTGGATTTGGGTGAATACAAATCTGTATTTGTTTTCTATTTTCAGTCATATAGTACATTAAACACTAGGGGGAGCGCAGAAGAAAGTTGAATATTTCCTTCGGTCAAAAGCGGAGCACAATCAAAATCAGAACACGAGTTGTAAAGGTTTCATCTGTAACCATATATCTCCAATATTCCCAGAGATCTTGCAAGCTGGTAGGGATCGTATAATTACCCAAGCTAGATATAAATTTGCCTGGTGGCTCATAAGAATTTTTGCTCTTAGAAAATAATCTAAAACCCAAATGAATGACCTGGATGTAGGAGTCTGCCTTCCCAAGCATCTCTTCAGCTTTTAAGGTAAAGTACAAGAAATGCATTTGGCAAGCAAAAAAACTCACCAGCTGGATCAGTTTGCCCAATGTAACTCAGTAAAACACATTTTTACTAAAAGAAAATGCACTTAGTGGGGGGTTTGTTTGTTTGTTTAATAAACTGATCTGGTTCTTATAACCAAATAACTGTGATATTTACAGACCAGCCACTGTAACAGTACACAAATGTAGTAGAAACTGAGGGAAAATATTAACTTGAGTGTCTGTGTTGAAAGACAAGAGAAAAAAAAGGTGTTTAAAAGAGTAAAATACCAAAGAAATTTAAAGACATTTCTATTTTAGTACAGTTAGATAGGGCTAGTAAATTATTTTAATGCTTTAAAATTATAGTCAGCTATTTCCTAAGTTTCACAATAAGTACATCTCCAATCATCATGAACAGGAATTTTCATTTACTTTGTATTTTGATTGTTCCACAGACACAAGCTAAAAACAGTAAAAGAGAATTCATATTTTAGATGAGACTTAGGACTAAAAGTCAAGACAGAAAAAGAGCAGCCTGTGTGTAATACTTTGCTTTATACTTTCCCTTTTCTTTGTGATGAAGAACCAAATCTAAAATTCTGTGCAATTTCCAAAAAGGTCATAGTCCGATAACGACACAAGGAGAGCGTTAGGAAAGGAAAAGACAGCTCTACAAATCATCTAACACTGAAGAAAAGCCGCAGGACAAAGATTCTGACCTCTTAAAATAAAATTCTAGTCATTTCCAATTTTGGTACAGAACCAAGAAATCAGAGACTCACAGAATAACCTCATCCGTAAGACCTCTGCAGGTCTCTGCTCCAAACACCTGCTCAAAACAGAGCCAACTTCAAAGCCAGATCAAGTCACTCGAGGCCTCATCTACTTCCCCACTTCCCACAGCATTTTACATGTTTTAAATACCATCACCCCGAGGTCACTGCAGCCAGGGCTGCCGTTGCACGTCCCCAGGCAGCTCCTTCTCATTCTTCCCTGGCAGATCCAGCAGAGCACCTCCCCTGAGCAACCCATCCAGGGGGCACATGGGTAAGTTGTTCCCAACACTCTCCAGAAATCTCCTACATTGCTCCCACCCTAACCAGCGGTCCTTGCAGCAGACAGTTAAAGTCCCCCATAGGAATTATGAGGCTTCCTCCAGCTGTTTGAAGAAACCTTGGCCCACCTATACCTCTGCACCATAGGGCTCCCATGCTGTGCCCTCCACCAGCTTCTCCCACTCTCCTGCCCCAGGCCCCCTCAGCCAGCTCAGCGCCTGCTCCTCTGAGCGTAAACTCCCCGGTCCTCACCTCAAACTTCATTCCCGAACACCTGAAACACCCTGTTAAAACACAAATTCGTGACCACAATGGATGGAGACAGATTTGTTTCATATTGGTTTCGTGCCCCAATGCAAAGAAGACACCAGCCAATTAGCTGTGCCCCATGCTTGCAAGTCTGAAGGCTTTTGCTTCATACAGAAAGTGACAGCAGCCTGAATGATGAGGTAAAAACGCTCAAGACAGCGAACCTGGAATACCCTTTGCTAGGCACATTTGAATGACTTCCTTTTTTATAGTCAGTAGACTTTTCTCTTTTGTTCCAGCTCTGTTGTGATCTTTCAACATCCAAGTATTACTTAATTCAGGGGTTTGTCAGATAAAAGGGATTTTTTTTTTTTTTAAGAGGAGGTTTTAATTTGTGAGTGATTTGTTCTTGCTGGGGAGTATTCTTTACAGCAAATCTATATTAATTGTTGCATTATGCAAACCAGAGTGCTAAATACTTTAAGCATATTTTTTGCTAGTTACTTGCAAGTGGAATTCGCTTTTTTAAGTTGCCCAGTAAAACAAGAAGCAACCACCTACCCTCTGTATCTTTGGGCTACGTAGGCTCCAAATTTCCTTACATGACAGAGAGGAGGAGGCATTTTGACTCTCATCCTGTACAATTTTGCTGCAAACTTTGTTGTGTGTGATTGCTTCAAAGAGTGAATGTGGAAAAAGAAAATATTTGTATCGTAGTAATGGTCTCATCTATCTGTAGCACTTGACACCACAGCTGCCAGCTGTGCGGATAAATATCATGTTGCAGATAGATTGTGTCTGCAAAGCAGCGAAAATGGAATGTTAATTTAGGCTCAGCCATGCTAAAACCAGGGAGGGCTCCAAGTATGCTTGGGGTAAACGAGGTCTCCACAAAAGCCTGTGCCTTGCTCTGAGCTGAGGGCCTTCTTAAAGTACTTAAAATTACTGATTTCTTGAACTAGCTTGAGTACTGAGTCTGATAGCTCTGAGAGAGAGAAGCACACATACAGATTCATCAAGGGAATCACTCTTAGAAAAGTCTTTTCACTATCTTGTCCATGTTCCCTGTTTCTTTTTGGCATCCCCTTTTTTGCTGGCTTGTCCTTTATAGTTTCCCAGAACATATTCCCCGTCCTCATCCATCCTCTTTATCTCCTCGGAGGTGAGACCCATCATCATCACCCAACACCACACAACACATACATTGCTACTCTTCATTATGCCACAGAGAGGGAAGGACCAGCGGTCAGCCGGCAGTAACCCACGACAACGCTGGGACCACCGTATTATGGCAGTGAAGTTTGCACCAGGACGTTCTGGCGCTCACCAGACATCCACAGAGGGCCAACCGCTGGCAAGCTCCGCACCATCAGCGCCTGCCCACAACAGCACCCTGGCACACGCTTTCAGCATTGCCTCCACCACGGATTGCCTGCTGGAGCCCAGAGGTGACCCACTATTCCTCCACCTACTGTTACAACTTTCAAAGCCAAGGCTGTGTTTGAAACTTTCTCCTTTTCTTCTAACACAGGTGAAGATGTTTTTCTTTTATCCAGCGCCTGCCCATCCATCTGTGTGATTATGGGATAGACCAAAGATAGTATCTACCACACCCAGCAACCAGGACTCCATCGCTGTCTTCAAAGTGCCACACATCCAGCCCAGCACTGTTTTTCTTGGATTCATGATACAAGCAGATTTCTGTGGCTTAATGAACCAACAATGCATATCGCCCGAACCAAAGTAAGTCCCTGCATGGACTCTTGGCCAAACAGAAGGTTAAGTGCAGTAACTGGTTAAACTACAACATAATTAGGTATCTAAGCCCTCAGAAGTCATAACAATTATTCCAAATTAAGCCAAAAATAAGAGGAAAAAATACTCAACAGCTCCAAAAAGAAACCTACTGTCAAAATGAACTATTGATGTCATCCTGACACCCAGCATCTAGGGGAATAAAAAAAAAAAAAAAAAACGAAAAAAAGGAAAGTCAGCTCAAACTCGGTATTTTAACTGCTTATACTTCCCAACAGCTCTGAGCTAGCGTGCTTTCTGTTCTTCAAGCAGCCAGACTTGGCTCTCCCCAAACAGCACCTCCTATTGCATTGCACTTTCAGAGACAGAAGGCTGGACCAGGATGGACGCCGCTGGCCTGTTCCAGTAGGTCATTTCTTATGTGCTTATCTATTTTCATATAAAAAACTAAAGCAACTGTTACTTGCGTGCCAGAATATGCAGCCACAGAAAGCACTCATGTCAGGACAGGTTCCAGTACATTACTGAAAATCATTAGAGCAAAAAGAAAATTAGACTTCCCTCACTGTCCTCCAGACTCCCCTCCAACCTGCTGCACTTCCTTATGCAAACCCTCTCTGCAATCTCGTATTTTATCAAGGTACAGAAAATCTCCTCTGACCTTCAATGAGAAGATGCCAGGTGCTTTTCAAAACCTTGTCTTCATCAAAGCAGCTTGCAGACTCACTGACTCCATCCACCTGAGCTCAGGCACTTAGCTGGGATGCCCATGTGGAAAGGCAACTTACTCTAGACTAAATGAGCTCATTTCAATTTCTGGTAAGTTCTTAGAGTGTAAGGACTAAATTAGCCTATACGGACCTCAGGAGTTTTTCATCTGCCTTCACAGAAGTCAGGACCAAAACCACTATGAACTTATGTTCTTCACAAGTGCTCCATGCTAGATGAGATGAATCTGGTTAGGTTGTATAAAACACTTGATCGAGATATCTGGGATATCTGGGCACTCTAACGCTGCAGGAAATTATAATATCCAAAACACAACAACTAAAGCAGAAGGAGGGTAAGAAAGAGCATTGAAATGGGCAATGAGTATATGAGCAAGTCCTTCTTAAAGATGGTTGCGGTACAGACTTTTCTATTATCTTTGCTGTTTTTAATCACTCTGTCAAGCCAACTAAAGAAAGAGACTTTGCTCTCGGGTTATAGACAGTGAATATCCTTGTTGTCAGTCAACTGTTACAGAACTTCAACTAAGCAGTGTTAATTATCTAATATCTAGGCGCTTCTTCTACTTCATAGTCATTTTCCATCCTATTAGTTTTTATATCAGAAGTCATGCAGAACTGACTCTATTTCTCTTTTGCACACTGGTATAGCTAGAGTTTCTTAAAGTGCAGACCTGAAGAAAATCTTAATATCTCTGTTAATTTGTCACCAATCTGAAAACCAAACTTGAAATAGTTTGCAGATTCTCTTCCACACAGGTCTTTTGTTTTAATTGAACTTTTCTTTTTCCCACAGGAAAGCTAATTTAGTATGACTTGCCAGTACTCAAATTGAAATTCTTTGGCTAATTAGTTTTTGTACCTGAAACTGAATATAGTCCTTTCTCCCCCCCCCCAGTTTTTAATACCTCCCTGTGAAAAATTTGATCCTTGGCACACGAAACCAAAGGAAAGTTAGAAAAGTTTTCAGGAATTAGAAAACTTTACAGGAATTATAAGGTTTAACAGGGATTACTTTACAGGGTTATAAAAGATTTTCATCTCTACAGAGCCGGTAGCTAAAGTACATGCAAAGTCTGGAGCCAGCATGGGCTTCCATTATGGAAAGGTTTCATGGTAAGACAGGAACCCATGAACTTTTCAACTTCATTTCCACCAGTAAAAACAGGAGACACGTTAGAAGTCATTTTCACAGGCAGACATGAGAGCTAAAAGAAACAGTTTTTATGTACTTACACCCTGAAGGGGTAAATTTCACCCCAGGAGTACCACTGGAGATGTACATGATTTCAAGCACCAGGATGGTTGCTGACCTTAGGCTTTTATACTAAAATGTTTGTATTGCATCAGGTTAGTCTTCAAACATTTCTCTGCTACTCTCTTTCATCTACAACTTTCTATTTAAATACTGCCACGCCTTTAACACTCCAAAATGACCCAGTTTTTTGCACTAATGCTCACAGATACTTCTAACCATTCTACACCTCTAAGCAAACGTTCCTCGCTCTGGATTTTTGCCTAGCTGATAGAATAATATCTTACTGTCTTATATTTGCCAATGGCAGAGTTAAAATCAACTCTGGTAATTGCAGGAAGATCTGTAATAAATTTAAGCCACTTACATTATGCATACAAATGCTTCTGTGCAATGCCCAGAATACATAAAAGGTCGCACGTCGTGCCTAGGTGGGACACGGCACTTCTTCAGCAGCACAAAGGACCAGGGCTGAAGGCCGTCTCCCGCCACACAGTGCTCCCCGGTGTGCATCCAGCAGCGTTTGCTTCCCCACCCTTGTTTGGCTTTCCTTAACACACCATGCAGGAGCCTGCCAGGGCGATGCAGGGAAGTGATACACCCCAAGGCAGAAGGTAATGCACGCAACGTTTCGCCACATCCCCAGCTGTGCCCTATCCCTCAACAACGGATGCGCCCAATGAGCTGCAGAACAGTTGTTTTCTTTCTCATACACCGTTCTGGAAGCAGAAAAATCACTGGCTTTTTTCTGTTCCCTTTCCCTTCTCCCTTGCACATCTTTCTACACCACTGGTGACCTGGCTGAAAGCTTTCAAAGAATTAATTTGAGACTCTGGAAGAGACAAAGAAGCACCTGCTGGACGCATGATGGTAACACTATGCTGCATTTTGGCTCGCTTCGCTGTTTCTTATTCTTATGGCTTTCTGACCAGTCACACCTTCATTCCGCAGGTTTTGACAGTATTTGTGGAAACTCCTACACAGCAAAATATGCACATTTAACACTGCACTGGTCAGACACCAAAGCCGTTTGTGTTCAATGTCACACAGATTTACAAGGATACAAGTTTCAGCTGCATATTTTATGAATCAGCACTACATATTTGAACTTTTGGAACCTTCACAAATGAGGGCCAGCCCTCAGGACTGCTGCGATGCAGGTGGGCTTGCTCTGTTTTACAGGGTGAGACACAGAAATTCCTCCTGGAGACACTTGTCAGTCTGAAGCAGACCCTCCAGAGCCACCTCTCCAAACCAAATGCAGCAGCCTGGAAGGTTATGCAAACAAGACATGACAGCAACACCCTTCACAGGCTTAGTTATCTTGAAATGCTAAATTAAAGAAAGAGCAGGTGCCTGTTAAGTCTAGGCTTGCAGTTCCTTCAGATGTGTGGGGAAGTGTCAGCATCACGCTCGCATTGATCTGGTTTTGGCTAGCAATACAGGTTCGGAAGGAGAGAGCCGTCCTCTGTACGTGCCCGAACATCCATCACCCGCAAATCACCCTTCTCCCCTTCATCTCACCCTCCTTTGAAGGCTTCTTTTCTCTGTCACACAGCCCAGGTAGAGACCCCAAGCCCTCCCAAGCACGCCCACAAACCTATGCTGATTCCCAGCAAACCAAAACACTCACTGAACCCACTTTTTAAACTTGTTTCCCAGCTCTGCTCGTGCATTTGAATACGTACATGGCAAACACACAAAGCATGGTATTTACGCAACTCGGGACGTTTGAAGCAGCAACAGATAAACATGAATTCTTCAACTCTGGTCTTCGTATTGTAAAGTTATCCTTTCACGTGTGCATATTTGAGGGAAAGAAATGCCACATTTTGTAAGCGCATCCTATACAGGAAACTGCACGTGACACACCTCATCGGTAAATGTGCATTACAACCAGTAAAGCACTTCATCGGTTGTACTTTCATATGAAACATTCTCCTATAAATTATCATCTTTTGTAATCGTTATGTCTATAGTAGAAAACACCTCTCTGAATCTAAGTGGTATGGTAAGTACAGCACTGCATGAAATAATTAAATTGACACTTACAAAATTAACCTGAATTCACAATACATCAACGTCCAGGCCAAAAGGCATCTTTCAAGACACGATACAAAATACAGATATTTAATGGAAACGGGAAGGAAGGTTTGGAGTAATTTCTCCTCCTAATGAACGACCTCTCAGACACCAGGAGGACCTCGCAGGAACTGTGAACTCGCTCTGGTGCAGATACTTTACAATAGCTGCGGCTGCTCCACTGGATTCTGTTGTGAAAACAGACTTTTGGCAAAACACTAATATTTTCAGAATACTGCATAGCTGAAGTATGTTTTATGTTGCCTACTGCGGGTCTTTTTACTTAAATCTTATCAAAACTGAGGTGGCTTTGTCTTAGAGATTTAGTTTCCAAGAGACATTCATCAAGCAGTATGTCATCTGTCAGACATAAATCAACTAACGTCTGCTGAGTAATTTTTTTTAATTACTTGAAAAGCAAAACCTTTAGAGGCATCCACGCGACTTTCGGTTTTTAATAAGACACTATTTTGCTATTTATGTTTTCAACTTGGTCAGAAGCCTGGCGGTTTGTACGTGTGGTTTTGGACCTTATAAATAATCAGTAATAAACAGTTAGATGCCTATAATTCAAGGGTAGCACAGGATCCTGTCACTGCTATGCCTGAGCAATATTTTAAAATGCAGCAGAGTGATACTTCTGTTATTTCCCGACCTGCAAGGGGAAGAAGTGACACCTAAGGCTATGTCTACATTATTTATACCACTTTGATAGATTAAATCTTAACCACACGGATGAGCTTTTAAAACATGCCTGAAAATGTTTAAAGATTCCACAGGTGCTCTTCCTGAGTGCAAACAAAGGCTTCTCTTTGTAGTACGAAAACAAAATTAAAATGTAACAAAGTCCTGGGAGCTATAGTTTCTGCTTAAAACAAATCCTTGACTGGACATGTTGGATTTATTTATTTTTAACTAACATATTTTTGGAACTCACCAGAGTAATACCTGGGGGGGGGCGGCGAGCATGTGTGTGTATATACATGCATGTATATCTATCTACATCTGTATGTATATATGTACATATATTTGCAAAAAAATTTTATAGAATCATAGAATACCAGGTTGGAAGGGACCTCAAGGATCATCTGGGCCAACCTTTCTTGGAAATAGCACAGTCTAGACAAGACGGCCCAGCCCCCTCTGTCCAGCTGAATCTTAGGTGTCCATTGTTGGGGAATCCATCGCTTCCCTGGGGAGATTATTCCAACAGCTGATTGTTCTCATTGTGGAAAATTTTCCTCTTGTGTCCCACTGGAATCCCCCAGGGAGTAACTTGTACCCATCACCCCATGTCTTTTCCATGTAAAAAGGGAGTCTCCATCTTCTTTATAGACACCCTTTAAATACCAGAACATGGTGATAAAGTCCCCCCTAAGACTTTTTTTCTCCAGGCTGAACAAACCCAGCTCTCCCAGCCTGTCCTCATACGGCAGCTTCCCAGTCCTCTGATCATCCTGGTGGCCCTTCTCTGGGCCCCTTCCAGCCTGGCCACATCCTTTTTGTATAGCGGGGACCAGAACTGTACGCAGTACTCCAGGTGTGGCCTGACAAGCGCTGAGTAGAGCCGGATGATGACTTCTTTCTCTCTGCTGGCGATGCCATTTTTGATGCAACCCAGCACCCTGTTGGCCTTCTTGGCCGCAGCAGCCACTGTTCGCTCATGTTGAGCTTCCTGCCCACCAGGACCCCAGGTCCCTTTCCACAGAGCTGCTCTCCAGCCAGGTGGGTCCCAGTCTGTGCTGCGCTCCCGGATTATGTTTTCCTGGGTGCAAGACCTTACATTTGCCTTTGTCAAACTTCATAAGGTTCTTGTTAGCCCAGCCTTCCAGCCTATCCAGGTCTTCCTGCAGGGCGGCTCTCCCTTCCAAAGTCTCTGCTTCCCTCCCCGCTCAGTTTGGTACCATTGGCAAACTTCATCAGGGTATCGGGGGATGATCCAGTCAAACTATTTGCTCTGATATCCTTTTTCTCTCCGTGTGACAGTTCTTGAAGACACTAGATTCTAGTATTCAAAATAGCTGCTTTTTTACCAACAGCCCTGCACCTAATAATAGCCACTGTAGATAACAACAGTAAAACGTGGAGACTGATAAAGACCTTCACTGATAATTAATTAATCCTGGTACATAGTTAAGTATGCAGAACTATGTAAACAAACTTCACACTCTTAGCTGAACCTCTCTTCCCTAGAAAAACACACATGATAACCTCATTTGTGACCTCTCAGACCAATTATTTGTGCAATTTCAGTTTCACATCCATACTTGGTATTAGCAAAGACTCAACTATAGTAAGAGAATACTTTAAAAATATTATAAAATAGCACTCACAGGAGAATATACAGCACAGAGCTACCCAGGCAGTATTTTTTAAATCAATTTCTGTATGTCTAAAGGTTGTGTGCTTCCCCCATATCCCTCATTTTGGACAGAAGTCTGTACGGAATGCTTTTAAATTTTTGTCAAATCATTAATGAATTACATTTCTCTGACAACATTAGCTTACACTGTAAAGCCATCTACAGACACCAAGTTTCTTGAAATATAGCTGGAATCAAAGGAAATCAGTCCTTTTGAAATTTCAGGACATTTCATATGCTGTCAAAAATATGTAAAATCAGAAATGAGATGTGGTGAGGTCCTTGTGTGGGACAGTGAAGCTAACAGATAGATGAACGCGAATGTCTTTGACATCTGATTTATTCAAATATATTTCTTAAGCATTGCTGACACTATTTTTACATGTGGGGATTTCAGTCAAAGTGGCAAAAACGGTTACAATTATCTTATAAATATTTAGAGTAATTAGGAGGACCGCAACTTCTGTCATTCATGACCATGGACTCCAGCAAGCAGTGCAGAATGCAACACTTCAGTAAAAGCTTTCTATATTGTGGATTTCTGTCAGCATTTCAGAATGTTACATTTTCTAATTACCATGAATATATCAAGCATTCATGCCATAGCTCTCACGGTAGTGTAAAGAATGGGTAACATGACGATGAGACCGATGGAATGACTTTCCTAGCATCATACAATGCGCCCTATAGAAACCTGACTGTCAACAGACCATCTCCAAAGAGAGTAGCTCGGAAGCAGCACAGAAAATCTCTTCAATGTTAGTTACAAAGGCCACAAATCATCCATTTCCCTAGCGACATTTTTCTCGTTTCTGAAACTGAACACTTTGAGTTTTTTACAAGGAGGATTTATCAAAACGCCATTTGCTTAATGATACAACAGAAGTAATGTACTCATTATATCCTCCCAACCTCACATTTTGAATACTTGTATTTTTATAGTACGTGGCTTTGGATCTAGTTGCCCAAGATCTTGAAAAGTGCAAAAAATTCCTGTAACATCCCTTGACTGGTGTGAAAGCTGGACCAAGGGAGAACATGAGAAGTGACACAAATTCCAACTCTACAAAAGGCTCTGGACTCCTCCTGCCAAATCTCAGCCCAGTTTTAATAGAGATATGCCCCCAAAATATTAAGCTGCTTTTTCTAAAAAAAATAAAGTATAGCTATTATACCACCGACATTGATTTTGTTTCTTATTCTTAGGCTATTTAATCACTTGCAAATTTGGAAGCAAGCAAGAATTAAAAGATTAAAAACCTATAAACCATATCTGAATCTGCCATTAGAGCTAGAACAGTCTTAAACAAATCATCTGTTAACTAGCTCCACAGATTACAATGGCATTAACGGAACAGAGTTTGGTCCTTGAATTTGCAACCGAAGAAAGATGCTGAGTTCCATTAAATCAGCAAAAGCTCAAGTAGAAGGCAGATCAGAAAATGTTCTTTATTCTGATCGCTCTAACCTAAGGATGATCACTGGCTTCTCTTTCCTTATGCCTCCACAACAAAGAACAAAAGGCCAGAATTCTAGGACTCATTTCAGCATAAAATTGCTTTAAAATGTGCTTTCTGAAATAGATTTCTTCTTTCTAATTCCCAAGGAGTTCATAACTGTATTTTTAGAAAGGCAATTTGGAATTTAACAAATACAGATACTTGGAAATGTCTTTGTGCTTTCGTACTTTCACAAAAAGACATTAAGGTCATATTTTTTTCAGAAGTGGAAATTACTTTTGAGTGGTCGTAACCATGGCTACCAAATTCGGAACCAAATAAAACTCCTGAAATTGGAACCCAGCAAGATGTATATAATGCATGTGATTTGATCCACAATAATTATGACTCAAAATTACGGAAAATATTCTCGGTTGCTATTGCAAGCATTCCCAAGTGGGGAAGAGGAGAGACCTGTGCTGCACCAAATCCGTTAGCGGATCTGTTTGACCATTTCATAGCATCCACTCCAATGCTACTATCACCCCCACCCCTACTCTTTGTTTGAGCTGAGGTTTCACTGGCCTGCCCTACAGCCTAAGGTCTTTAGTTTTGTTACCAGCTTGTTCCCCCCTCAGCAGAGGGACCGCAAACTTCAGGAACCAGGAGTCTGGTTCACTCAGTTCAAACTAAGAAAGCAGAAAGGAGAAAATCAGATTTCATCCCATTTAGTTAGGCAAAAAGATACCCTCCCTTTTACAAGCTTTGTTCCATCAGCTTTCCTCTTATTTCAAAAACAATTTTTCTCTTACGGAATGCAAGACTCTTCAAAGTTTGAGAAAAACCGAGACTTAAAGGACTAATAGGGGTGAGCTGACAGGTATATTCATTTTCGAAGAGTGATGACACTGCTTTAAATATTTAATGCACTGAAAAACATATGGAAAGAAAAATAACGTGAAGTTGGCTTTTGCATGATAACACCATATTTTCTGTATCTTTCTATGTTGCAGCCGCATTATACAGAACTGTAAAAAAGAAAATGGCAGATTTCAAATCAGTCATCGTGGTGCTAACAGCTTGAAAAAAATTAATCTTTTTTCCCAGTTTTTTTTTTTTTTTCATTTTTCCAGGGCAATCAATAAACAAGCCATGGCTATCAATCTCCACGCTACGCAGCAATATTTTATTTTCAAGCTGATAGCTTCACATGATGAATTATAGTCATTAGAAAGCATGATAGTGTGTTACAGTAGCTTCAGCACACTCCTAAGTGTTGCTGACAGAATATAGTGGGAGGGTTTGCTTATTATTATTATCTGCATTTGAGATGTAAATATTACCCCAAGAATGCACCACTCTTGACAGCCCATCAGAGCCAAATTTAAATTTTTCCAAACATTTGAAATGACATTTCAAGGCTATTTCCCCAACAAATATTTCCTACTTGCAACATTTGAATGGAGTATGATGGTCAAATATTTGGATAGGTAACCATTTATGTAGGAAAATGTGAAAAGAAAAAAAAACCTGAAGCATTTATCTGCTATCCAGGTACATTAAAATGTCCACAAAGAGCATCGTGACTGCAAAGTGAATTGCAGCTAGACACCTCTGGCTTAGAAAGCAAGACAAAGGATAGTTTTAGTAAATAATTATGCACATAGCCTAATAAAAGTAATCTCAGCAACACGAGGCTCCTGTGCTAGGCAGCTTAACAAGCTGCCAGAAGTCTGAACTGAACTAGTAAAAGTGACTCTCTGTGCCAGTAAAACAGAACAGCTTTACCATCTTTGAGACCTTTCCTCTAAATCTTTTCTACGTAAAAGCTTTTTTGCTCCTGCACTTGTAGCAGCCAACATAAAAGCAAGGCATCTTCAGACGGATTGAGGGACTAGAAATTAAAATAGGTCTCTCCGATGCCTTTAATGTCACAAAAAACCACCCTGATAGGAGGCACACTTGAAGGACAGACAGTGGAAATGGGTTTTGCGGCTGGCGAGTTCGCTCTCTGGAGCCGCGGGATCGGCGGGGGGGAGAGGCGAGGTGGGAGGGGGAGCAGCCCAGGCTGGCGAGGCTGGGGAGCGGAGTGGGATAAAAGCCCCAGGATAAAGCCTGGGAGAAAATTTAGTGAAGGCACCAGAAGCGGAGAAAATGAGGGAAGGGAAAGAAATCTCCCCAACCTCCCTTTTAGCTACGAGCCATCCGGAGCTGAGATTGCAGCTACATTAGAAGAAAAAGCTTCTACTGCCAAAATTAATGGGCTTCAGATCTGAGACGTACCCGGACACCATGTTGTGCTCCCAGATCTGGTAACGGATAACGTGTCCAAAGATGCTGTAGGTGATCGCTACAAAGTCTGAGCACACGCTTAGACAATGCTTATGCAATTATTATTGTTTTCTGTTGCATGATCTGCAGCGAACCTTGAAAAATTCCGGGAACATCTGAAAACAGAGGAAGAGGTCAAATCTAAAAAAAAAAAAAAAAAAAAAAAAACCAAACCCAAAAAACAAACAAACAAACAAAAACACCAAAAAAAGTGCAAAACAGGATAGGAAAGAAATATGAATGATAAATTTGCACTGAAAAAGATGAGGAGGCCATAGCTAATTAGAGGAATGCAGAGGAATGTTTTCTAGCTGGCTGCTGGGAGGCGATCCAGGATTACCACTGAAAGATGGATCCAGCAGCCCCAACCACAGCACAGTGATTCCACGTGAGATATTCGGAAACAAGCAAAGAAGTTAACTCAGGCTGACATTTTTCTCTTGTAAACTTTTGCAACAAACAAGAGCTTCAAAACTCTCCCCTACTCTTTTGCTAAAGTTTGCTAAATAAACCTGCGCTCTGTTCTGGTCTAAACCTGGCCCGGTGTTGGGACCCAGAGCTGAAGGGGGGCAAAACCGGTTGGATTCACATGCAGCCTTTTTGCAGAGACAACATCCTTGTGCAAGCAGGGACAGCCTTCCTGGGAGACGTCAGGGGAGCCTGAATGGGCTGTATCCTGCTAGTTTGGAGGGGTTTAACCAGAGGGGCTGGCTTTGGGGGAAAATTCCCGCTGGCAAGAGCAGACAAGCTCCATGCTCAAATGAATGGAGAGCAAAATATTACCTCTTATCTCCAGGTAAACCTCTGTGGCATCTCAAACCTTTTAGGAGCATACGGTAGTTATTTGAAGCATTAGTGGGGTGCCATAAATGAGCATTAAGAGTGTTACGTATCCATACCGTAACTGAGATAACTTTTTGAACATGAATAATTAAAAAAAAATGCTCATTGAATTGGTTTTAGATGCTTGGTTGTCACTCTTACAGAAGTGACTTTCAAATGTCTATCTGCTGGTGAAAGGAATGAGAATGAAACCTAATTGCTTCAATTAATTGCAATATTTAAGATCTAAATATTCATAAATTTCAAGTGTGTCCTCATCTGAAAAGTAAACATTTGGCATATTAAATTCTTGAGTGAGCATTAAGGCTTTCAGTCTTCTTTACAGTAGGTTACGTTACAACTTACCTACCTTATGACAACCTACAAGTGAGTTATATCAGAACCAACAGGTTGTACTGCAACCTACTGTAAATTTAATAAAACAAATTTTGCAGTACAATGAACAATATTTACATATGTAGCTTTCACATGCTTACACAACAGATAGCTAACACCTACATTAACTCATTCATTCACAAAATTCCATCTGCACCCCCAAAAGCCAACCAACTTTGCCCCATTTATGTCTAAAAAACCCTTAATACCTCCATTGCATTTGTGTTCACTGACCCCGGTAAGAGCCAGGCTAGCACAGGTTACAGATCTCAGCACAGAGCTGCAACACTTCCTACTTTCCTATCTAGCTCGATAAGCAACTAGTTAGAAAGATAGAAATAACACAGCAGCTGTCAGTCATTGCAATAGTTTCATCTCCTTTTTCCCGTTAGATTTTCCAGCTAGATGCAATGACCCGACCCCGGAATTCTACTCTGGGCACTTCTAGCTCTGCTACGCCCAATTCTGAAGATTTCTAAAACAAGCATAGCAGCAGCGCGTTCAACTCTGATACAGGCCAATATTAAGCTTACTCCTGTGCACGAACCTTGCTGCATACACGCAGTAACGGATCTAAGCCTGTGGCACATTTTTTCATTACATGCAAGCTGCCATCTTGTAAGGGGGGAGGAATAAACATATGGATGTGAAATATGTTGGAATAATCACTTTCTGCACCGATACTTGCCTGTCTTTGTAGACTTCAGAGAACACATAATATCTAGCTTTCTACATGTTGTGTTACTTCACACCGCCTCCCATTTCACACGGAAAAGGCATTTGACTTTGTCTAATACAAGCTCAATTTCTCATAGATTTACCACCAAGAATACAACTATCCAAAGCAGTCCTGTTTTTTTCAGCGAAAATATTGTAAATTTAAGGTATGAAATGCTAAAACAGCATCAACATCACAATGACTAATAAAGACAAAGGCCACGTAAGTTCCTTGGCTGCACTCTTCACTGTTTTTTCAAGGGAACAAGAAGAAAAAAATGTCTAGCGTGCAGCAGCTAAAAAGCTGGTCACTACTTACGCATTTAAGACTTACACTGTTCAGACTGAAAATTATGTTAACTTAGAAAATGTACCAACACAACTTTATCAGAGACCACAAAAACATAGACTAACAAAGCATAACATTTAAGAAACTTGCTTTCCTTTCCTAAAGAAGACATGGAGCCAAAGAAACATGAAACAACAAAGCATAGATTTCTACCCTAAGTGATTCAGCTATTTAGACAAGAAAGAATTTGGGGAGAGGGAGAGGAGCAAGCGAGGAGCAGAGACATTACTCTGTCTGTTCTTCTATATGATTAATAAGCAAATTATACAACATCACATCTCCTCCAACATTTCAGAAGCATATCTGGTCTTTTTGGGAATCTATCTTAGTATGCCAAGTAGCTGCCAAGACTTCCTCACTCTCCATGCAGATGATTAAACTGGTCAAAATATTGTTATGTGAAAAATGAGTAAGTCAGAGGATAATGAATCTCTGGATTTTGAGTCATCTGAAAAACCTTAGAAGAAATCTGGCAGCGTGGAACATGCTCAGAATGAGACACAGCAGAGAAGACAGGCACGAGGTCTCAAAAAACAGTCCTGCACCACAGTGCTCAGAGCTTTGCACCACGCTGTAGCTTGAACCTATCCCGTTTTGTTCCTGTTTATTTTGTCTCCATTGAATAAACGTGGATATGAAGCTACAAAACAACAAATCTTTTATAAAAACCTACCCCTGGAACAGAGTAAGCTGACCATAGTTTCACAGCACCTATCCACCGCCAAGAGTTTGCACCTGCAGTTACTGTGTACCCCGTGTGGAAGGAGAGAGTGGTGGATTTTAGTCACCGTTATCCCCATGCCGCACGGTACAAGCATGGCACATCCACCTCGCTGCTCACCTCAGCTTTTCTCACATGAAAAATGGATCAGATCTGCTGGCGTCACAAGGATCTTGCTTTAATTAATTACCTCTTCTCGCAGCAGAGTGTTCAGCTCGCAACGCTATTATTATTGAAGTACAGATCCGCCACGCTAATGAGTATCCTGGAAAGACACGCAACTAAACGGCTAGATATAGGAGATACTTAATGTCGTCAGATGTTTTAATGAAAGATATAAAAGCTTTGAGCAGTACTTTGACCTGGGTGTGCTTTCATTAATTAAAGCCAAGTATTGTGAAAGCCACGGAGGGGTGCAGCAGGAGCTCAGCTCTCAATCTGATGCTCCTCATAGCAGAGGGGTGGCCACGGCCAGTGTTTGCAGCTCTGCTGATCGAAGAGCAAAGCTAATAATTTCAATATCTGTGGGCAATACTTTTCAAGTATTTTCATTTTTTCAAGTCTCCTCCTGCTCAAACCAATTAACTCCCTTTCCGGAGAGTCAAGCCAAGCTTTGTCATTTATACATTTATACATAACAAAAAAATCACCTGTTTCCCTTTTGTATTCGGAGGACTGTTCCCCAGGACTGCTCTGTCCTTACAGGGATTTAAAACCAAGAAATATTCCAGAATGCAGAGTTACCGGAAACACAGTTTGATCTGTAAATACTATACACCACAAAAAAAAAACCACAAAATCCTCCAAACCTACATTTATAGGCTTATTTTCATGATGACAGTTTCGCTACATTTGTTGAATTGTAAACCATGTAAAGCTCAGCAATAAAACGTCTGCAATCTGTAGCGGTAATGGGAGGCATGTCTCATAAACAAGATAAGTTGTTTCTTGCCAATATTGTTACACTTCATAAATACGAACTCAAGTCTGTTTTGCGTTTCCTAGATCAGTAGCAGACTTTTATTTTAATTAAACACAACATATAAAATATTCATTTTAAAAACAAACATCATTGTTTTAAAGACATTATACTAAATTAAATTATAGTGCTTTTGCCATAAAGTTCTTGCACAAAAGAACAATTTTGAGTTCGGAGTGGATTGAGACAGCACAAGCGTCCATCAAAAACCTATAGTAGGAAGATGGTAGGTGCCCTATGAATAAATAAACTATTTATATTTCCTGATAATGTAAGTGCTTATATGAACTCATTCCAATTCCCAAAGACAACTCATTTCAGCTGTGGTTGTAATTAAGAAACTATATCACATGGCAGCACGGAAGATGCTGCCAGTCCCGTTTTATGCAGCAGAACTACTAAGTGTTTCACTTCACACTGACATAATTTATAGTCTCATTTCATTAGACTAATGCTGGGTATCTTTGATAGAGCCATCTTTGACAGTCTCTATCCCAAAAGTACTTTAGTTCTCGAAACCTACCCTTTTGAGTATAGATCGACCAGGATCCCGGAGTACGATCACAAGACTAGAGCCAGCTAGAGCCTCATTCAATTTATTCAATTTATTTCTAGTTTAGTAACACAAATCCAGCTTCTGGATTTAGCATAGAATCCGAACACATTTCTTCCGATGGGAGCCGCAGAGACGGTATAAATTACAGAAAGCAAGTTTTTAAATTGTCAGTAAAGAGGGATTTTAGGAATTGAGAAGTAACTAGCCAGAAACATCTGAATACTGATTTGTGCTATAGAACCAGCAACCCATAACCACGGGCTGGGAGGCAGCAGCCATCTAGAAAAAGTTTCCTGCATGGCCAGCATGGAAAAAAGTACCGCTCAGTTGTAAATCTACCACAACAGCCAGCACAGGAATTCACTTTCTTATGGGAATAGGCAGGAATTTACTTCAGGAACTCCTTAGCTGATAGCGATAGCTTGGTGGTTTCACACCACCCTTCTGTGCCTTTAAATAAAAGTTTTAAAATAACTGAAATTACTCAATTATGATTTTAAGCATTACACATTACTACGTTGCCGTGTTTATTACTAAAGCCATTTAAACAGATTTCAGAAAGTAGACTTGGGCTGCCAACATCTGTACCGAATTCATCATCTTCTCAGGTCACTGCCTGAAACGACCCTACTAACAGACCGGTAGCCAGAGCTTGCTCCAGACTGGCCAAAGCTCTATGCTGATTTAATTTCATCCTTCTACTCCAGGAGGAATCTGGAAGGAAAAGAACAGGCAAGAAGCAGCATTCATGTACTGCTAAAACTTCAGGTTTCTATGGAATTTCAGCAGATCAAAAATAGAAATATGAAATAATAGGAAAAAGTAGAGTCTTGAGATGTGTCTGTGTCTTGGGTCACTGAGAAACAAGATGTGCCTCAAACACATATTCTACTAGTAATTTTCCAGAAAGGAAGTCCTCATTCAGCCCCAGATTCAAGGAGATGAAGAGAAGATGCAACAAAATCCCTGTCCTGTCAGGCTAGACAAACTTGAGACCTCATGCAGTCCTGAAGTGCTCCAGCTTTGGTGCGAGACGTGTGAACTATTTGGATTTTGACGGTAGAACAAGCGTAACCGTCAATGGACTGAATGGGGAGCACATTCCCAATGGGGATCTGCAGAGACTTCTTTCCTCAGACCACCCTTCTCCAGGACTTGCCATGTTTCAAGCCTTAAAGCCACCTTTTTCACAAGAAAAAGATGAAAGGATGAAAAAGATGGGCTTAAGGCTTAAAACATGTCAGTTTCACAAGAAAAAGATGAATAACAAAATGCATAAAACTCTGACCATCGCCTTTGCTCTAAGTCTGATGGCTGATAATAGTCACATTCATTTCACACAGCCATATGTGCAAAAAGAGCATTAAACAGCCTTTCCTTTATATGCTCATCTACAGCATGATTCATCTCAGCTAATTTTCTTCAGTTTATAATTTCTAAAGTTTTAATAACTGTTTCTAATATGCAAGATCATAGTTTTTCAATTTTTTTTTTAAAAAAACAAGTTTCCATTCAGATTTCATCCTATTTTCTGCAAATGAACTGTTTTTATTAAAAGTAGAACTGACAATGGCTGTTTGGCAAGAGGTTTGATGCTTTTAGCTTATATATATTTCCCCATATCTCTTAATTTGGCAAGGCATATACTTTCATTCCAAATTGCTCTTCGTACCTCGACTGATTGATTATACACAGAAACGGTGCAAGGGTGAAATCATTTTAGCAGGTTTCAGGTTTTGTAATACTATACCATTCCTACATTAAATATTCTGTTATAAAAGACAAACCACATTGGGAATATTTCTATTCCTAGTTGATTTATATTAAAATAAACAGGATGCAATTTATATAAGTGAATTGCAGTAATAAACAACTGGCAGTAATCAAACCAACTGTTGTACAGGATGGGGATGGGGTGAAGGGATTAATTGTACTTCCAGACTGAGGAGGAATCTGAAGTAGGACTCGTGCCTGTCTCCTGTATTTAAGCTTATCACGAAGCAACTTCAACCCTGGCGCGAACGCTTTGAACTCCTCAAGAGAGACCTGAATAAGTCGGATAAGTATTTAGTGGACTAATTTGGTCACTGCTTCCTGGAAGCTTGAGTTATCAGACTTGATGTTTTAATCACACGGTCGTTTATAAAAAGTGCAAAATTTCAAATTACTAAATTAGACTGGTACTCAACGTATCGATGTACTGGTCAGCAATTGCCCTCCATATGGATTCCCAGCACTGGCTGTTTCCTGATGAGGATTTTCCTCTAATGAAAGACTTTTAATGTTTTAACATTTTGAGACAACAGAGCTATAAAAGCTGTCAATTCAGTCCCTTCCGTAGTCCGTGAGCTGTAAAATCACCAGATGGATCCTCTTTGCTAACCCTAAAACCTGAACAAGATTCCTTCAAGATAAATCACGAGCCGTGCCGGCTCTGGAAGGATGGAGGCACATCGATTCATTCTGCACTTCAGCGGGCTATAACCAAATTTGTGTTTTCTCTCTCCTCCTTTTCAACACATCCAGAGCTGGTGCCGGTGGAGGGGAGAGATGACAGATAACCAACCCCCGTGGCTGGTAGGCTGTGAGAGCAAGGAATGCAAAGGGCAGGAGGTCTGTTCTCATAGGACCACGCAACCATCATCAAGTCAATATTAAACTCGTATTTGGCTGAGAAACACAGAATTTCAGGCCTGGTAGCTCCAAAGTGGGACTAATATGTCACAATGCAAAGCGGCTGAATCCAGACACCAAATACTTCTGCACAGTTTTTTCATCTCACACAGCTTTAGAGAGTCACCACCTTCTCTAATAAAAGCCTGAGCGAAAGCTGGGCTTCTCAAAGCCAGGATTTGGGTTGGCTTTGGAGGACATTCTGTACCATCAAAGTCTTTCTATTCTCCTAAGTAAATACAGTCTCCCGAGTTTCTCATTCTCAGATGTCTAGCCTTTTCCACGCTCACCAGAACAGTCTGATTCTTGACTGGATATCATATTCTTTACAAGCCGTAAATATTTGCATCATGTGAAAGGAGTGACTCACCAGAGATATTTAATTACAGAGTAAACTGAGAGGATTATTATTTGTATTGCCACAAGTAGTTCAGATGCAGGTCTCCTCCACAGCACTGATTGTGCCCATCACCACCTTAATTCGCATCCTCAGCGAAGCAAGAGTTTGACCAGGTTAAGATCCCTCACCACCCTCACTGTGGCGTCTGACGTTTTCTTTCTGCAGCCTCATATGAAACGCACGCCGAAGCCACCGTGAGGATGTGTGCAAGAACTGGACCGCACGCTGCTCAACAAGACCGAGCAGAAGCCCAGCTGAAAGCAGCTCTGCAACGCTCACAGACCACGAGAAATGTCTCTGTGGTTTTGCAATACAAAAGGTATTTGCAAAATACCTTTTTTTTCCTGTTACACCACATTACAGATAAGGCGCATTATGCCAATCTCAGTACTACGACAACGGAGCAATGTGTTAGCAGAAAGACAGTTATGCGGATCGCAGGGTGACTGTCCCTACAGCAAATGCTGATACAGCCCAGGGCGATGTTAACACCTTTGCTGAAGGAGTTTGGCAGAGGCAGCTACAGTCAAGTGCTACAGAGCCTTCAATTTTCCCTATTCAGTCCAGCGGTATTGTGCTTATGCTGATATAATCAAATTGGAATAAATTACTTTTTTTAAAGTGATTATTATTTACCTTGAGTGGCTGCGAACTATGTTTTTGCCAATCTGAATGAATTGCTATTCTAAATACCAACTAAATTAACTTTGATATTTTGATCAGCATGGCGAGAGCCTTGAGCTGTTTTATTTTATAATAATTCCAATAACGTTTTCACTCAACAGCTTTATCATAGCGTTTTCATAAGCTAGAACTTGCATAGCATTTAGCAAAATGAGAATACCATACCGAAACCAGTACCGATACTAGGACACAATCAGTAGCTCAAACTGCAGTGTTACCCCACTTTACAGATGGGAATGCAAGCAGTATGTTGAAAACCTTCTGCACAGCCACACAGAAAGTTATTAGCAGATGTACATAACAATTATTTCTGTAAAAGTAAAGGGTATGTTTAATAGGGAATATATAAACCATCTACATTAAATTAAGGATGTTCGTAATTACTGCGATGACTCAAGGAATGTTTCAGCAGGTGTGGAAGCAGAGTCACACCTACTGAATAGGAATGGGAATATCAAATTGCCTTTTTATTATCATGCTAGTTAGGCAAACAGCCATTTAGAAAAATATGTACTAAAAGTTTCTGCCAAGTTAAATTCTTTCTAACATATTAACTATTGTTAAAAATGCTCAAGCAAATCCCCGGGTCTCTTTATTTTTCCCAAATGTGTACGATATGCCTCAAACATACTGTACGATCCTAATAAACGGTTACGTACCTTCTGTTACAAATATATTAAAGCAGGGAGCCTACAAAGAGGATGTGTCTGGGTGCAGGATTCCCTCTTCAGGAAGGGAAGGAGCGTGTCTCCCGATTGCCTCACTCTGCTGTTAGGAGCTATGAAAACCCCCACGGTTCGTCTGGGGTCCCCGAGGCCAGTAATTCTCAACATCATAGACGTGGTATCGAGAAGCACCACTGATATTTTTCAGCTGGACCAAAGTCCAGCTCAGCAACATTTTCCAAAGTTAAAAAATTTACTTCCATCAATTCTAAATATATGTAGAGTTAAATATAGTAAACCTCAACTTGAAAAATCACGGCTAAAGCTAACATACACTCAGTCTCAGTCTGTGCACCAGCTGTGGATAAAAATGTGCTGAAAAGTAGAACATTTTGTCTCTTTTCATTTATCAAACATTCAGTTGCAAACACACAGTCATCTGTTTAAGAAGAGCTGAGAATCTGTTAAAATTATTCATTTGATGGTTTTGCGAATTTAAATCACAATTTTCTCTCTCTGGAATTTAAATTCTCAGGTAACTTTTTATGGGTAATGCTTTCAGTCAAAAAACTTTGGTTACTGGAGGTCTTTTTTTAAAATATACATTTTGGCAACAACTTCTCATTTATTTGTTCAAATAAGGAATTAATTAATATAAGCAATGTCATTTTGCTAGGCAGTTGTAAAACACGTATCTGCATCGTGCCTGCAGATTAATGAATCAACCCAGCTGCTAGCAGAAATTCACATATTATTTTATTTCTTTTTCCTATATGTTATCACACGTGACTGGCCCAAAATCATAGGTAGTGTGGATTGCTAATATGTTGTCAACTTTGACATTTCCATCTTTCACAAGGAAGGATTTACATGTTTAAACAATTCATTAAGCCCCTGAATGAATCTGCATCATCAGGAAAAAGGCATCACAGGACCCAGGTGGACTCCCGATGAAAGGTTTAAGCAGACATAGGACTTTATCCCTTCTTTCCTTTACTAATGTGTAAGAACAGTAAAGGATGGTTCAAGGGTCCATGAATTGGTGATTCTTTGTAAGCCAAATAAAATTTTCACTGTCTAGAACACAGACGCCTGTATCTGAGCTAATTCTGTACACTCTCTTTAAGGCCATGAGAAAGAAATATGTTTACTTCTGCTCCTTGAACACTCCTGTTCCCTCACTGGCTGTGTCCCATTCAAGCCCCAGTCCTAATCCCCCTCCTGATCACTCTTGTTCTCTTTCGTTCCTGCAAATTGCCTTAACATTTTTTTTTTTCCTCTCTTTTCCATTCATGGTACAAACATGTATTTAGCCTCTGTCATCTTGAAATCGCCTGACACCACCCATGCTCCTCCCATTGCCCTTTCTGCTTTTTTCTCCTTTTTTCTGAGTTCTCCAGAGCTGCTTTGCCGTCTCTCCCTGGTGTCCCTTCCCCCCGACTCTCTTCCAGATTGCCTCCCTCCACTTGCCTCCCCTAGGATGGACTTCTTCAGCTCTGCTAAAGAACCACCTTCCAAGGACAAGACTTTGCAAGTCTCTCTTACTTCTCCTTAAACTCAAAAACCAGTAAGACTTCATCTTTTTTTAAACCACCGATTGCCTAATTTCCTTGCCAGGGTTTTTTATTTTCTGACCTTGGCTTCCGAGGCCCCATCAACTTTTCTCTCCTCTCCGCTCTCTATGGGGAGGATCGGCCTTCAAGATACCCCGACATTACATTTTCTGTAAGCGGCTTTGACATATCTTTACATCTGAGGACACCATCCCACTCAACGACCTCCTCATCCTCTCTCAAATGCTTCCTAAAAACTCATGGCGTTCCTGGTGACAGGAAAAGAGTTCATCAAAGTGCTGGCACTGAACTGCTCTGCGAGTGAACCTCCTACTCCCTGGGATAAAAATAAACAACAACAGTCAGAAATATTGCTAAGAAACCATATGCTTCAGATTTTTGGCTATTACCAAAAGAATGGGAATCGTTGGTACTCTGGGTCCCTGAGAATCAAACCACACATAAAGTAAAAATAATAATAATAAATCTTTCAGATAAGTTTGAAGTATAGGCAATCTGATAAAGTGCAGTGGCTCTATTTTTTAATTCTTAGTGAACTATTTTAGATTGTTAAAGTGTCTGTTATGTTATTTTTCCTCCCAACTCAGAGCCCCAGACAGCTGGAGGTGTTTAAAGAAAAAAGTAATGTGCATTTTTTCCACAATATGTAGGATTCCTATTCTTATATTAGTTTTTATTCTTAGACGCTCGAGCTGAAATTTGAGTTCCACTGCAATGCTCCCACTAATTGCCTTGAATAATTCAAATTTTACCACTCTCAAGGGCACAACTGGAGCCAGACTGTTATAAGCCATATTTGTTACTCTGGAGCCAACAAAGTAAGTATGCTTTATGCTGTAGAGCACACTGAGCTTAAGTTACATGATTTTGTTTGTTTCGAATTTAGACAAGTGAAAAAAATCACAGTGGATTGGCTCGTCGAAGGACCCTACCAATAAACACAGAACAGACCAAATTTTACTTTTAAAGCAGCAGGAATACGTCAAAACCACAGTGTAACCCTGAAAATTGTACTTTGCCGAACAAAATTAGAAAAGGCCTAAACTGTGGGATCTCTCTATTTTTGGCTCAAGAGAGACATTCTGAAGCTGCTGATGATTTGAAATGGGTCCTGAAGAGAAGGAAGGAAGGAAATTAGAAATTTTTTTAACTTACAAAATCGTCTTGCCTGTGTAATAACACTGAGCATGACTGTCACTCTGAAGACATATTAGCTCATTTAGGTAATTAGTGTGAGCAGCATGTTTCCCTGCTTATTCCATTCAATTATAGGGTGCTCACTTTGTCATTACTGGAGTATCTTAATGTGACTTGTAATTAGTGTAATTACAATCCAATGTTAATTATATCTGCCACTTAGACATAATTTTATATAGTAATGGTCTTATTCTCAATAACCTTATTATGTTGTTTATTCAAACAGGAATTTAGCCTTCTTTCATGCGTCAAATATGGAGATTACAAAAAGTACTGCCTGTCATTTTTGTAGTTATGACTAGGGGATCTTTGCATTGCAAAATCATATTTGGGGCAATCAATGAATGGAGAAAACCAAATTATAGAGACTGATTATTAGAGACATGCTGAACCAACAAAAATAATTTGCGCAGGAGGCACATTAAGACACACGCTGGTTCGTGAGCGCTGCGGAGAGGGAGGGCAGCGTCCGTAAGTTAACAGGAGAACAAGAGACTGCAATATATAAAGTATACGTGGTGGTATATTTAATTCTACTGGTGGTATTACTGTTTCTCTTATTTACAGAGTAATAAAACAGCAAGACTAGATGTGCCAAATAATGCCCTGGGGAAAGCTTCTCAGCAGCAATGACACCTGGGCTCACGCATCTGACGAGGGGGTTATTTTTTTCAACAGCATTTTTGAGGGTGCCGCCACATGGTGGGTTTAGTTCAGACAAGGAGTGGGGTTTTGCACAGTCTTCTGTGCTTCCAGAGCTTTGCTTCACCTTGTGGAGTTGGACTTCTTCTGGGTGAAGCAAAAGTGGAAGACATGCCCCAAGAAATGCCCTGGTAAAGGATGCTCTCCCATGGCACCAGACCATGCCGCCTCACAATAAAAAGCCACCAAATGCAGCCAGCGGGTTCTCAGCACCATCCTGCTCTACTGATCTGCCCCCGCTGGGCCCCGCCACTTGCTGCTACAGCCGTAAGCTCATTAGGCAGTAAAGACCGAGTCATTCTGTAAAATAAGTTTTTCTTGGAATTAGCCTCAGACTGGAATGAACTCTTTCTGGAAGTAGAGAGTGCTCCAGACCCAAATCATATTCTACCCCATGCGTTCTTACCTGCTATCTCTAACATACACAGTTACATATATTTAGATTAAAAAATCCTAGAACAGCCAGTCAAAACAATGCATATACTTCTCCCTCCAGAGAGGCCCGAAAGGAAAAGTAACACATGACAAATATTAGTCATGTTATTTAATGCACGATGTTGAAGAGTGGCATAAGAACTGGAGGAGCAGGGAAGGGAATTTGGCAGCTCTCTGGGAGATGGAAACCGAGATCTCCCCTAATCCGTGTCTTTTACTGAGAGTCTGAAAAGGGTTTCAAGCTTTGAGCTCACTCTTCGGAGGCTAATGAATCATTCAGATTCCCATGGCTCAGGGTGATGTCCCAAGACAGCTGGCAGCTTTCTTTGAGCTTAAGAAAATCAAGAAGTTTCAAAATGAAAGCAAAGAGTCAGCGAAAACAAAAGGAAATGGGGGGCATGTATACCGACGAACAGTGTTACCACTAACCCAGCTGGAAAACCTGGAAACATTCTCCAGTGCTGAAGAGAGGCTTAAGGAGCAAAGTCCTATGTTGTGAGTTAAGCTCTCTCCTTTGCTCTCTGCTGCTGAGAAGCCTTTCTCCCAGGCCCATGCGGTTCTCCACGCCGCCGATCCCTGCCTGTTACCAGACATGCAATGCAAATTCAAAGGTTTGCTCTCGTTCGCCTTCCCAGCTATCGCCTTTTGGAAAATGTGTGTGCACAGGCACGCTCCCGCATGAGCTGCTGGAAGCAAACGCTGCTTCTGCCTTAGGCCCCTTTGAACGGCCACGAAGCCCTCTTGTTTTTCTCAGGTACGTGCATAGCTTTTGAACTATTTTAGCAGCCTCACATGCAAGACATTGCCTTAACCCCTTTATGTTTCTTTCACCTAAAATAGAACTATTTTACTACTACTTCTGTTGCACGAAGTGGTTATGAAATCTGCTTAGATTTACCTTAAAACGGTCAGGCATCCTATCATCACTCTACTGAAAAAAATAACTAAAATTTAAGATATTTACTGACATTTTAATAATGCGCCAAATGAAAAACAAAAATACTTTTTTCGTCGTTGTTTCAGTGGTTACACAGAAAACATCTGGATATCGCAATTCTATAATCTTAAGGTTATTTGAACAAGACAGTTCCTATTAGCTGTAACTAGGAACTCCATATATGAAAGCACCTCAAATACAACAAGTAATGTGGCGCACAACATTGCTTAGGTAGATACCTCAGCATTACACAACCAAATATATCACTTGTTTATACAATAACTATAAGCTATTGCTCGTGCAATGTAAATCTTACTGGTACTTCTGCATAAATAGTGATTTCTCACTGGCTGCCAATTAGATCATGTTTCTGCCAATAACGCTCAGTAAATTGACAGGCCTACCTGTTTTACTTGCTTTATTATTTTTTTTTTTTAAACTCAAAAGTCCATCTCCTAATAGCAGGCAGTGAGTTTACAGTTCTCCAGTGATTAAAGTCACTCAGCCCTCAGTCCTGTGGCACTATAACACCACACGAGGACTGCTGTAATTGCCTCAAAAAGCGCCGCCTGTTGCATTTTATTGCTTAAATGCAGTCAGCAGGGCCATCTCTGGAATGTGCATTTAAACCAAGGCTGCTCATTAACTATTAACCAGCAGCTATCCTAAGTTGTTCCACTTTGGAACTGATCCGTCCGTACCTGAAAGAACACAGCTGGGAAAGTTGGTCCGCTGTGTAAGAAATGTCTCTGTGCCTTTTACCTGCTTGCTGTCCTGCTAAACCAGTGCAGAGTTATGTGTGATAAGAGGTTAGTTCCCTACCTGTTAGTATTTTTTATAAACAAAGCACTGTTACTGGCCACTACAGCTATAGGTGAGCCATGCTTGAAAATGAATTCAAGATGACTGGAAAAAGAGAAGTCTACACTAGCTTTTCATACATATTCTTAACCCTAGGACAGACCGGGAGCTGGTTACACCTCCAGGAATCATTTCCTACCTGGATTTGCTTGTTTCCCTTGGAGAGGTCAGTAGTGACCACACAGGAGCCCAGTGCAGCCGTTACGGTGCCTGCTCAGCAGGGATTTCCCAGGCAGTCCCCAGGATGGGTTTCTGCCTTCCACATGGCTCCCCAGGCAGCAGGGTTTGCCCACCCCGGAGTCACAGGAATCAAGCTGGAGGAGGGGCCCAAAGGTGATGGGGTCCGTCCACCTGGTCCAAGGAGGGATCAAGGTCCACCATGGTGCTTCTCAGAAAAGTTTCCTCAGATACTGTCCTGAGACTTCCAGGGAAGAAATTTTCACAGTCTCTGTAGGGAATTTATTCCAGTACTTAACTACCTTACTATTAGGAATGGTTCCCTCATTTTTTAACCAGCTCTTCCCTGCTGTGATGTTTTTATATCATTACTCTTCTTCTATCACAAGGGGCATAGAGAACAAATTGCTGCTTTTCGTCTCGCGGCAGTCTTTTCTGTGTTTGAAGACAGTATTACTGTCATTGGGCATCCTGAAGCTAGAGGAGAAAACAGTTTCAAGGAATAGATCTGGGAAATAAGCTCAGCCTCTTTATTCTTAGGCTCTTCCCATTCATTCCTGCGGGCTCCCCCCTTAGCCACCTTCTGCACCCAGCACACTTCCACGGGGACAAGTTGCAATGCCACAGTCCTTATTCCAGCAAAGATTGCATTGATTTGTCTCCTCAGCACCGCGATAGCTCCTGAGCCACCCATATCCCTGATCCCACAGCGAAGGATGGAAACTAGAGAGGGAGTATCAGCAGCAGGACATCTGTGAAGGCATCCAGCAAACACACCGAGAGCTACCAGGGAGCTCACAGGCCACCAGTACAAAGTTACCTAGAGCACAACTGCAACCCTGAGGCTGGGCTATGATGAAGCCAAATGACAGCTATGCCCCATCAGCCTTCAGACACCCTGTCAAACAGTCTGCATCTAAGCACTGAATTCCTGTCTTCTCATAGTGCTTCGCAGTAACCGTAATGTCAAGTCCGACAGCAAGTGATGAATCACGCCAATTACTGTATTGCAGACATACAAGTCACACTAATGCACAGCAAATACAGCACTCCTTAATTACAGTTACAGACATGGACATTTGTTTTTCTTAGTAATTAAAATGTTCTATTGTACTTAATACTGTTATCTGTATTCTTTGGTTAAGTGCAATTTAATTTGCTTTCTTAAGAAAGCTGGGTATAATTTAAAATGAAAAATATATCCCTTTTGCTGATATTCTTTTCCTAATGCCATCGCTTTCCGCGACTGCAGATCGAGAACGCGGTAACTTCGCCTGGATTTGTTCACCAAGTTTCTAGAAGGTAATGCTCTTCTAAAGGCCAAGAAAACGTTTATTTGTGATCAGTTCAGGAAAATCTCTTGGTTGCTAAAGCACTTGATGTGATAAATGAGGTACCTGAAGCATTTGCAAGGCGAAGGAGCTTTCACAAGGAAAGCAGAGGTTGCACCAGGGTACTGCCTTGAGTGCACTGTTCGTGACTGATGTGCTGTAATTAATTCAACAACAGCCGAAGGAACTCCCCTTAAGCCCTCTAAGCTGAAAAGTTCCCCTAAAAAAGGAGGAACATTTTAGGTTGTTCCACAGTTGAGAAAAAACATCGCAGTGGTGATGGAAGCAGCCCAGTCCCACATCCACCTGCGCAGGGAACTGGAGACCTTTTTACTCATTACTTCTTTAATGCAGCTCACAACCGCACATGGGAAGATCTGCACATATAAATTTGGCCTGTCATTAGCATCATTGTTATTTGACTTGTCACGGCACAGAAAGAATGTCTTCCCCGCGGGAAATGATTATATTCCTTCTCTGCATGCCGTCCCCTCTGCGGCCACAGCCCATCCGCAATCAGATCACCCAGAACGATCAAGGACAGAAAAAGTTACAGGAAGGAAAAGTATTTCAGCACAATTCAGGGATGAAACACTGCAGACTGCAGTACTGACTACCATACAGCCTACACAAACCAGGAAGATATCCAGACCAAGAGCTTTAAGCCACACTTTGGCTGACTTGCTTTTCTAGAGAAAAGAGATGTTTTGTAAACAGCAGGAGCAATCAGCGCGCTCCTACAGACTCTCGAAAGATGTCCTCACTCCAGTTTGCTGTACAGCGAACAATTCATTTCAAAAGGCGCTCTCCCCAACGGCTTGCCAACACCAGACTTTCTCCATCTTACGGTGTCACAGAAACGGGGATGTTGTGAAAATGTTCGCAAGAGATGACCTGTTTTAATCTCAGCTGTCATTTCCAATACTGTTTAAGTTTACGCAGTCTCTCTAGGAAGGATGGAGCAATGTTTAAACATTATCTACTCCCTTCCTGTAAATTCTTATACTGTTTTTATTCCTTATCTCAAGCTGGAGAATCTCAAACTGGATCTGAGATCCTGTTCTCCCTTCATGACTCATTGGAAGAGCACAGCAATAACAATGCCAATATTCACTTAAAAGAGGTTACGGCCCGGTCCAGATCCACAAACTTTTACGTTTTCTTAGTTCAGGAAGTGGAATTTCCCCAGCCCACCTTTCACGCACAGGCTTGATTTTGTCAGACTATGGAAACACTCTTCCAAAGCAGATTTTTGCTTAATACGAAACACAATGCTGTTCAAACCCAAATCCCAATACCAATATTATCTCATACTGAACAGATTCAGACATTATGTCAGAAACCAGCTATCTTGCAGGATTACCAGCTTACAGGCAGGGAAAGAGTCACCTCAAGCATTCAAAAAGCAGCAGCAAGTTATGGAGAAGTTGCTCCTGACCCTCGGCTGTGAGCTTGAGACCCATGCTGCATCATCTTCCCCTCCACCAGCTGTGTTTGTGTTGCCCTGGATACACAGATCCTGCCCCCGCCTACAGTTTTTTCTCCGATTCGAGGAAACCCAAACCTTGCAAAATAATAATAAACATAACAAAACCTCATGGTACAGAAATAGAAACAGAAATAGAAAACTGAGGGAGGAAGTTGGTGCCCCAAATTCAGAATAAACCCTCTTCTTCCCACAGAAGATATCTCAAAACCACACAGCTAATGAATTAAATCTGCATTTGTAACGAGGTTAAATGAAGCAAGTCTGGGTCACTACTATGAATATTTCAGAGTATTTTAATGAAAACAAGGTAAACTTTCATATGGAAAATTTACAAACAGCATTAGGATATGTAACTCCCACTAACTAACAGTTCCAGGTACCTAAAAGTCTTTGCAAATCTCTTACAGTACCCGGTTTTAGCCAAACGGTAGGAAAGGGAATTTATTTCATTACCAAATCTTCTGCTCTGCATGTTGAGAAGCCAGTTTCCATACAGGTATCATAGCTGCACATGGTT
Organism: Phalacrocorax aristotelis; assembly: GCF_949628215.1. Classification (NCBI taxonomy): domain Eukaryota; kingdom Metazoa; phylum Chordata; class Aves; order Suliformes; family Phalacrocoracidae; genus Phalacrocorax; species Phalacrocorax aristotelis. The sequence goes on along the minus strand of NC_134280.1, from coordinate 3,610,975 downwards.
AACTGGCCTTAATAATTTAAAACCACAAAAAAGGGACAATGATATCCTGCATATATGATAGGTGTCGGCCCAGGATAATGTGAAGAACCCAAACCGCTGCACTCTGCTGTCCTTTACGCCAGTAGTTGCGTTTATGATGTGTCAACAAGCCTAGCAGGGCTTTGTATTCCATTAAAACCTTACCGTGTCCCCAGGGGACTGCGGCCCAAAATGCACTGCCTATATCAACGGCCTTAACGCCACGTGTTAAGGATGCACGGCTCAAGGATGGACCCTTTCCGAACACGCCACGAGCGACTTACTCCTTCAGTTTTGTTTTTATAGCGATATTTTTCATCGTCTTGTGTGCTGAAGCTCCAAGCAACTCATCTACATTTCTCCACGACAACTCCCCAACTCTTCAGAGAGCACATGGAGGCAAATGCTATCATAGCCAAGGAAGAATTTAAATCGCTCTGAATTTAAATCAGTTTAAGCCCTCTAGCAAACAAGACCTCTTGCCGCAGGCTCTCCTCTGCCTCGCTGCTTCCCAGCCATCGCCACCCTCATGTGAAAGAGCCCCTCCTGCCACGAGTGAACAGGACTCCTTTGACTCAAGTAGCTGTGAACCCCTTTGCGCAGCTGGGGAATTTGCCCCACTTGCTGTTATTAAAATCTAAACAAGAAAGGCACAGATGCAGGATTCATTTCTTTGTTGTTGTGGGGTTTTTTATCTCCTGGCAAACAAAACACTGCCAAAATACTATATTGCCGCAATCCTCTAACCTAGGGTTTAACTCAGCCAGCTGACACATACTAAAATTACAACTTGTATTCTCAGCACCAGGATTTTAACTTGTGCTAGTTAACCCCTGTTAAAAATTCTCCTGTTTTCCCTTGTGGCTGCAGGGACATATGTTCTCCCACAACATGCAGCCATGGTGTAAAAGTAAAAGCCTTCCAGATCTGCAGCCAGTCCACCTGAACTGCCCGCATGAATCCCTTTCTCTGTCCTAAGAGGAAGGGATAATACAATTAATATATATACGGTTATGTATAATTAATAATATAACAAAAGCTTTCTCCTCTGAAAAGCAACAGTTAGATATCCAAGCTCTCTGTCAGGCCACACAATACACTTTGTAAAGCACTTTGCAATACGTACAATTTCAATTTTCCAGCAGAGACCAAAACGAATTAGCAGCTTGTATTCCTCTGTGCTTTGATAATAATTTGCTTCCAGTTCTGAGTCGGTGATCAGGGTTTAGTGTAATGAGGGGCAGGAAATAGTAACATCCTAATTAAACTGGGGTGTATAGGAAGTAAGCCATAAATCAGCTAGTTAGCTGGAGCGCAGTGGGCAGTATTCCTCCCATGTGCTGAAAAGAAATGAATATAAAAGAATAGCGATAAATCAAAGGCCAGAGCAGAAACAGAAAGAGAATTGCTTTGACCTAGATTGTATTTGCCTGAGTTCTTTTTCAAAATCTTTGCCAGGACTGCATGCTGTTACTTAGTGCGTACAGGTTCGTAGATGCCACAGAGAAGAGTATATTCATCCCCAGACTTAAAGCTCTACTTTCTTCTTTGGGGGACCAAAAAGATGATGCAAAAGTCACATTCTCCTTTATGAAATTAAGGTACTTTAAATTTACAACTACCCCTGTATGTTTATGGATCAAGAAATAACTGGCCTCAGCAGCAATACAGGTGATAAAAAACCTACAACCAAGAACAGCAGCATCAGCAAAACTGTGCTTTTTACTAAGTTCACCTGCAGCACTTATAGAAAACTATACTTACTGTATAAATTATGCCTCACCTGCACAAGGAAGGCTCTGTACACTCCTATAGTTACACAGACAGAGCCCCCAAAGTAGAAGCAGCATATGCTCATGGAAGTTTTCCTGCCGGCTTAGTAACATCAGCTTTAGGAACATAAGCAAAGCAGACGGGTTCCTTGGTCAGGGTAGCTGCATCCACATCAGAGACTTTTGCACAGGGATATGATCTAGAGGCGTGATTTTTTCACAACTGGAGCAAACATAGCTATGCCAGCAAAACTTCATAACGAGGCCACATTTCAGTCTTCTCCCACCACAAGGGAAACCTGCACATGCTTACCAATGGGAGGCAGAGGGAACAAACCCAAAGAGCCAAAATGTTTCACGAGAATCAGTCCCTTGTATTTTGGGATTTCCAGCTGCCTGGCTGGAGAAAAACCTAAGATTATTTCCACAGGAAAGTTATCGCACAAGCCCCAGATCCAGAACTTTAAATGTCTTCATGCAGCACTTTTGGCAAACATATGTGCACCTTCAGGATCAGGACTTCATCGTTGCCACATTCAGGCTTTTCCCATATTGCCTCCAGTTATTACACTTCTTGTTTTAGTCATTCGAGAAAAAGAAAAAAAAAAAAAAAAGCTATGTTTAAAACGAAATTGAAAACATTATCTCCTCCCACCACAGAAAGACTCTGGGGACCTGCAGAACATTAAGGGGTTTTCCAGCTTGACCCAAGAACCCTCACTTGACTCCACGACCTACACATGAGGATTGCTGCTCCCCTCCCGCTTCACAGCTGTAACTGGTTTCTCTTCACCCTGACCCAAGCTTTCAGCCTTATCAATAAACAAAATCAGTTAAAGTTTTTGAAGCTACTTGAACATGAAAAAGAGCTAAGTGTACTTAAGTAAACACAAGAAGAGCTGAAATCTCTCAAAGTCCAAACAACCTCTGCAGTGGGATTCCAGAAGCCCAATGTACCACTGCTCTACGTGACAGAGATTGGGGATGATATCTTAAAAATCCCCCACTGTGCTGCATTAGTGTTAAACCTCCAGCAGAGCATTTGCCCCGATTGATCAGGGAGCCAGTCTGAACTAAGCCTTCATCCATCATTCATCTGATATTAAGATCTATTTATTTCAAAACTTATTTTGTAACTTACATGGAATTTCTTCCAAATAAATAGCATATCTGGTGCTAATAAATCCCCTGGGCTGCAGTCACTGGCACTGGCACAGCAGGTCTAATATCTGGTGTAAATAATACATACAAGATGTTCTCTTAAATCAAGTGTTAGACCGTGATATTAAGACTCCTGCCTGAGGGCTCTAAACCCCTATGTAATATTAATTATAATTACTTCATTAAGCCTGCTTCTTTAGTACCTTTACACCAAAGCAGTACCACTGAAGGAATTTGAAGAAATCACGTAATAACACTAAGGTGAGTCACAGTAGGGCTGGGACCTCTGTTTCTGAAGCATCCCCATAAATGTCCTTCTGGACCAGTTAAAGACAGACCCCAGTTCCAAAGAGCTGAAAACTTTGGGTTTCAGACCCCATCCATGACATGAGGTTTATGATCAGAGACTGATGCTGTGAAGTGCTGAACATTCATTTCAAATGGCTTCATGCTGAGCCAAGCACGGCTCCTGCAACATGCTCCCAGCAGAGGCGGGAGGACTTACTCGACTAGGCATGCTGCTCACAGCTTCACTGTCTCTTGTATTAAATTTGTGTCTTACAACAGTCACAGAAAGAGTATAACTATAAAAGTTAAGACAAGTGACCATTGCCATGGCCAGTGTCATGCTGCCTGCAGCACTGCTCCTCCTAAAATTCAGGAGCAAATACACAACTCCAACAGCTCTCTTGGTTTGGCCAGTCCTGGGGTATACTGCATCAAAGCTAGGAGCAAATAAAGTGGAAGTTATTGCTGAATACAATATTAACAGTGCACATTAATGTTTCCTGTTAATATTTTCTTCCAAAAATTTGTAATTTTAGGCAAACATCTTAAACATGTCTTAGATCTGTGGTGAAGCTGACACCATCTGTCAAAACATAGTATTACTTTTAAGGTAGTAAATCCAAAAGGACTAGATAAACCATTATCTGCTGGGAAATTCCTAAAATGTCTGCTGTCCAGCAGGCTGTGGAATTCCTAAAAGTGGGGCGGTCAAGCCTTAACAGTAGAGGTTCAACCACATCTGGTAACATAGGCTGCCACGCTGCGAAACGGCACCTCTCGGCTGGTCTTGCCCCGAGCCTCTTGTTAACCCAACAGCCTGAGACCTGGAAGTCTTGTGGGAGGTTGGCTAAAAAACCCAAGAATGCTGTTTCATGAAGAGGCCTGTATTCATTATATTTTTTTTCCCTTCCACATCAGTTCAGTCCCGTGTCAGACAAGAGGCACCCTCCAGAGCTGTGGCAAATGTCCTGACAATCTGGCTAGGACTTATTCACTCGCTCCTGTCAGATACAGATCAGTACATAGAAAGAAAAATAGAGGTCTCATCGTTCTTGTGTCCCAGATATTAAACTAGAGAGGAAAAACGTGTCGGTCAGGAGAATTTGGACTATTACACAAATGCTTACATCCACAAACTACCCGAGAACGTTGGCTGGCAGGAGATACTGTTGGTATTTCAAAAACATTAAACAGCAGTGATGGATTTGAACAGCATTTAGCCTTCAGCTAGTGCAGAGAAGTTTAAGATGTAAAGTGTGCTTTTCCTTAAGAAATCAACAGGAGTTACCTGCCTAATCCGCTTAAACTCTCCATAGGAGTCCTTATTTGCCTACATATTTAAAGGCATTTTGAAAACAGAGCCCTTATTCTGCCACAGCCCCCGTCAGGATCGGTAATCCATTGGCCTATGCTTCGTTTCTACAACAGCACACAAACATTCCCCTGCGGTCGTACCCTGAACGGCAAGTTACAGGCAACGAACGTGGGAAAAAGGCGCAATGTAAAACAGGCTCTTATATACCTTATCTAACTGTAATTTTCTTTCTTCCGTTTCAGTCTCTGCTTTTCTCTAACCTGGTTTTAGACAAGCATTGTGCTGGCATGGGATGAAGTTAAAAGCAGAAGCATTCGTAGCCCCAGGGTTCAGCCCAAGACACAAAACACCAGCCTGAAAAGCCACAGAGATATTTGAGAAGCCACCAGGTAAAGCCTGAACAAAAAGGCCTTCTCATAACGTGCAACGATCCCCACAAAGAGTCCAGACCTTGTCGAGAGCGATCTGCTCACGCAGACTGTAAATGTTTAACAAAAATACATATTTTTATTCCCTTTCAACAGCATGTTCTTCTTCACAGCTCTTGTGATCTCTATGGCAGTTCTTGAGTTATCACATACCTGTCAGAGAGTCACCTTTTCAGATCTGGCACATATTCCGGCATTGACCTTGAAAACTTTCCATACTTCTCAATCTATACGCATAAAATACATGCTTGCACATATACATAAACAAATACAATTATGGAGCTGGTTTGGTAGATAAGCTTTTTTGTAATACATTGCAAAGACTTAAGAGCATCTTATCGAATGATGTTTTGAAAAAAAAAGTTAGCTCTGAACCAAGCCGTGTGAAACTTATTGCCAACTATAACAAAGGACTACTGTGAAACATAACTCTTCTGCAGAATATACTATAATTGTACTTTTTGAAAGCAATGTCAAATCATTGACATTGACTTGGTATTCGACGGTGTGAGAAATGCAGAAAAGTTTCAATACAGATAAGCCATAAATTAGATCCTAATCCAAACTTATCAGCGTGATAGTTGTTAGACAGACGATTTGGGTGAGTATGTAGCTCTGTGATTTTTCTATTCCTTTTTCTCAGATTTTCAAAATCAGATTCTCCAATATCTTTACAATAAATTATATTATAAATTATGTTAGGTTATAACAAAATACAGTTGAAGTAAAGCTAAGCTCAAGCCCAATCACAAATACAAACTTACCACAGATTTACGAAGAGAAAAATCAGAGTCTGGCAGATGAAAACCAGAATGCAGTATCTTGGGCAAATATTTATCAGTTGCCAAGCATATTCCTGAAGGTAAACATTTGAAAAACAAAATTCACATAAGCTCAGAAGTAAGCAGTTATCCCCTTTAGCATATACACTGACCTTTTTTTAAATTCACCTTGTCTAATTGATGCTTTGCCATCCACAATACATGATGCAAGGAAAGACCTAAGCTACGTTGACGTTAGTGAGCGCTGACAGCCAACGGGGTCGTCTCAACAGAGCAAAAGGGTCGGTGCTGAGGCCTCCAAGGTGCAGACCTAAGCACAGAAATGCGGACAGTCACGCTCCCAACCCAATCTAAAACACTCCTGTAAACTTTCCTTTGAAAGCAGGAGAAATTCTGGAAGGATTCAGACTGAGCAGACACTGGCATGTAACGGATTTACATACACAGACTCCTCCATGTGATAAAGCAAGATCTTAAAAGTATCCTGTTAATCATCAGATGATGTTTAATGTGTTCATTTTCACCTACTTTGATGCTATTTCATAAAGCTACGACATAAAGATTTCAGATTAAGATTGTACCTTCCAGATGGAAATGAAAACATAACAACATTTATGTGCAAATATAGGAGAAAAAAAGAAAGAAAAGCATATTTTCCAGAGAAAACAAGTTCTTGTTCTCTTGAGGATCCTCCCTCAACTGCCAAAACTATGACAACAAAACCCACTTTGGAGATAGATTTAAGTGAAATCTAAAAAGATGTTTTGGTGGCATTTTTCTTTTTCTGCCATTCCTCATAAAGTCCCGTAGCTTAATTAGCGCAGACCAACCGAACGCAAGCAGAAGCATGAACCCCCCCTCTCTTTCCTATGCTCTCTGATATCCTGGAACTTCTCACGTTGAAAATACATTTACACAGGCTTGGCCTGCAAATTTACATAGGATATTTACTCCTGCCCTGCAAACTACCTGAAGTCTATGGGACTTGCTGAGTGTGCCACGCCTACTGCCGCCTTACTGGACTTGCTAGGTGTTACTGGAAGCTGAAGACCTCCTCCTCCTCCTCTTCCTCCCTTGAGAACAGCTTTTCCATCCTACCCTCTGGAAAAAGTCCCCTCAGGTCCCTCTGCATTTCTGTACCTCACATGCACAAACGTTTTACAGTGGCTCTCTCCTGAGATCATCGAGACACAGTTTTAATTTGAGCAACTGGAAACGCTCTGACACCTGAGTTATTTTTTAATATATGAAGTTTTGGAATTGGTGAGTGGAATGTGAACTGCATTAAACGCCAAATCCAGATGGAAGTAGAACAGCGGACTGAGAACGAGTGAGACCAGTAAAGGTGCCCAACAAATTCTTTTATCACAGTTTTGCAAACTGCCACATGAATCCCTCCTTAAATGACCATGATGTTTGTGCATGAACTCTCCCACAGTTCTACCATACATTATGCACCTTTAGCTGCTTTCTTTGCCTTCCTCCACCCCCCGTTCGATCTCTGCCTTGACTGCTTCTAACATTTTGAACATCTGAAGAGCTGCCAAATTTCTGAAGCAACCTATTTCCAGAAATGTTTCTTTTCCTCAAGACATGTAATTTCTCCCAAAACACTCTTCTGGAGCAAAGCCCAGGACCGGCAATATGTTACCCAGGATCAGTGAAAGGTTTACGTTTCAATACCTATTGCACCTGTCATGATAATACCAGGCATTTTCCACCCACGATGCAGGAGAGAATCCAAACTTCCTGTGGGATGTGCAAAACTAGCACTCAGCCTTGGGAACCATCCAGGCATGGTTATCGGGAAGGGAAAAGCTATTTCTGCTGGCTTGCAGGAATTGATGGCACCATTTAATGCCTTGTCTTTATATGCAAGTGTGTATAACCCAGTTTTTCCACAGCTGCTGTGATGTAAATAAATTCAGTATTATCTCCATTTTACATCGTAGGATGTCATATAAATAGTACTGGAACTTATGCTGGCTATAATTCAATGCTGCAGACATTTACCCTTTTCAGGTACAAGACAGCCATATAGCTGCCCAACGTTTAGACAAAATATTTCACCTGCTTAAGGTTCAGGAAGGAGAAAAATATTATATATATTCCGTAGATATATCTCCCTGAGTAGGATAGTATTTCTGGAAATAACGTCATTGAGTCGATCATTTTTTATCATTGCAAACTGAGACTTCACTTCAAGGGCTCTTTTTGAACGGTATATCTATACTATACTGATCAATAAATATTAGTATGTGTGATACATGAAGAATCCCTGAAATACCTACAGGCAGACACTTGCTTTACAGTATTAGCTACACTTGAACTGTACCTATGTATAAAATCTTGACTTTTTGCACATCCTATTACCTAATCAGACAAAATAATTTGCTTCATCTAAATTTAATAGAGTAAAAATGAATCTCTTGGTAGCCATAATTTTGGTTCAGGCTTTCCCTCTTAAGGTAGTAGTACTTCAGCTGCAGACTGCAGTGAAACCCCACCACTCCCAGACAAATCTAATCCACCCTTAGAAATACCTAACGCACAAAAGTAGATACCACCTGATAGTTTCCTTCACGATAAATACAGCTATGGGCAGCAAAATGCCTTCTATTTTGTTTCAGTAATAAATCACTTCCCTGACTTGAGTCAGTAATGAGATTTTTAATCATGTGGATTGAACATATCCCCAGGTTAATAAAAAAGTATGGCTTCCTCTTTACCTTTAATAAAAGATTTGTACACTGCTCAAATGATTAGTATTATATTTTTAAAGGACCTGAGATTGATGCTTTTCAATTCTCCTTCCTATTTTTCTATGCTTTTATAATTCCAAGGTAATAGAGGGGATAGTTAATAATTCATAACGTAATTTTAAGGCTTTTATTCAGAAACCTTTTGCCTATTGACTTAAGGATGTGCCATAAAATATCCAGGTATTACTATCTTAGCAATTTGCAGGTCTATACATACAAAATCTCTGCGTTTATGCACATCAGTATTTGTGTTTAAGAATCAGAGCACATCGTTACAGCCTCGGAACGGTACAAGGGGAGGAAATAGCTTTACAGGACTATTTAAACCAGCGTCTTTCATGTCTTCACACAGTTCTGCTTTTTCGCCCTTGTTTGCAGGTTTATTCTTGATGGAGTTATTTTTGCAGTTGCCTAAGAGACAAAGGAGCTAGCTGCATTTCTTTAAAAGGTAAACTGCGCTGCACGAGTCCTGCGCTCCCCACCTGCACGGGTTCCAAACCAAAACCACCGCGCTGGGAAGGCTCAGCTGGACAAAAACCAGATTCTTATATTCTCTTAAAACAAAAAAAAAAAAAAAAAGGACTTGTTTGAGATGAAAACATGAAAACTGGCTCCCAGCTAACACAACCCAAGTGTATCCCATTTCAGCCGCTAACGGACGCAAAGCTGACGCCGCGCATTGGCAGGCCCTCGCCACCGTTGGGAGGGGAGAGCCATATCCACGCAGCCCCGAAAGCGGTGCAGCTGCCACGGAGTGCTCAGCAGCCTCTCGCGCATGGAGCAGCCTCCTCCAAACGGCTGGTGAATGAGCTGACTAAAGAGTTTCCATCCAAATATTTTTTGGAAAAGTGGCATTTTTTGATTGAGCCCTTTTCTAGTTCACAATGAAGAACGGAAGTCAAAATCAGATTGGGGGTGTCAGTATTTGATTCCTGAAAATGATTTTTTAAAATTTGTTTTAATAAAATCTCACTTTAACTTCTTATTTCCCTCAAGCAAGAATTTAATCTTCTTCTCTCCGAGTTGTATTTTGCGATCTTTACAAAATACTCAATTAAGAGCAGCCAAGCTTCAACGTATTTGGGTAGAGCTTTTTTACCTACTTTAAAGAAACAAAGCATTTTTACCGGCGTGTGTCCTGCTTTCACATATGTGCACAATAGCTACTGCAAAGGAATCACCCACCTCATGCAAGCTTTCAGGTACTGCTAAGTAACAACAGTAGAGTAATGAAAATTGATAGTAGTTATTAATTCCACATCTAACAAAGCAAACTGAGTTGAGCTGTGCACATAGCCATCATTTATTGCCATGACAAAGTTAATAGCACCACCTTTATTAGCATTTCCTTACATATAAAACTATGAGATCCTGCTGCCCATTCCTCTAAGTCTGCCAAATGTAAGGGGTAAGGGATTTCGCTGTTATCCGAGGGACACAAGTTTTACCATCCCAAGGAAAATGGTGTCTTTATGAAGTAACAGTAACTGTAACTAGATTATATTTAATTTCAGCTCTGAGCACATCCTTTGTGCCCCATCTAATTACTGTCTCTGCGAGAGCAGCTCTGAACTCCTTGGTTTGACCTCCGAGTCCCTTAAAGCTCCTGACTAGAGCTTACTGCCTCTATTCTCCAGCTCCAAAAATGCAAACTGCTGTCGGGTTCTTCAATTCCCTCTGCAAGACAGGCAGCATATGTCATGTGCATTATTCAGAGCTTGTTTTCCATGGAGGTTTAAAAATGAATGGCAAACTGTGTATCAGAATCAAACCCTTTGCAACAACAATGATAATCATGAAGTAAAGTCTAAAACTAGACATGGGTAGGGTTTTGTTTCTGACGTAACGGGACAGCAACGTGATAAAGTCACTACTTTTTAGATGGATGGGTCTGAAGGTGTACTTTACACAGACCCAAAGAGCTGAGGTCTCTTGCAAATGAAAACTTTGACTCAGGAAACAGTTCAAGAGGAAAACACAGAAAATAGAGTTCATGTTACCTTGAGGAGCAGGAAAACCATGGCAGCAAAGCACAATGGAAGGAGTTTTCTTTGTACTTAGCTAAAACCGTACACACAGGTACCCTGTAATGAGTGGTCTTCAAAATCCTGAGAGCATCTCTAGACTCACGCATTAGAGAGAGGATCAGAGAGCTCAGAGGAATACCACGGTGAGCAAACAAAGTTTGCTAGCTACTAAACATTATTCCTCTTGGTCACCCACACGCACCTCTACTCTCCTTAAAGAAATACCCCAGGAGGACCCAGACGTACAGAAACACCTCATGAAGACCCATCCTTACAGGCGCCCCCACTGGAGTTTGTGTCTCCTGCAGTTCCATAGCAAAGAGATATAAATAAATTGCTGAGACGACATACAAAACCACGCTAATGATCATTCAGTACACAACAGCAGCTAAGCGAGCAAGCTCTATAAGCTGAGTATTAATGCTATGTTATTTATGTTTGCAGAGATGCAGAGTCTGTGCAAGTGTTGAATGTTATTAGAAGCAGCCCAGCCAGCTAAGCAACCCCCAAACCCTGCCCCAACTAATGTTTTTAAAAAAAGCCCAAAACTTTGAATGACTCTTAGCACTCAGTCTAGTAGCGCCTGCCAGGAAAAAGGGAATTTTGGAGATGGCATTCCATCAATTTTCTTCATTTGTGTCAGAAGTTGAGCAGCTGTCTTCTTACCAGACTGAAGTGGAGCCAAAAACTTTGTCAGGCAGCCGAAGAAAAAGCACTTCAGAGGAACTAATCTCAAAGACCCAAAAGTATGTATCACATTTTTGAACAGGCATGTGTTCATATTACTACTACATTATCAACTGGCAATGTTTTGCAGAAGTAGTCGAAAAAAAGGCTGCTTTGTTTACACTGCTTGCTAAGGAAGAGCAAGATGCCACACATACTTGAACTCTGGAGTTTGTTTATTTATTTACTTATGGCCAGCAAAAGATTTCTAGCATTATCTTCCCCTAAGCCAGTGAGGAAAGTGAAACACAATTCAACTCCACGGAAGAAAGAAGATGCACCTGGACTTTCTGTGGCAAACAGATCTCGGTTTCAGCAAGCTCTGTTATTCCCCAGGCACTGCAGACACATCAGCAAGGGATAAATACTCCCAGCGAGAGCTGCGTTTGAATCAGCTCACTGCTCCAGCAGCCACGGATTGTGACAGACTGGGAAAACCCAACTCACAATTTGTGTCTTCTTTAGAGTGTGCTCCAGTAAGTGCGTGGTGGGCTGAAGCATCCTTCAGGACAACCCTAAGAGAAACTTTGAACTCACCAGCACCAAGGATGTGATGAAGAAAGCAATCAAATTACAACAGTTATTGCACAAGGAGCTTTGCTAGGTGGGAGCTATTACCATAAGGGCAAACAGAGTACTGCGCTTACTGAGCTTGTTTCAGCCCAGGGGCAAGCCAGGGAAGGTGGTGGCCTCTTCCCAACGGTGTGTCGCCATCCAAAGCATCGGGATCCCAAACATCCACTGAGCATAATTCATATTGGTGCCTGACCTCTCACAAGGCGTGTTTCGTGATCACGTTAACCTAAAAAGTCACAAATTGCCCCTCTGTGTGCGACAGCTCCACTCCTGAAGGGGATCTCACGTGGCATGGGATGGGGGGAAGGCTGGCCGTTAGGAGGAGACAGCAACACCGCGGGATCTGCTGCTCTCTCCCCGTGAGATGGGTGCTTCTGCAGACCACATTTTAGAGCAGGCAGAGTTGGCATTTGCAGCCATAGCAGGGCATTGTTTAATTATATTTTGATTCTGGTGGGTGAACTTGTCATTTGCCAACCATATAGATACAGATGCCATATACAAGGACAGAATTAAAGTGAATAAATAAATGAATAGATAGATGTTCAAGATCCTACTTGGCTAGCCATCTTCTTTCAGCCAGCTTTTCCTCGAAATGTTTATTTACTACACAGCTAGGCTTTTGGCAGTGTTCCCACTGCGAAATGTGTTGCCCAGATATCACAAAGTGAACTCCAAACAAAAAAGACTCACTTTCTTAGGTCTCCCCTTCTTCCACACAGATATCCCTTTACTTCAGAACTGTGCCTTTAAGGCACAGTTTTGCCCAGAATTTCTAGAATACTCAGTTTAAGAGAAATGCGTTCAAAGACCATTGCTAAAAATGAGATTTCCTATGTGGTCTTCAGCAACCTGTTTCAAACAGATATTTTTGCTTCCTCTTTTACCAAAGAACTTTTTCCTTACTTTTCAGAGGTCTACAAATGCAAACAAATTAATGTACATGAAAAATCACCTCTGTTGTATTTTTAACATGTTTAAATAAATTAAGAAAAACCAAAACAAACCAATTTCAACTGTATAATAGCCCAACAAGATTCTTGCATTCTGGTATCGCATGCTGGGGTATGAGGTTTCCTTAGTGCTATACACAAAAAGGTAAAGAATAGAAAATAATGATAATGTGAGTGGATGGCATTCCCCTAGTTCAGTATATATATTCAACTACTTTTCACAATGAGGTTCCAGTCATGATTAAGAGCTCTGGAAAATCAAGAAATACAAATGCAAACCAGTAAGAAAATAGCGTGTCTTAGATATTTTTACTATGGTCCAGCAGAGATTCTCTGATTAGCATTTGCAGACTGTACTAAGCATATCTAATACAAAGGTAAGACATACTGCACAGCTCTCAACAAATATTATCAGGATGGAAATGCCTACTGACAAATTCACAAGCTGCAAATGTACAGTCATGAAATTCAATAGCCTCACAGCTGCACACTTGTGACTTGTGAATGCAGAAAAATGTATGAATTGGCAGCAGGCTTTCTGGCAGATGATATCATTTTACAGATGACACTGTAGAGTCTGCCAGTTTGACGTTGAACTCTCCTCTTGCTTTTTTTTTTGTTGTTGTTGTTGTCATTCCATAGCTCTTTCTCTGAGATCTACTCGGATCACAGTGGCTGTTCTCGTAAGAGTCTGCTATTTACTTTTCTGACTCTGCAAAGTACTGTAATTGCTCAGCTCGGTTCCCTCAGCTCTGCTTATGTATAGCTGACGTTGAACGGTGTTTATTCTGGAAAAACTTTGCCTTTCTCTATAGTATTTCAGATCCTTGAAGCGCACTATGCCACAGACACGTCCTAGTTTCTTCCCTCTATTCGGCAAAGCTTGGATTTCACTGCAAGTGACCTCCCTTCATAAATAGTTGACATGATTGTGCCTTGATACTTGCAATCTGCATATTTTCAGATGACTTTAGAGAGAAGAAAGCATTCCTTAGAAAAGAAAAAAGGCCTCTACACGACCCGCGATGATGTCCAGTCAGGGCGCTAAGTGCCAAGCTGGCCTGATTCCATCCAAAGCTTGATGATATAGGACGCCTGTCAAGAAAAGCTCAGACATAAATTTTAGTTTATTCTTTATAATTTTTCCCCCTTTGAGCCCTGTGCAGTCATCACTGAAGTCTTTGACCAGGATCTATGACCAGATTCAAGCAAGGCACGAAAGCAGGGCGCCCCTAAAGTGAAGTGGTTCTCTGTTCCTTGAAGGCACCCCTATATAGAATCATAGAATGGTTTGGGTTGGAAGGGACTTTTAGATGGCAAAGAGATTCCTAAAGAGCCAGTAAGATGACATCATGCTGAACTCGGCTGTCTGGGTTTTCTTAATGCAGTTCAACACTCGAGTTGTCTGTCTGTCCTTCTCTTGCTGCCTCTGTCCTGCTGGAAGGGTTGTTTTCTGCACCTGCATGGTTTGCACTCTTTGGAAGGTCACATCTCTATGTAACTTAAAGTTTTGAGTTATCACAAAGTACAAATGTGAGTACTTCAGTAGGACTGCATCAAACTTGCTTTAAAAAGCCAAATTTTAAGACATTTTACCAAAGATTCAACATGCATGGTTCCACCACTGAACACAGAGGCCCTCCTTTCTGTAAACTTGCGCACTTAAGAAAATAAAGTACAGGAACCTGGGAAAAAAACCCCAAACCAAATAAGACAAACATATGTGTGTAGGTAATCTCCAAACAAGGTGAGAGAAAACTCAGCTTTATTTCTTATGGTTGTTTTTCTGATGCTGCTTCAAAAAGCGCCTGAGATTTCAGACAAGGCTCTGCACCACCGTTCTTAGGGCTCGCCAAACTCTGTGCATCTATTTTACTAGATGCTTGTTCATATGGTCTGAACCACAAAAGCCCGCGTGCTGCAGCAGCCTCTTTTTCAACACAAGTCTAAGAGCAGTTTCCCTGCTTTACACCTACGCTGCTATCCTCTGAACTCAGTAAAATGGTAGTAACTCTCCGGTAACCTGCACACAAGTGATCAGGACTTTTATCTACTGCTAATGTGCGCGTACTGGTTTGCTTCAGATATTCATGCTCAAGGATTGCTGCGCAAGAATCTCCAGCCTGTAGTGATCTATATACACAACAGGTATTTATTATGCCAGAAAAATATATTATTGGCATTTTAGCAAAGGCTGATTGCAATATTAACTGGTCTCCCTGTAGGGATTTTTAATGTGAGAAATGTCTTGCACATTTAAAGCAGCCTTTAATCACTAGACCTTGGGGCCACACTTCTTGAAGTGTTCACAGCCCAGCAGCTTCCACTGTTCTGCTTAGAAGAAAAAAACCAGTATTTTTCCTTGAAAACCTCAGACTTAAGAAGGAGGTATTATTTCCTGCATTCTTTGCAGAGCATGCACCATCCCCTTGAAAAAAGTTCAAATTCTGGGAGCTTCTATAATACCTTTAACAGTTGGAATCATCCACAAGATATTTTCATGGGAAGCCTTTAGGTTATTGCTGATGGCAGGAAAAGGAGAGGGAGGACAATTACCTGGACTTCCAAAATAACACTCCCTCTTTTGGTGTTTCTGATTTTTGAGGGAGGAGGAAAATTGCTCTGCGATACATTAGCGTGAATCACATCTCCAAATCCACACTGGGAGCCATGATTAGGGGTGATTTCCTGCACGCCGCTTGCTCAGCTGCCAGAGAGAAAAGCGAGGGCAGTGAGAGGTGCATGGGGCCAAAACCAAGGATATGTTTCCCCCTCTGCCCTGCTGTCTGTACCAGAAGGAAACCCAGGCCAGAAACTACGTAAAAATTGAAGAAGCTAATAACTAACCTAAATGAGTCTCAATTTTTCCTATTATTTCGAATGGACAAGAATCATACTTCACAGCACCTTCCTCGCCCTTCTTTTGGGTTGTGAGGCTTTTGAAAAGGATGGAAAAATTTCTTTGAAAGTGGGTTGAAAATATACACGAAAAGCTTTTGCTTAACAAGAGATTCTGGACCGAACCAGGGAACAGTTCATTCCTAGCCTATTTCTTAAGACAGCAAATATACAGAAGCATCACCTATGCCCCTCTCTTTTTATCTTTTTCAAGAACTGTTGCACAACCTGCAGTTTCGCAGGATTTCAGCGAGAAGTATTCACCACTTTTAAAGCTTGGGTTTTTATTCACCCTAAAAGCTTTAACTTTCCCTTCAAACTTTGTACGTCATCTTCATCAAATCATACAAATGTATGTTAAGTGTTTTGTTTACTCATAACTTGGCAGAGCCACAACAAAGAACAGAATGTAAGGAATGAACTCCCTTTGCGAAAGTCATTCATATCAAAACAGAAGCCTTTACCTTCCTGAAACAGATTTTCTAAGCGGGCCCCATATATTTCTGAATTGCCCAGCGTTACAGTGACCTAGATAACTAAGAAACATTTGAAAGCCAATCTAAAAACAGAAGGAATGAGAAAGTCCTCCTGGATCTGATTTTTCATTAAAAAAGCATTAAGAAAATATGGGCTTTTCAACTCTGCAATCTGAACAAGCAACCGCTTTTCATGTAACATGTAGAAACCTGCTGAAGTCAGGCTACTTCCAACTTCCCCTCGGCTGCAGCAGCTGGATAGATTTGTTTCCACCTGCTTTCATCATTTGTCATTACTGAGGTATGTTTCAGAAAGCCAATTTAGCTCTAAACTGTCAGTTTTGCTGAAGCCAAAACAATTCATTTTTATGATTTGATCACATCCTTCGGAGCGTTTCATGTTCCTTTAATTCCCAGCTCCCCACACCTCTGCACCCAAAGTGAAGATAGGTGTTGTTTGGGGTTTTTTCATCCAAAATGCTCTTTACTAAAGCACCTGAAGTAAAGCCACGCGCAGGTGATCCTATGCACGTGCCCCACCACTTGCGCTAGGATTTGCAAACTTCCGTGGTGACTGCAGAAGAGACCATCAAACATGGCTGCAGATCGCAGAAGGCTTCTGAAACACATTAATACCATATTAAAAAATCTGAAAAAAACCCCTTCTTCCCCAACGCCCTGTGGAAGGCTGGCTGCCTCCATCTCCTGTGCCAGTGTTGGGAAAAAGGCTGCCGACACATCTTCTGCGATTCCCCCAGAATTTCAGGGGATAGGAGAGAGTGGGTGTGGGGAGGGAAGGCATCTCAAGTACAAGAAAGGATGATTATCAAGTCTAAAGAGAGCACGTCATAAAATGAAGAAACACAGGACTATTTTTAAAGCAATTATTTTGTTTTCAAGATGAAAACGTGCTGCAGTATTCCCCTCTGCTTGGCATTCCAGAGGAGGTGTTGCATTTAGCTAGCAAAATTAATTCACTTGAATAAAAGAAAATTGAAACACTGGAAGGAAAATAGAAAAGCATAAGATGAGATTGGGTTTTTTTCCTATATTTCAAATAGGAAAGAAATTATGTTTTCAAAACTTGATTAACTCCGAGGCCCAGTTCTGCAATAACAACCACAATGATCCACTGAGACAGCTCATGTGCATAAACTCCCCCTGCCACGACTGCAGGAGCAGGACATAAATGCGTGAGTTCGGATGAATCTCTTAACCATACTATTTGCATAACTTATCTGTAGATATTTTGAAAGTTTACAAAACTCTCCAATAAGTTAGAAAGATTTAGGAACTTTTGAAAAATGTGACCTGTTACGTAAACCTGTATTTTAAGAAGTGAACTAGAGACAGGAGGAAGGATCACAGGGGTTGGACACATAACCAGCTGTCCCAATTTGGCTGAGCTGTTTTAGCTGTCAGTGTGTGAATTCTTAATGTGTGATGATTATAAAGTACGGAGAGAGAGCTCAGCTCTCTCATTTGAATTATTTTGCCTTTGCCTCAGAGTAACAGCGCATACATGGGCTGCTACCCCAAAGCTAATGCTGGTGACTTCTACGTCTGAGACCCACATGTCTAAGCCACTTGCAAAGCTTAGACATGAGAATATTTATTATTAAAAGCTAAAGTGATAAAATCATGCTTATCTCAGGCTCAAATTTTCCTGACACCTTCACTAATTACACAATATAATGAATCCCAGAAGCACTGAAATAATTGTTCCAGCAGGAACTCAGCCAGCAAAACACCTATGGAAGCTTCTTTCTATTCATTCATCTATGGGAAGCAATCTCACAGTCATCTCCAAAAACCCCCTCAAACAGATGTCTTGCAGCATATCAAGACATTATCAAATTCAGTCTTGGAGTGAGCATGTTCCAAAATCCAAAAGCCCTCCGAGGGAGTGTTTTGCCAGACACACCTTATCACCCATGGGAAAGAGAGCGGGATCCAGGGTGGGCACCTTCAGCGAGATAGGAAGGCACAGGGAGAAGCAGCTATTTTGCCTGACCAAGGCCAGGTATGCCCAAATAACACCCTAAACCTAAGCAATACCATACTTCTCTCTAGAGCTGAAATATCAGGCGAGACAGAGCAGAAAGAGCTGCAGGGTGACTTCTGTGTGATCTCCAAGCTCAGATTTCGGATGCTCCGTGTCGCTGCTCTCATTTGGTAGCCTGAGTTGGTCACTCAAAGCTCCTGTGCTGAGACCACCCAGGGCAGACGACGCAGTCCTGGAGCAGGCGTCCGGAGGTGTGCACAATGAACGATCACAGCAGTCGCTGGTCCGGCACCCACGTCCCCGGCAGCTCTGCTTGAGCACACGGCAGTCGGCGTGGGGGCCACCAGCAGCAAGGTCTTGCAAGGGCAAAGGCACCACGCTCCTACTGAATGGGTGCCCGTATCTATTACCAGGCGATACTAAGACACGTTCTCAGCTTTCCCAAGAAAATATTTTCAACTGGGATTGATTTTTTTTACTGTTTTAAAACTAACATTAGCAAATGTGATTGCACGGTGCACAGATCTGTCAAATTTGTTCTCAGCTGCAATCCTGAAACATATCATTATCGTGTACTGTGTGAGCAAAGCTGGGCTTGGCTTTCATGTGACTGAGCTCTAAATTAGTTTATGGATAATGTTCCTTTACAGTGTGTTCCATCTTTCGCTCCATCTTATCTTAATGAGTACTTAACCTCTTAAAAATAGGTTATTGCCAGAGAGACTAAATACAGAGCGTAAAGTCTCCGAGAAAACCACAGGAATGAATGCCCCTGCTCAGGTACCTCTGTCCCTCCTTGAACACAACTTCTTTAAGGTGAATTGTGCAGAGTTTTCAACTGCACTGGAAAAATAAAAATTCTACTGTACTCATTTTAAAACTCATTTGTAATTATGAGGTAGTACAATTTTTTATAAATACACGTGGAAAATGATAGTCTGAAAAATGTACCTTTCTTCCGGAGAACTCCATGGCTCCTGCACTTGCAGCCTCAGCGTTTCAGTTTGGGATACCTTTTAAAAAATGTGCGTGCTTAGAAGCTTTTAAAAATGAAAATGCTACTTCATAAAAAGCAGATAACATCTAAACCCTATGCTAACAGTTTTGCAGCTTTTGGTTAGTTTGCATGTACTACATCCCCCAGAAGGACTGTAGCACCTGCCCATGACTTTGACCTGGGACCACCGAATCCTTGCTGCAATCCAGTACAAGCCCTCTCGCCAGCCGCTTCCATTGGAAGGACATAAATCTCATAAAACATACGGCCTATATGGCCTGAGAGCCCTCCAGGTACATGCCAGGCTGCATCTGAGCATGTCCAGAGGCGCTGCAGGTATTCCCGCAGCGGGCAGGGAGAGGGCTCTGACACCCGCTGGGGTCCAGCGCAGCCGAGACCACAA